>NW_022157873.1:0-486107 GCF_003316985.1 Fusarium coffeatum | reverse complement strand
AAAAAAAAAAAAAAAACCTCTGAATTAAGAACATCGCATTAATTTCGTCTATCTATTCCATCCGCAGCGTTCTTCCTTCAGTCACTCTGTATCCCCACGAGTCCTCCCTCACGGGAGGGACTTCCTCCGACGTCACGTTTTGTGTTGTCTTTGCGAAGTAGTCTGAAGGTTGATTTATCGATTGAAAAAAAAAAGAGATTCGTCTCCTTTTTTCCGGTCGTCGTTGCTAGAAGAACAAGGGCCATCATAGTCCGCGTCCGTCTCGTCTTTGTTGGTCACTTCTGTGACTAACATTGTCTCAATTTCTACACGGGCGAGGCTCCAGGAGCACCGACATTTCTTATTATAGTATTTTATAGTATTTTGAATTTACATAATATCATCATTGGTTTTCCACGTGTTAATGTATCAAGTTTTCGTTTCGTCAGAGTGGATTTGTGTCTATGAAATCTCGACGACGTCATTGTGTGCTGTATCCGAAGGAAGGTCCGATCATGAATTCTTAAGACTTCCAAAGATTACTAGACTACAGTCTCTATTACTTCATATTAATTGCTGGTGCTTTGCATCGAATAAATAATCGCCATGTTCAAATTAACGAAACCCTCGTCTTCTCGTGTCTATCGATTCTCGTCATTGCCAATGCGATATCTCACCAATAACTACGCTTCCCAGGCTGGGAAATCACAGTCTACCACTACCAAGACTAAATCCAAGCACAAATATGATAACCTTCCTCTGAGCACGAGCGGTCCTATAAACTGTGCGCTCAGTGGTACATCGCTCTTGAATACGCCGTACTTGAACAAAGGCTCTGCGTTTCCTCCGGATGAGCGCCGCACGTTCAATCTTACGGGCTTACTGCCTCAAGGTGTTCAGACGCTCGATCAGCAGTGCAAGCGTGCCTATGAGCAGTATGCATCTCAACCTGACGATTTGGCCAAGAACACTTTCTTGACTTCACTCAAAGACCAAAATGAGATCCTCTATTACAAGGTAAGCTGCAACAATTGTGTCGTGGGGTTGTAATAACTCTGGTATAGCTACTTCAGCTTCATCTCGAAGAGATGATGAGCATAGTGTATACACCAACGGAAGGCGACGCTATCCAGAACTACTCTAGACTGTTTCGACGCCCGGAGGGCTGTTACCTCAACATTGAAGATCCCGATCATGTAGAGCAGGATCTTGGACAATGGGGCAACGCAGAGGACATTGACTATATTGTTGTATCTGGTCAGTTGTGCGCCACCACGAACTGCAACAAACAACTAACAGACCAACAGATGGAGAAGAAATCCTCGGCATCGGTGACCAAGGCGTCGGCGGCATCCTAATCTCCGTCGCCAAGCTGGTCCTCACAACGCTCTGCGCAGGTGTACATCCTAACAGAACACTTCCTGTAGTTCTAGACTGCGGCACAGATAACAAGGAGCTTCTTGACGATGAGTTGTATCTCGGCTTGAAGAAGAACCGTGTCCGTGGCGAAGAGTATGCCAAGTTTGTCGACAACTTCGTTCAATCTGCCAGGAAGCTCTACCCGAATGCTTACATCCATTTCGAGGACTTTGGCCTTAGCAACGGTAAGTTACACTCACGACTGGAGATAGTGCAGTACTGACTTGCATGTAGCGAGGAAAATTCTGGAACGTTATCGTCCGGATTTTGCTTGCTTTAACGACGATGTCCAAGGAACCGGCTGCGTGACTCTCGCCGCCATCATGTCAGGTCTTCAAGCAAGTGACCAGAAGCTCAAGGATTTGCGCATGTTAGTTTTCGGCTCCGGGAGTGCCGGTCTCGGTATCGCAGATCAAGTTCGCGATGCTATCGCTACAGAAGGAAACATGAGCCACGAGGATGCAGCAAAGCAGATCTGGTAGGACCCTCATCGAAACTCATTTAAAGATAAATACTTACCAGTATTAGGTTGATCGACAAGCCTGGTCTTCTCACCTCGGAAACTGAAGATGTCACTGATTCTCAGAAGATGTACACCAAAGACGTGTCGGAGTGGAAAGACAAGGACACCGATTTACTCTCTGTCGTCAAAGAAGTTCGTCCAAATGTTCTCATCGGCACATCTACCAAGGCCGGAGCCTTTACCGAAGACATCATCCGTGCCATGGCCGAGCACCACGAGCGTCCTATTGTCCTCCCTCTATCCAACCCAACGCGTCTTCACGAGGCCAAGCCCGAAGATATCTTGAAATGGACAGACGGAAAGGCCCTTGTAGCCACCGGCTCACCCTTCCCAGCTGTCAAAGGCCCATGGGGTAAAAACGGCGAAGAAGTAACCATCAACGTCGGCGAGTGCAACAACTCAGTCGTCTTCCCCGGCATCGGTCTCGGCTGCGTCCTCTCCCGGGCCAAGCATCTAACCGATCGCATGCTCGTCGCAGCCGTAGAAGGCGTATCCTCTCTAAGTCCCATTCTTAAAGACTCGACAGCTCCTCTTGTACCAGACGTTAGTTCAGTGCGGGATGTAAGTGTGAGAATTGCACGCAATGTGATACAAGCCGCTGTCAAGGATGGTGAGGCTACACAAGAAGGTATCCCTGACGATGAGGACGATCTGGAAGAGTGGATCAAGGAACAGATGTGGGATCCCGAGTACCGGCCCTTGAAGCAGGTTGATTTGGAGAGTGCCACAAGGGAAGCCAGAGGCGAACTGAAAAAGGCCGGCACGGTACATAGAAGTGGTCACACATAGATCTACTAGCCTAGGATGGTATATAATATAATGGCTAATTGCTTATTGTAGTACAGCTTAGTTAGTCCGCTTCTATAATCTTTTCATGTATCAAAGACAGTTTGATTTCCAATTCAGTCCTAAAACTGCATGATAAGAATACACGTTATTCATATACCTGGACCTTTTTCAAGTCCAGGAGGCACATTTACTAGACGCAAACCCGAACGCCCAACCTACCTTGTGGCATAACACATTTCATATCTTATCGTCTTTATATCATTTAAATGACTCCAGCACGGGCAGCCTCTCCAGCATTGTCTTGCACAAGCTCTTCCATCTTCTTCTTGCCCCTTCCGAGACCGCCTTCGCCAACACCCATGCGACGGGCAACATATCGCTGAGCGACAGTGCCAATAGAGAGGTTTAGAAGCTCCTCGAGCCACTCGGCTACCCACTCTCGGGGATCAACACCGCCACTCTCGATAATGTCCCTGATCTCATCCGGGACGTTAGCATCCAAAGCCTCGCCTTCCTCGCCAGAATGAGGGGTGAGAGGAGCAGGGGTGTCCAGCCACTGAACCCATCGAGCAGGAATAGACTGGCTGACGGTATAAAACTCGATATCATGGATAGGGTCCAAGATGAATACTGCGAAGCAGATAAGCTCCTCGTCGTCGTCCTGGTCCTCGACATCGGATTCCTTCTCCTTCTCTGCAGAAGCAGTGCGAGCAAACAGAGTTTCATCGGAATCCACAGCAATTGCCTGGATGGCTAAGAACAGATCAGATGTTCGAACAGGGTTGGTTTCGCTGACGTCTTCTGTGGCCTTTTGCTTGGCTGCCTCTACACCACCGTTGGCGGAGAAGTATTCGTTCGCATGCGATTCGGCGTTGGCGCGGCAAAGCTTGGTTCCCTCTGGCATTCCATTCACCAAGCCCAACTCGCGAGCAGTGTCGCTTTGTCTCCACCAAGGTCCGTCGTGCCATCCAGCAGAACTATCAGTACTACGTCGAGACTGACTTTCCTGCCCACGCTGGATAACCAAGAGATCACCACCCTCAACCTGAGCCATCACATGGCCAAACACGTTATGAACCAGAGGGTCGAGGGATGGGTAGCCGACAATATCGTGGGTGATGTGAATAATAAGACGCTCGTGGGAGCTAATGGGAGGTGCAAGAGTATGGAGGATGTTGGTAAATGTAGGGAGAGCGCGGTGTCGAAGTTCGTCACCTAAAATCTCGATTAGTCTGGACCCATGATTGCTCTTCATTGGCCATACCGTAGTTTCGCAAGGTGTTGACGTCCAGTCCCCTAATTCCCTTGACCTGCTCCGCCCACTTCTTGGCTTCTTCATTCTGCTGGATCTGGGTGACAGCAGCTTCAGCTTGCTTCATGGCAGCACTGGCCGTGGACAGAATGCCACCCCACCATCCCCCACCAGAGGCCTGGGGAGTAGCATCCTGGACAGGTTCAGCAGTTGGCTTTTTTTCATTCTCAAGAAGCTCTGAGCTCGTCGCGCTCGGTGTGAAGGTAGCTTTCAAACTGCGTGTACTGTCTGTTGATTTGCGGGGGTCACCGGCAGGAGGTGTCGCTGTGGAACGGCGGGTAGCATCCTTGATTCGAGGAGTATGAGGTCGTGAAGGCTGCTCGGCCAGCTCTGATTCGAGATCGGCTAGAATGTCCTGGTCGGCAATTGCCTTGGATGCGGCAGAAGTAGGCTTGGTCTTGGTGGTCTTCTTGGGCTTCTTTTCAAGGTCAAGGCCAGAGAAGAGCTCGTCGACATCGTCGCCAGCGGTGGGCTTGGTCTTTTTTGACGCCATGGTTACAAATTGTATCTACCAAGTTGGACAAAACCGTGTCGATTCGTAAATGGTCCTGGGGCTACTGAAGGTTTTCGTGGTGATGGTTTGTCGAAGGCGGGGGTTGAAAGAAGGTTGTCTGGCGCAAATGGGTGAGGAAATCTAAGGAGATGGTTGGAGCTCCGGGACAGCTGCAAGGGTCCATGGACACCGGGAAGGCAGGAACATCTAACACGTGCGGTTTCCAACAGATAGCCACAGTTACATCACTAGCATACAGGTATGGAGAAATGGGTTACAACACAGGAGCATCTTCAATCAATAAGTGCCTAGTATTAATTTAATAAATTCGGTAACTATAACTACCTATTAATGATATCATTACGTTCCTTGGAAAGCCTCCTATTTCGAGTGTATCAAGATGTAATGACTGATGTACTGAAACATGTACTTTATGGCTACCCACCAAGGACGCATGACACTGCGTGTGGGAAGCCTCACCTGGAGCTCAGCCCAAGTACTCAGAAAGTACAGTCATTGGCTCACCTGCGACTTACACAGCCAAACAGCCACTAACACGCAGTGATTTACAGCAGACGACAATGTCATGCTCATTCCCGAGTTGTACTAGCGTCTTGCAGTTCCGCAGCATCTGTAGTTTCTGATTGGCCTGGGCGAACCCCGGAGAAGGGGTTGCTGGGGATGATACGTACCGGTGGTTTCCCAGGTCCCTGAGCCTTGTGAGAGAGTGGCCTTCAGTGGCCAGGATGCCACTAACAGCAAGGCCCCAGGCGGGTCTGGTCTAGCCTTGGCTGGCTTATTCGGACCACGACACCTCGAGAAAATCGACAGAGACCAACATCAGAGCCAAAAGGAGACTGACTGTCTTCATCACTCACCCGCGACTTCAGTCATATGTTGGCAACTCTTGGTTAAACCATCGCATCGCCACAAGATCAAGGGCAGTAGAAGTTGATTAATTCTGACTACAGTGTTATTAGACGCCCTTGTTTTTCTTTTACATTGGCCTCTTTTCTTGCGCTTTTGCAAATAGGTACTGTACCTGTTGCCGCCAGTTCCCTGTACTTCAAAATTCTTTCTCTGCCCTGGCTTGTTTCTCTTACTCCATCCGACACGCTCATCTCAATCATTCATATCCACGCACTTTGAGCCTCATCCTCCCTTACCCTTTTCACTATCACTAGGTAGTCTTCAATTTCTGCTCATCTTGCAGGTATTTGTTGACCCTTTTAACACTGCGCACTAAGTTGCCTGTGCCTGTGGACTCACTCGCATGACGCCTCTCGCGGGCCCGGCTGGTCGCTACACGTCCTTGCTGTAACATCCCAGCCTCACCTCAGAGCCTGTCCTCTGTTCTGTCTTGTCTTGTTCTGCCTTGACTGACAATGGACCGCTCGCGCCGGATGCCTCAACGTCGCCGCCCTTTAGGAGCTTCTGCTTCTCCTACCTCTACTTCAGAGGCTTCCTTTGACTTTAACCCAATCACGAGCCCTGTTGTCGCTCAGACTAATACCACTCCTGGTGGTCGTCGCTCTACCAAACCCCTTCAACACGCCTTCACTTTCTCACCTCCAAGTAGTAGTCGTAACTCAAATCCCAAGAGGCGATCTACTACTATGGATAATTTCCCAATGCAAGATGAGGGTGAGCATGGCCCAAAAAAGGGCGGACACAGTCTCCGTAAGCGTGCTCGTGTGGATTACACATTTGAGCACATTGACGATGATGTCGTTGTCCCCAACTCGACATCTTCAGCACGCGGTAAGAAGCGAAGGTCAGAAATCAATTTTGACACGGATGACTTTTACAACAACGACTCAAAGAGAAGAGGCGCCTCTATGGGTGCCGATACTCCGTCAAGCCGACGGAGGAATCCGACACGCAAATCCAGTGACCTGAAAGCATTTCATCAGGCTGCTTTGCAGGATGACGATAACGAAGTCCAAGACACCATCGAAGTTGGTGCATACTACTCAGATGTTGACGATTCTGAACTCAGAGATGGTGCTGATTCAAATAACTCATCCCCCCAATCCAAAATGTCACCGAAAACCTCACCCCAGAAATCGCCCCAAAATGAGTCGACAAAAAATGAGCTACCAGCACCGCAATTTCATAACGGGTTTCAGATTGGACCTGCAACAGAAAATGCTGCCTCAAGTTCTGAAGTCAATCAAGTTCTCTCAGAAAAACCTTATCCTGCTGTGGAACATATAAGCAACTCTATCGAGGAACTTGTATCTCAGCCTGCAGAGCCGCAAGCCGAAAACTTCCCTAACGCGGAACCTGAGCCAGCAACTTATAATTACCAACAACCTTCGACTACATTGGAAGCTGATTATCCATTAACTCCTTTGGAAACGGCGGTACCAAGTACAAAACCTGAGCCAGCTGCTAGTGCCACTGCACTGACAGTGCCAGATATCAGCATTAAAGCGGAGGAGGCAGAGCCCGCGGCAGTGTCAGTGTCAGCGCCAGAGTTGGCACCGACAATAGCACAATTGCCTATTACAGCCGATGAGAACAATCAGAGTGAATCTACCCATTCACCTATTGTTCCTGCATCCCAACCAGAGCCTGCAAATATCATTAGCGAACTCCCTCCTGCTGAACCTACTTCACAACTTAATCCAGAACCCGAATCTCTCACCAGCAGCACCACAACTATCATCGAAGAAAAGGAAGCACCTCACCAACCAGTCGTTGAACAAGTTGAACAAGAGCAAATACTGGAACCACCTACTCAGCTACCGGATCAGCACCAAGAAGACAAAATGGACAAGATGGATATAGATCCTCTTCTGGAGGAGAATGTTCCTCAAGATATCGAAATGACTGATGCCGTTGCCATTGATACTCCAGCCGCGCAAGATAAAGTTTCTACGCCTTCACCTGAACCTACATCTACATCAGCACTTGGGCCTGCAGATTTGCCATCACCGTTGCCATCAAATACAATCTCCTCATCACCACCAAAGTCGCCCGCTAAACTACGGTCGCCATCGCCAGCTCAGGAAGACGAACAACTACCTCAGGAAACTACCATTCCCTCTCCAAACGTCAATACTGATGAAATCCGCATGTCTGTGGAGTTGAGTAACGGCCACCAAACTGAGACTGAGAACGTGAACAAAGAGGTTGTTGAGGAGAACAACGAGGACAAAGAACCAGAATCAGTTGAGATGCCAGTCACTGCAGATGAGCCGCAGATCCCAGATTCACCTCAAAATCACATCACTCAAGAGGAACCAGCCATTGTTTCGAGTCCTATCGAACCGAAAGCTCCTACGCCCCCTCCCGCTGAGACCATCGAGACCCCAGCATCTTCTGCGCCTTCAGAGACAAAACCTAGTCCTCAAAAGCCTGTCGCTCCTCGAGTTCCCCTGGAGTTTATGCCACAACCTACTCCGGTCGGGCGCTGGTCTCATCTTAAGCCTTATGTCGAAGGCGAGTTCACGATGTATCCAGAAAAGAAGGGTAATGAAGACGGCAATGATGATGTGACCCCAGAAGGAAAGGATGCCGATCGAGACGCCGACATGGAGCCTATGGTCGATGATCAAGATGATGCAGGACTCGAAGCTCCCACGCCTGCACTTAACACACCTACTCGTGGCTCTCCTGTCCCAGATTCAGCAGATCCAACCGCCCTCAATTCGCCTGCTCCTGCTGGTGAGGATGGTGACGAGGCTGACGAGTCTCAAGAGTTGTCAGAGCGCACCCGATACTACAAATACCGAAAGCTAAGAGACCCCGAGGAGTACGTCTCGGTTCTCGAGAATTATGAAGATATGTCTACTGAAGAACTTTACGAACTTCTCGAAGCCGTCAATGTCTCTATGGTTCAGTGGCAGGACGAGTGGACTGAGCAAGGCGCAATTGTCGACGACTATGAGAACTCTCTTCGTAGACGAGCGGCTGATTCCAAATATGAGGCCCGTACTCGCAACCTTCATCAACATGGTATCAACTACGAGGAGCCTGAATTCGCCGTCAAGGGATACAAGTCTCGTGAAAAGGAAGGCCTTACCGAGACTCGATATCTCCAAGGACAGGATCGCATCATGGCCGCTACTTACGGCTTTGAGTATGATCCTCATCCTTCAAAGATAGGCAAACAAAACCCCGAGACACAACAAGTCGGAGTCATGACTCGCGGTCGATCTTTGCGAAATCAGCCTAGACAAACCGCCAAGGCCACAGAGGGAGAGGAGGTGGTCGGCAAACGCCAACGAAAGCCCGTTCAGCTTTTCGATCCCACGACACAGGATGTCAGCAGGAGCTCGACACCTGTGCCCGCCACTCGAGCCACTGGTCGTCGACGCAAGAATGCCAACGCCGAGGACGAACCGCAGACCAATCTTGCAGTTAGCTTCACCAGCGAGGTTGTCTCGGATGGCGAAGGTCCTAAGACCAGACGCAAGCGTGGCATTCGTAGCAAGAACACTGTGCAAGAGGAGGAGGCTGTGCCAACCCCAGATACCGAGGAAGCAGTTCAAGAATCGCCTCAAAAGCCCACTCGTCGGGGCCGTGCCAGACCTGCTGTCAAGTATGAGGAGGCAGATCCCAACGAGTTTGTCGACGAAGAACCCCAAGAAGAGGAAGAAGAGGTTATGGAGGAGCCAGAAGAGAATGAGAAAGTAAAAGAGGAGAAACCAACAGTCCGACGACATCTCGTTACCCTCAAACTTCCCAGTGGTTACTTTGAGGCCACGCCCGAGATGGAGATTGTCGACAACGGTGACTCGCGCCCGACTACTGCTTGCTCTGAGGAGTCTTCTCAGACTGTCGAATCGTCCTATTCTTTCCGACCTAAAAGACAGAAGCGTTTCCGAGACGATCCTGACGAAACTGAAGAGTCAGGCCAGGCACCACCAAAGAAGAGAGGCAAACGAACAAGCGGCGGTACCACTGCTGCCGAAATCCCATCAACTGCATCGACACCTGCTCCATCTACTGAACAGGCACAGCCCATCAACAGCCGCAAGATTCAGAAGATCAAGGTTGTCAGGTCTGGTCAGGATACCAAGAATGGAGGCACGCCGCAAGCAACGCCGGCACCTCTTCCCCCTCCTCCACCACCTGCCCCAGCTACCCCTACCCCTACCCCTGGTCCGGTCGATGACAACGATGATACCCCCAAGGACTACAAGTCGATGACCAAGTCCGAGAAGATGTCTGCCTCCATGAAGAGTAAGCTATTCAACCGATTACTTTACGCTTTCCACAAACTAACACAATACAGACCGTTGGGCCAACGGCAATATGGCTGGAGCTGTTGAAAAGCGTAAGGCGACCTTGGCGGCTAAGAAGGCTGCCCAAGCGGCAGCCGAGCAAAGAACGGGTGTCGTCGCGCCTAAGCCCAAGGGCAAGACTCCCATGAAGAGAGATTCTACCCTCAAGATGCAGATGGCACCAGAGCAGCCTCAGATGCCACTACAGCAGCAGCAGCAGCAGCCGCCACCTCCACCACACATGATGCATCAACAACCGCCTCCTATGCACCCTCATCAACATCAGCACCATCCTCATCAATACCCGGTTCATCACCAACACCCCCAGCACCATCATCAGCACCCTCCTCCTCCTCCTCCTCCCCACCCAGCTCACATGCAGCAGATGCATCACCCCCAGCATATGCCTCCTCACCCGCCGCCACCACCGCCGCATCAGCCTGGAAACCCACCTCCTCCTTTCATGCATGGCCACGGTCAACATCCCAACCATGGTCACAGCCACGGGATGCCTGGGATGGGATACCACTATTAGAGCTTGCCGTTCACTGCTGATGGCGGTGTAATCATGTCTACAAGAAAACGAAACAATCAACAAAAACACTTATCAAGTCGGTGGCCTTCAACCCACTGACTCGACGTCACCTTCACGAACCCCCAAGAGACAAGCGCGGTCTCTTTCCCAGTACATACAGCCGCTCTGTATACTACGAATATCAAGAGAGGTTTTATTTTGGATTCTGCTTCTCCGTCACGCTGTTTCTCTTGTACACTAGATGCGAACAAAAAAACTCCTTTTTTTCGTTGTGCGGTTTCTCGATTTGTTTTATCTGCTTATTTCTTAATGTTGTTCACCACATATATATGCATCAGGGGAGGCTTTGCATAATCGTTCGGCATCATATAGCGGCGAATGCCTCAGACTTGGGAGGCTAAGCGTGGAAAAGAAAATGGGGGGTAGCGAAGCGTACCTAAAAGACTTAATGTTCACGTTATACATATCAATGCGCCTTTGTTTCTAATACTTTGTGAATGTTTGTGCCGTAATTAATTGTAAGAGTCTGCTATGCTGCATTGGTAGTGACAAAGGACAAAGAACCAATTGCATGTGCTTATTGTGATGGGTACAGCATACGTGAACCTTGATTGTATTGGTGAATTTGAGCTAAGGTCAATCCTGTTGCTACAAACACCAAGTAGATTTACCCAGAACATAGGATAACAAAGACGAGTACCAATGCAAGCAGGCATACAAACGGCTATCTTCTTGACATTAAAAATATCACCGCAAACACCCGCAGTAGTGAAATACACTGCCAACCGTCCTTGTGTACACGAATACCGGTTACTCACCAGAGTAGAGTATTAAGCAGATCCTTACCACAGGGTAGATGCAATCAAACCTAACGGTAGACTCTGTACACTGCTCTAGCGTACCAGGTGTGGATGCAGACGCAAACGCTTACAAAGTAAGATGCATGCACCTACCGGAGTACTTGGCAATCATGCGAACAAATTCACTGACATCACAGTCACAAGGTCAACGGCGGGGAGAGTTGCACATATTTGAACCGAAAAACATCACAAAACGCCTTGGGAGAATCGTTTTGAAGTGACTTTTGTTTTGTCCTTGATGTGAATGCCTGGTATGTGAATCATCCTTACACGCCGCAACCGAAATGCAAAGAGCCTTGTGCCAAATCCAGCGACTTTAAAAGTAGTAGATAAAAAGAACATTCCCCTGTTTTTAACCCTTCCCTTTGACCCAGGGCAGATGAAAAAAGGGAATAGGAGTCTCGGGGAAGGAGGGGATAATGTTTCTTTACCGCGCTCTATCTGATCGCATTCGGGACAGAAACCCAACCACCACGCACCGCACGCCCTTTTATCTTTCCTTGATTGATTTCCTTTCGCAAGCAAGCACCTTACATGACGACACCGGAGTTGGAGGCAATACGCTGGGAATGTGTTAGTGACTGTCATAATGCTGTAGTCGGGAGACAACTTACGGGCCACAACTCAGCAGCCTCCTTACCGACGGGGCCGGTAATGGCGGAGCCCTTCATCTCACCCTTGGGGTTGACGATCTGTAACACATGTTAGTCATCCATCTGCCAATTTTTTTCACATGTGGACCATAACGTACAACACCGGCGTTGTCCTCGAAGTACAGGAAGACACCGTCGAATCGCTTCCAGGGCTTGGACTGTCGGACGATAACGGCGGGGTGGACCTTCTTTCGGAGCTCAGGCTTTCCCTTCTTGACGGTGGCCATGACCATGTCACCGACACCACCAGCGGGCAATCGGTTCAGGCGAGCACCAATACCCTTGACGGCGATGATGTAGAGGTTTCGGGCACCGGAGTTGTCGGCGCAGTTCATGACGGCACCGCTGGAGAGGGAGTCAGTTTGCTGGATCGGATGAGTGATGGGTGGGAGAATTCGTACACAGGGAGACCCAGGGTCATCTTGAGCTTGCCACCAGGGGCACCACGCCTGTGGAAAGCATGTCAGTATTTCTGTTGTATTTGAGATCTTGATCTTGATCTCGCGCTCTCGTTTTCGCTTGGTGTTGAAATTTTCTCTGCCAAAATTTGTCGGGTGGACGAAGGTGTTCGGCGGGCGGATGTGTGCCAAGCTTGCTGACTTCGAAATCGAATGTGAAAAAAATCAAGACATGATGCCTTGAATACCGTCGAGACAGCGATACCGTATCCTCGAAGCTGTAGTCGTTGTTCGTTGTGTGCATCGACACAAAATTCGGTCTCTCAGTTCCCCGCCAAACCACCACCTCATTTATTCCAGCTCTTTTTTGCGCATGATGATCGATCAAAAGTTGGCAGAGACGAGAAGAAATATCCAGAGCGAAAACGAGAGAACGAGATCTATTATCAATCCGCAGAGGAGAGGACTTACGAGATCTTGGCCATTGTGTCTGAAGGGTTAGTGCGGCGTTACTTCGTGAAGATGTCGTGTCGTGCCGGGCTCGAGGATCAAGATCAAACAGTCTTTCGAAATTATTTTGATTTTCGTGGGGAGAAACCCTAGACGAGGAAGGTGGGATCCAATGCACGTGACTCCTGCTCCTGCCGCAAAAGTCAGAATGAGGGTCTAGCAGAAGAGCCAATCAGGGCCCACCTTGAATTACACTGAGAATAATGAAGAAGAAAGAGGTGGAATTCTTAATGAATATGTCAAACTATTGATAGATATTGACAAATCCATTCATTTCAGCTCATTTTATCTGTATACAGAAATTATCATTATTGCTAGGTGCTCAAGGCTGCTGTGTTGTCGACCTGCCAAAATTCAGACTGCCTGACCTCCGACGCTATTCCCGGTGGAACCCTCACGCTGCCCAGCAAGCCCCAGCGAACCACACAACCAGGCCACCCAACCAAGCCCACCAAAACCAGGTTCTACCACACATTCCAAAAAACTCGTGCTACATATTCCTAGTTTTCAACTCGCTGTTCAACAAAAATGGGCTTGATCACCCGGCAAAGCACGCCCGGTTAGCTCAATCGGTAGAGCGTGAGACTCTTACGAGTACGCGATCTCAAGGTTGCGGGTTCGACCCCCGCATCGGGCTGTTCCTATACTATATCATGATTGAGAAGTGCTATCTTTTTTTTGTTCTTTGTTCCAAGGTCTCTTTGTCTGTTTGCCAGTAGTTAAGTTTGTTGCTTGGATACCTGCTGCGCTGTTCCACTATGAGGCTAAGGGGGAAGATACCTTTATTCTTCTTACTGCCTGCTCACAGTAAAGAAAGTATAGGTCAGTTCTGAACTTGTGGGCTGCAATTGTATGGAACAGTTGTGTGCGTATAAGTCTGGAGTTTGTCCAGAATCTACCCTAGAACAAATGATCAATGTTTAGTTCCTGAACCTGGGAACCAGGATAGTACCTAAATATTACTTGAATTCTTAAATTAAATCATAAAAACTACAATGCCTTCTTCTGGTCTTCAGGAGGAATGGCTCTTCATGTAGTACAAACCTATGTTATACCCTGCGGAACCTGCATAGCCGTCCGATAATTCGGCTCCGATCTTCACCCCACCGCATCGTGAAACGGGCCTCGGCTCCCCGTTCCCAACACCTCACATGCCCATTTCAGTTCAAGCCTTACTCCGCATTAATTGGCCATGTCATAGACAACCATCCTTATACCCGGTCCTCAATGTCTCTGTTATTCCGTGCCTTCAGGCGCTCACCTCTTCATAGATGTAATTTCATTTCCAAGCCATATCTGCCCATTATGTATTTCCGAGAAGAGTCAACGTCGGCAAATAAACCTCCGCCTCCAGTACCGCGGCCTAGTTCATCGGTACTGCTTGTTTCACCGTCTAATGAGGTTCTGCTGCTTCATCGCGTGAAGACGTCTTCTTCGTTTGCCTCTGCGCATGTCTTTCCTGGTGGGAACTTAGATCCTTATCATGATGGCGAAATACCCGAGGAGAGCTCGCCGGAGAGGCATCAGGATGGACTGGCGTACAGAGTAGGTGCGATCAGAGAGACGTTTGAAGAGACAGGTATCTTGTTAGCCAGGAAGGACAACGAGCTCATAAATCTGGACGTGAAGGATAGAGATGCTGCGAGGAAGATGATCCATGGAAACCAAGTCAAGTTCTTGGATTGGCTAAAGTCAGTCAGCGCTGAACCAGACTTGGGTAAGATGGACCGTCATGACATAGAGCGAAGTGTTACTGACGAAACGTCTAGATGGTCTCATTCCTTTTACACGTTGGGTAACACCAGCTGCGAACAACAAGCGCTTCACAACACAGATGTATCTATACATGCTCCCACAGTCACGGGATGACATGCCATCCGAGATGCTCATCCCAACACCAGACAATGGCGTCGAACATACAGCCGCGCTCTTCGCATCAGCACAGTCTTTCCTCTCCCGCGCTTCCACCAACAGCATTATTCTCTTCCCACCACAGCACTTCCTCCTCACACTAGTCTCCAAGATCCTCTCAGAAAAGGCAGAACCGCAGCAAGTTACAGAACAACGAGAGAAGCTACTATCTTTCCTGGAGCAGGTACCCACGGCAGAGACGAAGAAAGGCCAGGAGCACAAGACAGCTTTGATCCCCTGGGGCGACAAAGTCATGAGCCCGCATAACCTGTTTATAAGGAAACAGGATAAGAGGATTGTGCTGGGCTTGGATAAGCCAGGGCCGGAGCTTAGAAACTCGGATAGAGGGGGTGACTGGGAACGTGTGGTTCTTGTCAATTTCGGTAAAGGCGGACCGACGAATGTTGAAGTTAGGAGGCGAGAGGATGTATTGGAAGAGGAGAGACAGAGTAAAGCTCAGGAAGAAAGACTATAACGTAGATATAGACAGGGTGGTGCCTTGATGACCAGACAGGGTGGAATGAATATTGAGATAAACAGTTTATAAGTGTTAATCTTTAACGCCAAGGCTCAGTAGATACAAATACATAGCGATTTGAGAAAGAAGATTGTCTAGATTCATCGCCTCACATATCATAATCCAACGGGTATCAATTCATACAAGCTTTTTCACCCCCAATACACTCCATTTATAGTTCTCCAAACTAACAAAAGTCTTGGTTAACCAACCATCTCTTTTTTAGTGGTGGATCATCTATCTACATACCACGAACATTTTGGCTCCAGTGGTGCCAATTAAAGTCCTCCCCCAGCATGTCTATGTCATCCATACCTGCTACTGTAGTCTGATCAAAATTCGAGTTCATGGTCGGGTAACCACCCGTCCAGAGATAAGGCGCTTGATTTTCGTCTTTCGGTAGTTGCATTGTCTGGGGATTGAATTGTTGACCCATGTCTAATGCTTGTGTCTGTGGTATTTGGGCAGCTGTAGTCATAGGCGTCGCTTCAGTATTCATGGCTTTCATTTGGGCTGCACCGACGTCGTTTAGTGGCCAGAAGCCTGTCATGTTGAAGTTGGTGCCTTGTGCCATCATGTCGTTCATAAAGTTCATCGTCGTGTCGGAAAGATCAAAGCTTGCTGGAATATCATTGACTGACGGGGTCCTCGGGCGAGACGGAATTTGTGGTTGTGGTTGTAGCATGTCTGGTAGTGCTACAGGGCTGAGTTCGGCTGGTGTAGAGATCGGGACGTTGCTTCCATCAGAGCGCACCAGATTTCTCCATTTTTCTCTGACCTCGTCCATCTTGTTGACGGTCAAATCAGTCTCCTGTCCGAATCGAACTTGGTATCGTGGGTTTGTCCTTTCCTCGAATTCTAAACGACGGGCTTCTTCAGGATTGCTGCGAAGTCGAACAATTTCTGTAGCACGATGTCTTTGTGCCCTCATATATAGTTTCCTTATAGGCATCACGACAGATGTATTGTCGCCAGATCTCCAAAGCTGGGCTGGATGATCCTCGTAGCAATTGATCGCTTCCCAACCACGCTCCACAAGAGGGGTCCATGGCCGGCGACAACTGGCTATGAGGAAGTAGGCCATGGCAGACCAGTTGGTGTAGGTTTTGAACAACCACCTAAACTGTTTACACCTTGTATCATTGTTCAAGATGTGATTGTATTCGGCAATCTCGATTGCCGCCATGTATGCACGCTCTCTCGCTTCATCTGAAAGTGCACCCTCGCCATCGGAGCCTGGGAAGAGTACTGGCTGGTATATGACCAAAGTCATCTTAGCCATGATAATACGAGCGATCGAGGCAGCCATCCAATATAATGGATCGGTATCAATTGTGACATGCTTCAGAAATTTGTGCTCAACTTTCCGATAGACGTCAATGAGCATGCGTTCTCTTTCTGCAAGAGTAGTATTCTCGAAAGGCATGCCTTTGGGACAGAAAGACATTGATGCAGATGATAGGCGAACAAGACGCCTGCCAAAACCTGCAATCTCAAACCGAACAATCGCCACCGCGCAATCAGAGTGGCCTTCTCTGGGTTCAGGGGCTTCTGTCGAATCAGGTTTAATGTCGGCATCGTTGATGTTGCTTGGCATTTGTGTATCAAAGTTGAAGTCTTGGATAATGAGATCAGTACCCAACTCATCCGCGGATCGGAGATCTAATAAGAGTAGTGACCACCAGAGACGTCTTCGCATCTCTGTTTCAAAGGGACTCAGACCAAAATGTGACCCATCCCGGTGTAGTCCCATGCCCTGAGCGAGATGAGCTATCAGGCCGGTTAAAGACCAACAGAAACGGCTTCCATCGTGGCCTTTAACTACAAGAAGGAAGATGAGCAAAGCTTGCATGATCGGAGTGTCCAGCGAGTTGAGGAAGTTGGCTTTAGCGAGAGCCTGCTCGACCGCGAAACGGTATTGCACAAGGATATCCTCTTTGGTGACACCGAGGTTGGCGCGAACCTGAGTTCAAAAAGTCAGTATTTCTTGTCATCATACACAGGATTTCACGTACCTCGTCAGGATCTAATGACGTGATTGCAGCATAGTATATCGCCCAGACCAGGGCTTCGTTTCCAGGAGAGAGTTGCTTATGGTCCCTTCTAGCATCTCGGAAAACAGGCTCCATGGTCGGGATATGCAGCACTTTAAGCAATGGCTCCACATTCTCCTGGTATACAGACCACAGAAATGGGATGACTGAAGGGACAGGCCAGTACTTGTCCAAATCCACCTCTGTTGAGCGATAGCCAAAGATGAATGCGTTGTGGTTCGCCGATAGCGCAACTGCAGGTGAACTATCCGGAGTTTCTTCCATGTCAGATTCGTCAAAGTCTTCATCAGTGAGCCGTTGCGTCTCTTCTCTTATGGAGTCAAGCTGGTTTACAAGTCAGCCACAAACTTTTACAATTCCAATATAAACCAACCTCATCATTAAGTTTTGCCCAGAGACCGTGGCTGACATATTTTCGACTTCCACTGGTATCGTTGTCGTTCAGGACCAATCGGCCAAACTTCTTATGCATACCCTTGCGCGTGCTCTCGCTCTGGTCACTTGTTGCGTCGCTTCCCCGCGGGCTTCCACCAGTCATTGTCGCATTGCCTTGCTGAGAGGATGCATTTGACAAGTGTCGTTGAGTATTATGCCCTGATGTCTCAAAGGAATTTTGAGCTGAATGTACTTCGGGTGAGCTGGCTGAGGATTGCCCTTTGCCCCCTGACTCAACCTCGATCTGTCCGCTCAATTCTTCTACGATGCCCTCCAACTTTCTCAATCTCTTCATCAACTCTATCTCACGCTGGCTTGAGTTTTTAGGTGGCGCATTGGGATCCTTCCGGCGCGGCTGCCGCGGTGCTCTCCCAGGGGCGGGAAAGACGCATGGAATTTGTGCTCGACGACAGTTGGAACACGGCATCTGCTTGTCGCAACGAACTTTCCGACGGCGACAGGTTACGCATGATCGCGGGTTCAGGGCGGGGGTATTGCTTCCGGGTTGCTGGATCGGGCTCGTGTGGGCTTCGGGCCCTGTCGTCTGATAGACAGTAACGTTGCCTTGGAAAGAATTCGGTTGGACGTGGAAGGAGGAAACATCTTGTTGTGCGTTGGTGTTGGATGCAGGCGACGTTGTGGACTGTTGCGCAGAGTCAAGCCCCTCAGACATGACTCCGTTATTGAAGCCGAACCCGAGGGATAGACCATCCATATAGTTGGACATATTTGTGTTACGTTGACCGAACGTTTTGGCGCGCGATAATGACGATAATCTGCGTTACGGCTGCAAGAATGCAATGCGTGGGGTCGGTCAGACGGTAGACCAGACCAGACCAAAGGATGGACAGAGGAATTCTTTTGCGGACTCGGTGGGCTAGATTGCTCTGGAATGAAGAGAATGCGGGCGTGGCGAGGCCATCAACGACCAGGTGCGGTAACGCAGACGAAACCTCGACTGTCAGGACTGGCTGTCGCGAAGCCAGAAGAGGCTGAGAAGGCTGTAGCTGTGAAACATAAGACGTTGGCTGGAGGAGAGGAAAGACTGGACTCTGGGTCTGGGTCTGGGTCTGGGTCCTGGGTCTGTGTCTGCCACTGTCTGGGTACCTGAGGAGTCGACGAATGCGTTGCTTGACAGCCAGAATGATTGGGAGAATGGAGTTAGTTGGTGGGGAGTTGTTAGTACAGTCTAGGTTGTAACTGTAACGTAGGTCGTATTGACGATCCCCGGGGTGCCTTCCCTGCCTTGGCACCAGCGCCAGTCAATAAACGACCCGAGCTGACAGACAAATATCGTGGTAGTACAGTAGGGTCACTAAAATACCGGGGACTTTTTTGTCGTCTATCGTAGGGCCATAGGGCGGAATACCTGTAAAGTGACGCTAACGGTCAAATCTGTCTCAGGGCCTGCAGAACCTGCCAGAGGCTGGGGTTCCTATTTGATGGCTTCACTCTTATGATTATTCATTCAAATCGGCCGTCAGCACTAACTCCGTGTTCGGTATTAGCACCAGAGACCAGAATCGATTGTTGTCGTCATCAAAGAATCACGTTTTGGTCTGGATAATGCCCGTGCTGCAGTGCAGAACTTGTGCTACAGTACAGTAATTCGTACAACTAACAATTCTTCAATGCTATCGCTAACTATAAACTATAAACTTATGGTTAATTCCGGGATGATAGACCGTAAAATAGTCGTGAAATCATCATCCGTGTCGGACTCCCGAAGTTTCCGCTTTCTATATCAGTTGCCATTGCCTCCGCTGCCGACCTAGTATTCATCCGGAGAGGGGTTCTATGAGGTTGTCATAACATCTGTGAAGAGTGCAGAATTAATGATCTCACTATTGGTCCAGAACAACCAATAGTCAAAACGGAGACCGATAATATCACCGAGCTCAAATTTCAGACATGGATGGCCGTTGTTTTATGGAAGGTCGACACTTTAGACCTTCCCTTCAGGCTCTTAAGCAACTTGGTCTGCATATTAGTGTGGTTTGACGCAGATATGTAAGCATGGAAGTTAGAGATGTCACTGATCTTCACATGCAAGCGGAGTATAGGTCGACAATGACGTCTAATCGCGGTTCATTTAAACCCTGAATGTCTAGGCTCATCTAGGCTCTCACGGTATGACAGACCAAACTTATCAATATCACAGCCCATAGGTACGGCACTTGGCCTCGTGATTGTAAACGGGAACGGCATTTCGTTCCATTAGATCGCGCTCGACATGAAAGCCTTACGAAGGATGGGGGTTTGTGACATATCACAAGTCAATTGCCTTACATTGATCGGCTCCCAAGAAGTGAGATCGACTTCCACACGTTATGATAGTGGGATTGAAGGTTTAAGGCAACCCAAGTAATTGGTATCACTTGACACATCCCGCTAAGTTAGACGAGATGCAACGCCAATTGAAGGTTGCGATTGGTAGCCTTCAATGCCGTGAATATGCGGCTTTCTCCTTGACAGCGGAATTGAACACATTGAAACTCGTTTGGTTGGTGATAACTGCGATGTATCTCCGGAATTCCTTATCTCTCTGGATTAGAGATTGTGTCCTCTCTGGCAGCTGACCACTTGGTGGTGGCATACAACTCAATGAGAATGGCACTCATCTGCATGAAACAATCCATTGCCTTCTTAGATGTCCTGGATGCCAACATGCCAAGTGATTGCTGAACTGATCGATCTAGGATATTCAGACCCCGATATCATTAAGCGGTACGGCCCCACTAATACCGGAGCGGAAACACGAATCAGGCCGGATATACCCAACCCAAATAGCCGCATCGGAGCCGGTGAATCTACAGCAACAGGTATGTGGCTCCTTTTCTCGACGATTTCTTTGTTGGCACTATAATATTGGCTCGGATCATGGCCACAATCTGGTCGCTTTAGCTCCAAGAGCTAACGCACCTACGCAACCCTCTACGTGATACCCGCCAGCATTCCCACCTAACATGAGCTTCAATATTTCTGCCACTTTCCCTTCTGCAGTCCAGATCCTCGCTTAATGGCGTGGCGCTGGGGTCCAATGCAGTATGGGATCATTGCTCAGCTGCCCTACTTGAATTCAACATCCCACCAGTAAGGGACCGACAAGTAAGAGTCTTATGGCGAGCATGTATGGTAAATAACGGTCTGAGATACTGCTTTCGGTGAAGTTGTGGGCGCCAATTCGGGGGAGATTCGAAGCAGAGCCTCATTATTGCCACGGCCAGTAGACGTGATCAAGGTCGCCTATACAGAATGCCAGTTTGGGATACCGGACTGTAGCATTGCCAAGTAAATAATCCCAGCTGATTCGTTGGCTTAAATGAGGGCCGGTTATTAGTGTGGTGCGTTTTATGCATGTCATGGATGTATGTAAAGGGTTCCCAAGGCTAGCCGGGCCGCTGGCGGGGTTCAAGCACCGAAGCTTGTGTTGAATTGGAAGCATGACCATCGATAAAGACAGCAAGACGCAGGTAAGTTCTCTGGTTTCGATGTGGCTCCCCCACAGATTGAGAGAACGAAATCAGATCCAGCGAACGGAATTGAGAGGATAGACCCGTGAACGATGTTTCACCGGTCCATTGTGCCCCACGAGAGACCCCAGAAGCCAGGGAAGTTAGCTGCAGTACTCAAGATGCTTGATGAGCTGTCATGATCTGCTAGAGACATGGACAGTCAATCTTTCCAAGATGTCTGCAACCATTACCCAAGTTAGCAGTAAGGACGCAGATGTACCAACCGCATCCCTTCCCCCGATAAGGGACCCCAGCTGCTATGCGCAGACAACGCAGCCATCTTATGTATCTCATGTGCTCCAGATTGGCTTCGCAGCGGCGCAAGCAAGGCTCGCGAGTCGTCATTGGCGCATCATCTGCACCATCAGATGCATCGCGGGTAGACCGATGAGAGAGCTACACCCACGTCGCGGCAGTAGACAAGAAATGCAACATATTCTTTCCTTGATGGTGTAGCTTGAATTCCTCCAGTGGAGAAGAAGGGCAAGAGCAGAGCCGCAAAAAGATGTGTAGTGATATCATTGGTGTCTGGCGGTATAGCTCGTGATCGAATGTCGAGGTCGGGTCCTCTTGTTGTGTTGTAGCGAGCGGATATATTCTGGTGTTGAGTGCCACAACCTTGAGATATAAATTGCCGTGTCTGTCGCTCGATATCCTCGGAGCTTTTCTCATCAATCAAGTTGTTCTCATGATTCCTTCCACAAGCACTCAAACACTGCCAACATTTACACTCAATCGTTCTTCACACAGCATGCCTGATCAGCCTTCGTGAGATCTCCCAGGTCGTTTTGCTTCACAGCTAACAGCAGCAGCACTGTCAAAACCTGGCTGGATGAGCCGCCCAATCTGTCCGATATTTGGGCAAAACAGGGGTCAACCAACCAGAAATCTGACCCGAAGAACAATAAACCTGAGAAGAAGAAGAATTAGGTCGCAATGAAGGATATGAATTGATACCCGCGCCGGCGCACTTGAATTTGAAGGAACCAGAATGTGTATATGGGATGACACCTCAGAGAGGCTCTGTCGTTCATAACTGTATTCATTATTATCTTCGTATAAACATGAAGCTCGTCTTTATCTATATGCATAGTGAGTTGACTCATCCAAGTTTTCGCCAGACTCGCCAAAAGCTTTGGCAGGGTATTGAACGCCATGTGAATGTGGATAGAAATACCAATATAACAAGTGCCATAGAAGAACGCCGTAGTCGCCATCTGATGATATCAGAACCGCTTTCGCTCCTTGCCGCGGTGGCTTACTCGCGCCACACAGCACACACTTTTGGACTCGCACCATTTCTTGAGATCGACGGGATTTACCTCTCCGTCAAAACCGACACGACTGAGCTCGCCAGTATTTAGCCACATTGCAAGATCTTCCAGTACGAGGGGTTCGTAGAGAAGTATCTTTTCGTTCCATGATGGTTCTTGTGGGTTCGTAGTCCGTGGAGCTGACTTGACAGCATTGGTGATATGCTCAAACAGGGCCGCTTCTGCATCGGTGGGTGTTGCTGTGAGGTCGTCCGACTCTATGTCTTGACTGGTTGTGAGAGACATGTCCAACGGAATCTCAGAAGAGAATGTCGGTTCAAGATTGGTCTGCGGAGAAGATGCGAAATTGCTAGCATCATCTTCAGAGTCAGGTATTTCTATGACGGACTTTTGTGAAGCTTTGCCACGACGAGGTGATGTGCTTCGCTTTGTTGGCGAGGCTGATTTGCGCTTGGGGGGAGAGGGAGTTCCTGGCAAAGAGTCCAGGCTATCCTTTCGTGGCCGACCAGGGCCTCGTTTGGATGGAGAAGCAGTATCGGACAAAGAATCGAAGCTGTCTTTTCGTGGCCGGCCACCACGTCGCTTGGGAGTAACGGGGGGTTGTGCAGAAGGAGGTGGTTCTTGAGGCTCCGAGGCACTGGGGCTTTTCCTTTGTGTTGATTTTGTAACCTTCTTGGGACTGCGTGTGGCTTTCGGGGAGGTCTTTGGTTTGGCAGTCTTGGGGGTCTTGGACTTGGCGGAAGGTGACTTAGCTGGGGTATGAGCTGTAGTATGAAAGCTTGCCTGTCCCATACGAGCCTTGCTCTGCCAGCATTGATCAAGCAAGGAAATCATCGCGCTTCTTCGCTTGATAGGTTTGAAGCCAAATTTCTTGATTTCCCTTGCAAGGCGGAGGTCTGTAAAGCCCTCGTAATTAGGTCGTGGTAGCTGCGGTGGAAGCTCAGGTAGTTTCTCAGTCTCCTCAACCCCTACGGTCAGATTCTCATCGGTGATCTTGTCCTGTTCAGGCACTGATGGGCCGATATTCGTGCTGACTGAAAGATCGCTGTCGGAAAAGTAGGGCGAGTCACCCTCAGAAGCAGACATGGCCCTTTCACCAGGCAATGCTGCAGCTTCCGGTAGCTTAACACTGTGATCGGGGTCACTGAGGACGTGACTCTCTTCAATCGTAATAACGCTCTGGTCGGCTCCCATATTATAACCAAAGGGGTTTGCATCAGCGCCGTCCTCTTGTAGTAGTGTTGTATCCTCTATCAAGTTTATAACCTCCACATCGAAGAGGTCTCCTTCAGCATCACGAGCGGCGGCGTTCCAAAGGTTGGTTCGTTGCTGCTGTGGTTCGATGCCATCGCTATGGATAGGCATAGCAAAGTCTATGTCATCGTTCTGGTTTGACTGTCTCAAAGCAGCTTGAAGATCTCTCAAGACTGTTGGAGATTCTTCCCTTGCTAGCTGACTGGAAGTCCCGAAAAGGAAATCTTGATTGGCAACTTGTGCCAAGGCAGTGCTTGGCGATAGCAGAACCGGTTTAGGGGGCACCTTCTTCTTGGTGGCCTTCGTGGTTTTCCGTCGTGTTTTTGCTTTGCCTTTGGCATTGTCTGGTTGCGCATCAGCTGCGGATCCAGTGTCATTCTTTGTAGTCGAGAAGTGATCCAGTATAGAAGCGCTGGGTTCAGGGTCAGGCACCCTGTACGCAGCGGTGGCAAGTTCTGTGATAGTCCTAGGCTTCTTCTTCTTTGGTGGCTTTTTCGTGGGCGACTTCTCGGGCTCTGCCACTGAAAAGTCTGCACCCTTTGTCGCTAACAGTTCAATACGTTTTCGTTTCTTGAGAAAACTCGAATCTTCGTCAGAAGGAGGGGCAGAATGAGATGCTGATTCCGACGGGTCTTCTATACGAGCAAAGCCCCCAACAAGATTCTTGAAAATGGGAAGTGGTTGGCCTGCCTCAGACGAGCCCAGCGTCTTGAATGCGGATGAATCTGAGTCAACATTTACAACGGTCTTCTGAGCGGGAGGAGTCCAATCCAATCTCCGCGCAGGTGCTTGTTCCAGATGAAGGGGTTCATTCACATCGATCTGATCAAGTTTCTCGAGGACGTCAGGTTCATTTGCTGGTGGGAAATGGTTACTCATAGTATCCGTCTTCTTCTTTGCCTTCGTTGCCTTGGACTTCACTTTTGTATCATCGGCATCCTTTCCGTCATCATTGTCTTTTGAAGACCCAGCCTTAGCCGATGCTTTGGGTTTGGCTCGTTTCGGAGCAGCTGGCTTTGATACTTTCGGTTGTCGAGGCTTCCTGGTCCCCTTTCCGGTGATTTTCACTACTACAATATCATCTTCGGGTTGTTCGAAAGGGGCAGGGTCCCCAGCTATGAATCCACCGTCGTCCGGAGGTTCATCCGCCGGGCCTGCATGGATATTTGAGTTGACAGCAGTGAGGGGTGATTCGACCAAAGGCATCGCATTGGCTTTCGTTGTCGATTCTGTAGAAGAATACAGATTGCGTGCAGAAATGAAGCCAGATGTCTGACTGCGAGTCTGATGCTGACTTGAACCTCTTGCTGCTAGAACGTCCTGTAGCGGTGGAAGGTCAGGAGAAGAATTCACATGAAGTCGTTGGCAATTTCTATCGCTGAGTGGCGATAACCTCAAGGGATCAGGGGATGCCATAGCGCTCAGGATTATGGACCGAGAGCGCAGAGCGCATCTCAGGCCCTTTATTCGTAACAGAATGATGTCGAGGTTGAAAAGGCGTTGAAAATGAGTAACGGCGGGGTCATAATATGAAAACGTATTATTTTGCCTTATTTAAAGTCTTGGGGTCATGAGATGGTTCGCCTTGAGGCAAGCAAGGGGTCGCCAAAAAAAAGACCCACGCTAGGAATTGAACGCTTGCCTTCGCGAATACTTTACGCGCTGTCACATGAGGAACAAGCACGTGACAGAAGGCGTGACCTGCTCCACCGGGAAAGAGCGACCAACGCAGTAGGGCAGGAAATTATGACCCACACCACAGACTGGTTGCCAAAAGCACCAAAATTGAAATTGCTCTTCCTCCCACTTTGCGACGACTCGACTTCACCTCCCGCCGACACAACCACTCAAAACCCCAAAACCACCCCCCCTCAAACCAGCCAAAATGGAGAACGACCGCGGCGAGATTGTGGACCTGTAAGACATCACTTTGGAACATTGGAATAGGATGCGCGATGGGAGAATCATGATACTGATGCAGCATCACCAGTTACGTCCCCCGCAAGTGCAGCGCCACCAACCGCATCATCAAGGCCAAGGATCACGGCTCTGTCCAGATCTCCGTCGCCAAGGTTGACGAGAACGGCCGTGCCATCCAGGGCGAGAACCACGTCTACGCCCTCTGCGGCTTCATCCGAGCTATGGGCGAGAGCGACGACTCCTTCAACCGACTGGCCCAGCGTGACGGCCTCCTCAAGAACGTCTGGAGCGGACAGCGATAAATCAATCAAATTGTTGGGAAAAAGTTGATCGACATCTGGTTCTGAGAATCCTCGACAAAAGGAATTCTGATACGAATGAACCACAGGGTTTTGGGTTCGGGCACGAAGGCAATGGGTGAAAGAAACTAGGGTTGGCTGCATCTAGCAAATCCACTTCGAGGCGTTCGGCTCGATTTTGAGACAACATTACGATATCCCGAATCCGTGTTTGAAGATGTGATGAACTGGTTATAATGCACCCGATACGGCTGGCGAAGTCTCCTCGGACAGACTTCACAAGTCAACTTTACTCCGAGGATTCTGGGGCTACTCTGATGGTCTCCATGCCGCAGATTAACTAGGCTCTGAAAAAGCCGTAGCGCTCAAGTCGTTTGCTATGGTACAGATACGGGTCTAACATGAATTTTCAATTATGTGACTATCTTAAGCATGTGCAGCTGTTTTTTATTTTTTTTATTTGATATGATCCTTAAGCCATCCATACTGTCACAACGTAGACGCCAGTCCAACGCCCGCGATCCCCAGCCAATGTCAACTTTTGGTCGTTCTGATAACGATGTATGGCATTTCGAATGGCGGGGCGCTCAATTTCGATTATGTCTCAGCTACCTCAGCTTAGCTTTCTTTCTTCCGATACAAGTTACGGCAATTAGTCCTTGCTCGCATCCCCAGGAAGCTCAGACAATGCGAACCCAGATGGCAGAACGTCAGCGTAAGACCCGTATGTCATCTACCCCCACCAATGATCTTGATAAACACTCCTCAGGGTATCCCAAAGCATAAGAAACGAAATGATTTGGTCACTTTATGCTAGCTTAGACTAGCATTGAGGACAATCCTCCTGTTACCCGTCTGACACTCCTCACTCGTCGACTGCAAGTCCCTCTTTATAAACAGCAAGTGCTCGTTCCCGGCAGTCCTTGTGTGTGACAATAGGTTGAGGATAACCATTCTTCTTGGCTTTGGGTCCAGCACCTCGACTGTAAGGTTCATGGATCGCTTTACCCTCAACGTCCTTCAACTCGGGAACCCACTTGCGGATGTAATCACCCTCAGGGTCGAACTTCTCACTCTGTAATAAGGGATTAAAAATGCGGAAGTACGGTTGAGGATCGACACCAACACTGGCACTGAAACCCCAGCCGCCATTGTTCGAGGCAAAATCACCATCGACAAGATGCTCCATGAAGTACCTTTCACCCTTTCGCCTGGTTACAAGTTAATAGGGCAACACAAGAAAGGGGCACAATGTAGGAGTAACTTACCAATCCAACAAAAGGTCCTTTGCCAGAAACGAAGCGACAATCATGCGGCATCGGTTGTGCATGTAGCCCATGGTATTCAGCTGTCGCATGGCTGCGTCAACGATTGGGAAACCTGTCCGGCCCTCGCACCATGCGGCGAAATGGTCATTGTCGTATGACCAAGAAATGTTTGAGTATTCCGGTTTGAAAGGCTTATTCATGCTGCTTATGTCAGTGGCAGAACTAGTATCTGACGGAGTTTACTTACCAAACATATGGCCACTGAACCAGAACATGCTTATAAAAGTCGCGCCAGGCAACTTCACTGATCCAAGTCTGAATACCGTCGTTACCTCCATTCAGTTTCTTGGTTTTGTTTCTGTCGCGCGCAGTTCGCACGCATGTCCTCGCGCTGATAGTTCCGGCGGCCAGATGTACTGATATGGAAGAAGTAGCTGCCTCAGCCGGTATATTCCTCTTCTCTTGATAGTTTGAGATCCTCTCTTCACAGAACTTGTCCAGGCGCTTCTTTGCCTCATGCTCTCCGCACGGCCACAGTGAGCGTAGACGCTCTTTCTCTTCGTCGCCGAGTCGCTTGCTCTTGGGAGCTTCAGGAATTTCAACATCGAACAACTTCTTGTAGTCTTTGCGCGCACTGCTTGGGTTTTTCTCGGGTTGTTCGTACAGCTCCAGCAGATCGAGGTTCTCGTGGATATGGGCGACCCATGTCTTGAACCAAGGGCTATACACTGCGTATTGTTTTCCAGCACCAGTATGAAGCTCTCCAGGAGGGACGACACAAGTATCGTGGACAACTTCAAATGCTTTACCATTCTCAGCAAAGTCTTTGATCATGGCAGCTTCTCGCCTCAATTCATCCACCTCGTATTCCATGTTGGCATACAGATGACTGGCGCCCCATTCATCCATGAGTTCCAGTATTCGATCTGGAAGATGCTTCCTCTTCTCAACTGTCTCCACATAGAGTGGGATGTCGAGCTTTGCAAGGTCTTCTTTGATGACTGAGAGTGTCCGCAACATAAAATCGATTCGCACGGGAGATCGTAGATGAGCTTCGTAGTCTTGAGGGCTGATGATGTACATGGCGATCAGGGGGACGCCCGCTTCCTTCGCCTTGTCACTAGCCAAAGCCAAAGCTCTGTTGTCGGATATCCTCAAGTCCATCTTGAACC
Organism: Fusarium coffeatum; assembly: GCF_003316985.1. Lineage (NCBI taxonomy): Eukaryota > Fungi > Ascomycota > Sordariomycetes > Hypocreales > Nectriaceae > Fusarium > Fusarium coffeatum. Next base: position 457,783 of record NW_022157873.1, on the reverse strand, counting down.
AATGGACTACCGCTTTGTTGACATCGATACTTTTGCGCTCCTTTGCCGTGACCTCGAGGGCGTCGATCAGAAGCTCAATTGGGCGAGGGATCTGATTATCATTGTAGGCGCGAGCTCGCGCATTGCTCATTTCCGGTGGGTAGAACTTGCGAATCGCAATTCCGTTCTCCTCTGCTTCATTGGCCTTGTGATGGGGTCGGCGCAAAGCATCCGATGAACCGTTTGTCTTGGACGTCTTTGCCTTCTTGGCAGTACTTGCTGAAGGAGACGAAGACTCGCGCTTGAGTCGCTTGGAAGGCATTGTTGCGAATCTCACAGAGGACGAAAATATGCTATTTCGGTGTGGTTGACGTTTCAGTATGAAGGATGATCGGGAATTCACCAAAGGCAATAAGCGTATATGCGATGCAAATCGCGACATGGAAAAGCGTGTACGGTTTGTAGTTTTGGTCGCATGCGCAGAGGTGATTGATTAAGAAAAGGAGAGAATGCGACAAACTTTCATTATGTAAATTACTCTTTGCTTTGCCTACTATAACCCGGTAACGAGTACTAAACAACACTCGTGGCTGGTTCCTAATAAGGTAGAAAGCGTGGAGCTTCGATTTGAAATACGTCATGACGTCCCTGGCGATCGAGGCTGCCGCAGAACAGATCTGAGATTCATAGATCCCTAGGGGTTTAGTGACAGATTTATTCCTCTGATTGGTTCATAATGGTCTGTAATCGTCTGGACGGGCCCGTGCTGTCGAGATTGGTATGGGTCCAACTGATGGATAATAGGTGACAGAAGAATTGTCCTCTAAGGCCTAGGCTGCTGAAATAAGGTGGTCTAAGTCTCCTACTAAGCTGCCATAAGGTAATCAAATCATTTCGTCTCTTAGGCTTCCGGTGGGCAGATTGCTAAGTTGTACAGTGAATTTATATGGGACAAGCCGTTTCAAGAGCTTTCAAAACGTGGTGACATCATCTCATGTTTGTTCTCTCTAGGGTATCTAAATGCCATTGTCTTGAAGTCAGAGCATGGAAATGATAATGATCAACGCCACTACCTAGTACTTATTAATAAAACTTGAAGAGACCCATGCCTTCTCTCCGATTCTATTGACCCAATGTTGAATCCGCTGCTTCCTTAATCGGAATCAGGCACGGCAGTTGCGATTCACCTTCTGTACCTACCTATCGACATTAGAGCTTTGTGATTGGTTGAAATCCGCTCACAGGCAGGAGCGGCAGATCCTCTGATGCCTGCGCGCCTCATCTCACGCGTTTTTATTATCACCATTTCATCACATTACATACTACAATATTCCTACAACAGTAGTTCTAATTGAACAACACACTGCCGTAAACGTCCCTTGGCTCGATCAATCATGCCCCAGACCAAGTCATGGCGGCCACTGCCGCTTCAATCGTCTCCCGATTTGCCTGTGCTCTTAGTGTCTTTCCACACAGAAGCATCTTCCTACACTATTCACATAACCGACATGGCAAATATGTGGGCTGAGACACTTGAACGCAAGGCAATCTGCATGAGAGGCTGGAATGAGAATACCAGCATCGACCCAAGTGATACTCCAGAGAACATGGCGAAATTCCTGGCAAGTATCAGTACCGCTTTGGACTCTTCTCGGCCAGGACATGATGAAACGAGTCTTCGTCTAGACCGTGATACCAGGCCGGAAACAGCAGGCGAGCACGATCTTGCCCTCAACATTACTTGTGAAATTCCTGGACTCCAGCCACTCAAGTGGCCAATGTTTCTGAAGAAGTTGCCTGCTATCAACATAGCCACTAACCTGGTACTTCCACTGCTTCAAGCACACCATACAAAAAATCTCGAAATTGAGTCTCTAGTTCGGAGCCTGGGGAAGAAAGATGCGATTCTTACTAAACTTTTGGACAAACTGGAAGCCATGGGCACAGGCATGGAACATGTATTCAACGCCTTTTCTGGCAAGAAAAAGGTTTCAAGGGCAATAGCAGCCGAAAAGGTGCCTGGTCTCGCGCCTTTCGACCGCCGACAATGGAAGAAGGATCTCGAACACAAACAAGAGAGTCCAGATAACCCGCAATCCTTAGTGGAAAGTGTTTTTGAACAAGGAGGACTGGAATTCGAGCCGATGTCAAACAGCACCGAGTCACCTTTGCTGGATCAATGGTGGAAAGACTTTCAGGGTGTTTCATCTGCCGGTCGTCAGAAAAAGCCCAAGGCAGCTGTCGTAGACAGTTCATCGATGGTGAATGACAAGGAGAGGTCTGCCTTCGAGGATGGAGATGATGACTTCCAAGTTCAATCCACACCTCCACATCTTGCCTCTAAGAGGAAGTCGACCGATGTAAAAGGAACACTGGCCACGGACGATGGCTCTACAGAGGGAGAATCAGCAGGCAGTGTATCACCCGTTCGAAATGCAGGAAGGGTGGACAAGCCAGCCCGCCGTCTGGGTGCACTGGGTCGAAAGAAGCAGTCGACTCCACCTCGAGCCCCTGATCCTGTACCATCTCAGAGCGCGTCACTTCCAGTGCCTCAGCAGAAAGACGATTCGGAGACAGCATCCGAAGGGGAGGAGGAGGACACAGCGGTATCACCTCCAGCGAAAGACCCAACACCGCCCCCTGTTTCCCCAGCGCGGCCTGCGGCAAAGAAGAGCGGCCTTGGACGTATCGGAGGTAGCAAGTCAAAACAGTCGGCTGGAACAAACGCTGCACTTATTGACCTGGAGGCGACTGAACCCACGGAACCCAGCACAGCGGCAGTCTCCCGTCGCCCTGCCAGGAAGTTGGGTGCTATTGGGAGACAGAAGGCCGATGTGGAAGATCCAGCGTCAAATTCTAACGAAGACGTTCAAAGAGGCCGATCTGCTGCAAAGGATGCCATCCCGGAGCCCACAGTAAGAGAGACTTCGCAGGAGAGGGCTGATAGACGACGAGAGGAACTCAAAAAGGAACTGGAAAAGAAGGCGGCAGCTGGTCCCGCGAAGAAGAAACGAAGATTTTAACTTCAATCATATCCTCATCAACAACCTCACGTCTTAGAATTGTTATGGTCTTCCAAACGAGAGGCAAGGGTCACAAGGTTAGTCCCTTTGACATAAGCGATACTGAAAAGGACAAATGAAGGAGTATCTCGAGTTCAGATCGATGAATATATCCAGGTCGACGGTTCTCATGACTCCGCTAACCACATTGCCACAACCTCGAAGCCATGTGCTTTCGTTACGGAGGCTACGTGGAAGCAATCAGCGACTGCTTTACCCATTCTCACAAAACAAGCGCAGTGTACCTAAGCCAGCTATCAATATTTTGCATTTTCAACTTCAATCATTGTTCAAGCGGCTTTGGTCGAAAGGCATCATTCGTTTCATATGTGTACACAATGGAAAGGCGCAGTATCTATCCGCCGGTGCAGAACGCCATCAATGCACCCACATGTGTTCATGCTGTGAAAGCCGAGCAGCATCAGACTCGTGGAACCCCATTCAATGTACAAATTTCGACATTTGCGATTATACATCAAGCCTTGATTAGCTCGGCGGAACCTTTCAATATATGCACACCAGCACCACTGTTCGCCTATACATTAACGGCAATTGCACCGGTATCTGAAGAGTCGATGCCAAAGTGGCACACGCTCCTCCGGCAACAAGGTCCGCCGCTCGTCCGGCTTCTGTCCTGAGAATCTTCCTCTGTATTGGTGACCTACCCAAAGCCTCAGTTCCAAGCAGATTTCAATGAGCCTAATCTGCACACTGATGTCCGATGCCTGCCGGAAGCCCGACACAACAATATCATTACATGCCAGCCAAAACCAGAGCTATCCCCGATGGACCGCACTATTGACAGCTTGTCCGGTTGAAGATCTAGAGTCTACCGAGTTTCGTGTCTTATGTTCATGTAAGAAAACGGAGATCCTGTACACAAAATTGCTACTAATCGTCCACTTGGTCTCAGAAACGACACTTTTCATTATTAGCCCTGGAATACACTTCCCTTTACGGATTGAAGTGGTTCTGGGCAAGTGCTACAGTATTTACATCAATAGGATTGCGCTTACCCACAAGATAACAAGGCTCAATGACCAACATTACAACAATCGTACGATTGAGGCTTGATGAGGCGTTCCATAGCGTACGGCTGGACAGGCGCTGAAGACACTTCTGCAATTTCCAGGACACCACAATATATAAAGAACTGCCAGACTCGGTCATGTCGCATCACAGTGATCTACTCCCATTGGATAGACTCTAAAGCATTGTGTTCTAATTGAGGGGCTATCTTGGACGTTGCGACCAGTAGCTACTGGGCCTACATAGCCCTCATACACCATCTGTCACGCGGCAGTCGCAAATATAACGGCAATGCATCAAACAGACGAGATGGTGGCACACGCAGCGGGTGGTTTCTCGTACTCGAAGGGTGGTGGATCCATGTCAGAATGGCTTAGCGCAAGTTGCCAAGAAACGCCGTCAGGCGTGTGCATAGACGCGACCAGTGAAGATGCGTCCAGGACCTGGAGAAGTCCGAAGACCATATCAGTGTGGCATTACAGAGTCCCCTACAACAAGGGTCTTCTTGCAGGGATTGAGAAATGTGCACACAATAACAATAAGACCTAACGGGCCCGAAGCTGGCCCTGGTGACGAGAGTTGCTGCAAAGAGACGAAGGAGAAAAGGGAAAGAAACGTTGGATGAGGCACAGCAATTCGGACGATTGATGGATCGCACCAGGCTGGCTGTAATATCGACAGGGCTGATATGGAGGGTTGGTATTCCGGACCAACTCTTAAAAGATCACGTCCACACCTTATCTCGCATACCATCTTCCTTTTGCTTGGCTTAAGTGTTTTGGTGGACCAGCTGGCTCAGAAGGATGCTCTCAGACACAGACGGGTCGGCGAACTTTCGAGTCAGAACGGCCTATGATCAAAATGAGCAATGAATCTGATTATCACCATTACTGTACCTCAAAGGGTGGCTTGAAGATCATTGCAATTGACAAATCATTCGTCGTCTTGGAGGCTCAATTGGACCCATGGGTGGGTCAGATGTTGGTTCAGCTCTGTTAAGATCTCAACAAGCCTAGTTGTTGTCGCGATCTGGTAGCGGAATCTGTCCAGATCGTGATTATATCTCGATAGTGGATCAAGTGGCTGCCAATGTCCATTAGATCGTACCAGGTACCGGGTTACGGAATATGAGTCCGACCGCCAACGTCGTTTGATCAATGAGACGGGACAAAACAACAGGGAACCATGATCGACGATTAGCCGGTTAGCATCACCCTGGTTGCGCCAGGACAAGTCACGAGTTGCAGTACCTTGTTGGCGCTTCATTTGCCTGCTTATCGCGCAATGCTGAGATCTTTTTACGTACTGTCCTCCTGGCCATTCTGAACCTGCGCAAATGATGTGGTAGTGTCAGTCATGGTTGATGATTCGCAACTATCCCGTACCACGCAATCAATAGTAGATCAGGGGCCAAAAGTCTGCCAAATTAGAAGTCGTGCATATCAAGCTACTTCAATTTCGAGTAGCTGGCATATGCCATGTTGGTGACATCAACTAACTGGCCAAAGATAGATTCAATGAATGCCTCTGAGACAGGCGATCACCACCACCTCGCAACACGAAATTGCATGTTTTGTTGGTGGGAGCATGGCCGAGAATAGGTCACCGTGGCTTCCTAGGGCGCGAAATGATCGGGCATTGCTCATTTTGCATGAGATATCGAGATGCTGCGCCGCAGCATTATATGAGAGATCGGGATTCCATCTCACGCTGCAGGGTTGCATCGATACTACTTGTTGCTGACCTTCTACGTAATTTCTCGATGTCAGCAGGGATGATCTTGGACACTCTTCTCCGACCATGAATACTGTGTATTGCGACGCTGGTCGTCTACAATAGACTCGCGAACTCCGAAGCCTTGCTTGGATGTTGAACCTTCAGCTTTGAAAGTTGATTGAAGGTACATCATCGGTAACGTCAACTGTACAGCTGCAGCAGGCTTTAATCTGCAGATTAAACTGTTTCGGGAATCAAGGGAAACCATTCCATGCTACGACAATGACATGAAGAAGCGTAAATGGTCGACAGCTTCAAAAGGATCCACTCATACATCCTGGAGGTTAATCATGCCCCGCTCTCGATGCTCTTGTTTCAACACACCGTTGGTGGGATCAGCCAGGAAATGCCATGCGGTCATCCTTTTCTTGGCTTCTTATTCCCTAGTCGTCGAGCTGCAGAAGACACTAGACAGGCAGACAAGCGCTAGAGTACGTGCTGAACTCGCAGCGCCGCTAACGGTTGATCACAAGCCATGGTTGGTGCAGAACGCCTTCTTCCTATTGTCATTGTTGGCTTCGAAGCTAATCTTGAGAAAGTGCCCCCATTTTCTAAACGGTGAAGCATATCGGAGCACACACCAAAAGCAGAGGCGCTTTGCTTTTTCTGCCTATTCGAGAATCATCCTATCAAGCTGGGTATGCAGAAGAGCTAAGGCTCGGAGGTGTTACGAAGAAAGGGACAGCGGGACTTGGTCTGAGTCTAGAGAAGTTACACCCAAGCAAGATGGTCATTACCCGGCCCGTTCCTGGCTGAGTTTAAGGTACTGTAATTGACCTGTCAAAGTGTCAAACGCCCACTGACGATGAGTAGTGCAAAACCAGCGGCCGCTACTTTGAAGTCTAATTCGAAAAAGAAAGATGGAGATGCTATTCTATTCTATGTCGATCCCACCTACACATCGGACATATCCACATCTCCATCAATCATACCTTTTACTTTTCTCGTCTGTTTCATCATTAATTCCTGTCGTCTCTTCTCTTCACAACACACTCGGCACACCGCACAGTGCATATGCATACTCCAGTATTGGATTAATCTTGTGTCACAATAGTGACCATATTCTCGGAACCTGTTGGCTCTTCATGACTGACATCTGAGCCCGCAATTGACAAAACGTCTCAGCAAAGACAACATCTTGTTTATTGATAGGCATGCTGGACAGCCCCACACCACCAGCTCCATATCGTGGACTGGGCAGGCAAGGGATGGGCTGAAGCAGTGACTGCAGTACTTGGTTGGCAGCAGGACATACAGGGAAAAGAGGCAAAGCGCCTTTGTTCATAAAAACGCTGCCTACAGGGATGCTGAAGAAAAAAGGAAATTGAAAAGAGACTCGGACCCGGAAACAACCCTGTGAGACACATGATGAGGCTTGACTGCACCGGGAATACACTTCGGGGTCTGTTTCCACTTAGTCGTTGCTGTATCCGTACAGCACTACAAAGACTGGGGTTTGACAGGCGTGGACATGCAGGCAAGGTGTGTCCTATTCTATTGAGAGCCTAACCGAGCTTCTAATAATACAACGCTCGGCAGACGTTGTGCTGTATGTACTGTATGTGTTTCTACAGTACAGGACAGTGCTTGTTACTATGGATCCTTGGAAGGTGGAATGCCCGCAGCACAGCAGATGGCCTCGACTGCAATGCCCTGCTCCCTTGCGGTTGCGGTTGCGGTTGCGGTTACGGTCTAAACGGGCCCTGGAACCGATAAGCAATTGTGTTTATGATCCTGGCATCCATATCTGCGGCTCGATCCTTCTCTGCTGATCTTATTAGCAGGTGGAGGATCGGGGAACATCGGTATCCCGCTCTCAGATTTGAAATGTCTGTGTGTTCAGGTTCAGGTCTAGCCTAGCCTTTAGAGTTAAGTTATCTCCTCTTCATTTCCATTGATTCTCAACGATTGCCTGTTCAAGAAAGGACCCTTTTCTCAGCGACGCCAATGTCTGAGCTCCTGGCGATCATACCAAGCCATCATATAACCTTCCTAGCTAGCCTCACTTGACCTTGGCCTTTCACTTCTCGTGGCATTCCTCTCCCCACTTTAAGAGTACATACTGTCTGTCGTTCAGGTTCAGCACGATAAAGTCGCATGGCCTACAGGGGTCAAGGATGTCATGAACGAGGGGCCCGGATCATTTCCCGTTGGCTCAGCTGTCCTGACCCGACAGATTGGTAACCAATTGTAGTCTTGCGTCTCTCAACAATGGCCTCATGAACCCAGCATTTTCCCCACTCGCATCTGCGGAATTTGAGCGATCAATAACAGGGTTAAGTGGGGGGAAGCAAGACATGGCCTTCTAGACTCGATGGTACTGTAACCGTACGAGAGAGGACAGAGATAATTTACAAGTCGTAGTATGTGTCTAGATTACTGATCACCAAGTGGTATAGAAGAGTTTAGAGTTACTGTATTGTATTTTTGTTGGTCTAACAATGCTATGTATCCTTCTATCGGACTGACTGTGTTTATCCCATTGGCGATTTACCATATCCGGCTGTCTTCAGCGTTTTCGGACGAGGTTAGAACAATAAACGGGCGCAAATATCAACAATACAACTCAAAAGAGGCCTGATATTCATGTTGGTGGTAAACAAAGGGCGGTGATGATGTATACTCTTGGTATTGGTACCGTACCGCAAGCGGCATGGATAAATGCACTGGGGGTGGGAAGAAGCGCTTCTTGTGTTGAGGTCATGGATACAAGAGACGGGGGAAGGGGGGGAATAACAAGCCATTTATGATGGTGATAGATAACAAACAATAACTAGATGGAAAAGACATTAACAGCACGCTTTGTGCAGACGTTTTCGCTCAGGCAATGGCCAACCAATAACAATGATGCCTCTTTGTTACTCCTCGGGGAGCGAAAGATGAAGCGGCATCGTCTAGACAAGTTTCCATGAAGCCACCCATAAACAGAGAGAGACAAGGAAATGAAAGGAGAAGGGGTAAAAAGCGTAACGGTAATGAAGATGACGACAATGATGCCCGACCAGAAGCCCAAGTCTTTTGTGTCAATAATATGGACACAAGGTCCGCGTTCCAGGAAGCTGGGAATATGACAGGTATCGTATGAGGAGGAACCAACATATGACAGGAGTGTCCGCCTCTCGGACTCGCCTTCGCCTTGCCGTTCCCTCGATATGCCCATGACATTGCCAAGCCCGAGACCGATTTAGTTTAGCTGCACAGCAACTGTAATTCCTAAAGTCATCGGTACTGGTGCTGGTGCTGGTACTGTATGAACATCAGACTCAGGCTCAGCCAGCCTCGGCGCTTCGCGCCCAACCCATGACCGCGAGTCCCAAGTCTCAATCAATCCTGGGTCCTGGGTTCGGATGATCTGTGTTCCATGGTGCTTCTACCTATTCTTGAGTAGGTAGGTAGTTGGTTGCTGTGAGTTGAGATTGAGAGAACCCCTGTCGTGTCCAAACTGCCACCATCTTCATAATCTTACGCCGTTGTGAGAGTGAGTGAGAGAAAGTCGATTTGCTTTTTCTTCCAGAACCAGTAATGCTCAGTCTCAGCCCCTCTTTTCGCCTTTTCTCACGCACGCGTCTCCCGCGGTAATTTTTGCTTCGTGGACTCGGGAATTTGACTCTTTCTCAATGTTTTTCTTTTTTTGCTATTTTGTATTTTTCTTTTCCAATGTCTTCTCTTGTCTCTCTCTTGTGATACACATGAATATGTTGGCCATATCAATGACCATGCATTGTGCCAAGGTGGAGAGAGAGAGAGGCTAAGAAGAAGGCATTCGGAGGGTTTCAAACCGCACTAACGTTCGGAGGATCTCTAAGGATTCAGACTCTCAGAGTCCCTGGCAGTTCCAGTTGTAGGTAGGGCCAATACCCATGAGGCGTTCGTTGACTCCGACGCTAGGAGTATTGTGTCCTGGACCGCTGCCTTGATAGACGCCTGTGACGTCTGCCATACTGTACGGATATTCGCACGGAGATGAGCCAAGGCACTGAGTGTGAGGATGGGCGCCACCAGGAGGGATCGCATACGCGGTAGTGCCATGGGTGTGGTTGGTCGCGCTAGGGCTGGAATTGGCTGCATGCGCGTGTATTAGGCTCGGCTCTGGCAGCATGAAACCAAACGCATTCGAGTCGGGTGTCATTGGAGAGTACTCCTGTTTGACGTTTGACACCGTTTGTGGCATCCTCTCGATCCGTGGCATCATTACGTCTTCGTAGCCCTGTTGATGCGACTGTGATTGATACATTCCCGCCGGCATCGTTGCTTGTCGGATGTGATGAGCTTGAGGATGAGCCATCATGTGGTGGGACGTTGGTGGCATGTTCCCGTTCATCTCATGGGGGTAATGATTAGGACCAGGACGTCCGCGTAGACTAAACTTGTTCATCGACGGGTCGAGGGCAAGAGTTCCCTTTCGACTAGACGACATGGACATTTTGGCTGTGGGACTGCCGTATTGGAGTCGGTGATCGTACGGGTGATGATGGAGTCTAGTTGTCACAGTTCGCCGTGGCTGCTCCTTGTTCTTGCGATATTTCGTCGTACTCTCAACCCCATTCTTGACAGCCCAATCCTCAAGCATCCATTCTGTTGGCTTTTTAGGTTCACCGGGCTTGGCAGTGTACAAGTCTGCTGCTCCTCCGTTTGACGACGGCTCTGACGACTGCTCGTGCTGTTTGAGCTTCTGTTCTCGTTGCTCCTTGTGTTCTCGTTTGATGAAAGCCTACATCAGGATCCACTGTCAGCCTTAAAGCACTAAAAAAGAATTGGCCCGTGTGTGTGGGCTTATGCTTATGCCGCAGGCTATACCTGGAATTCGGCAGGGAGAGTGGAGTGTGTTGAAGCGAGATCCGAGGGCGGGAAACTATGGAGAGTGCAGATTGTGACATACCTCGTTCATGCTTAGGTTATGACGGATGCTGTTCTGCCATCCTTCGGCGTTCTTGCCTGGCCGCCTTTCTGAATGGTCCTTCTTGATGTCCTTATCAGTGTTCTCACGGAACCACTGGTAGATCTCTTGAAGAGTCATGGCATGGTCTGGAGTGCTCATTAGAGCCCGCCAAAGAAGCTTAGCGTACGGTTCATCGGTCTTGGCGTTCGCTGCAGCACCTTGAGGTTCCGCTTCGCCGTTCACCTCTGGGCTGGCACGATACCCTGCTTGGCCTGCTGGAGATTCTGGTCGAGCCTTCATATGCACAGGAGTTCCGAGAAGTTGCTCGTGTGGGGAACTAGTGCAGGACAACGCTCCAGTTGAGGGGCTGGCGATTGTTGCTGGAGAGTAGATTCGTGGCAGACCGTCATGCTCATTCTCGAAACCCGGGCCCATGTAGCCGCTCGTGAGAGGCGTCAGGACCCGAGGGCCTCTGACTGGATATCCGTCAGTTGATGTGGGAGTGCAGACTCGGAGGTTCTTGAATGAGTTCTGCTGGCTTTGAAGGGTCTCCGGCTGAGGCAGAGGAAACTCTGGGGAAGACCACGTTCTTGGTGAGATAGGTGAAGGGTTGTAGCAGCTCATTGGGGCACTGCCGCTGCTTGGAGAGCTCTGGTATGAACAGTTGTCATAATCGTCAGGTCCTGGTGGAGGTGAAGGCCAAGCCTGGTAATGGCTTCGAGGCGGATAGTGAAAACCTGAAGTCAGGGAGGCGTACGGGTTTGCATCATGACCCGGATGTGACCGCTGTTGGTTCTCTTGGTGTTGTGACAGGGTCGAGCCCAGAGGGAGAGCACCAGTTGATGAAAGATGAGATGGTTCATCTTGAGGACCCGAAGAAAGGGAATAGTATGACTCCATACCGGTGAGCTCTGGCGCGCAAGGTGAGTGTTGCCCGTGACCGGGGAGATTACTCGTGTAGCTGGGCTGTTGTCCTTCGCCAGGAAACGGTGAATCCATGGCGGTTGAAGTCAAAGTCAAGGACCACTGTTTGGAAGGAAGTACAATAAGGTCTCGTGGTCGTTTGATAAATGTTCTCGGGAGACAAAGTAGATTTCCAAGTAGTGGGAAGCGAGGGAAAAGAAACTTAGACAAGAATAAGATGGATGATGAGGCGGAGTATGAAGAGGAGGAAAACGGGGAGATAGCAAAACGTTACAATAGACACAATAGGACAAGGCAAGGACGGGGGGAAGAGTGCAGAGATGGCGATATATGATGCCGAAGCAAAGACCTTTGTGCCTCCAGTCCGTTCTCGTTTGGGGTAGGGCGTAGATTTGCAAGTTGCAGGGCTGATTCCATGGGCAACGGCTTCGTTTAGATGGCGATCCGTCTGATAAACAACTGCCCGTAGACAGATTCAGAAAGTCTTAGCTTTTTCAGATCGCTCCTACACCTCCTCCCATCAAAAGCTAAGCTATGGACATGGACCCCAAGATCGTAGTCAGGACCGGACGGAGTGAGTATACTGTATGGGTGTGGGTCGAGACAGAGACAGGACGACCAACAGGCGCCCAGAAAAGCCATTTTCAACTAGGTCTGGGGTCAGTTGCATACAAGGGAAAACGGGCAGGGACACCAATATCTCAGACACGCCCCCCGGGGGGTGTATTGTGTGTAGTGTATAGTGTAGCTCATACATATGGAGCTCCATCACGGCAAGCCAACCTCCACTCCATACTAACATGCATTTGTATTTGTGTATGTGTGCGCTTGTACTTTTGTGTGCTGTGCTTTGCTGTGTGCGGCCATCAGATACTCATACAGAAACCAAAACTGAAAGACGTTAGACTAGGACGCGCAAACGAGTTCCCACTGTCGATTCTCTCTATCTTCTCTGACTGAAGTGAGTTATAGGGTTTGCATCTGCTCAACTGGCACTGTCCACGCCAGGAGGTACATGCATATGTATACCCTGGTCTTCTGAAAAGCTGCCTCATCGATTGTATGTATATACACAATACAGTCTTGTGGAGTAACCTGACCTAACCTTGCAAGGGTGGACAGGACAACAATTATCGTAATTAACTGCGCCCTCAGTAAGGAAAGGTCCCAAGGTCCTCCTCCACGGTCCAGAACTAAACGTGCAACCCTGTAGATACTAACAAGAAATGTGCCGATGCTCGTTGGACCGGTCCGGAATGACTTATGTTGCATGCCCCCTTTGCGTATCGTCAAATCTGCCTTTCTCTCCTGTCAAAACGTCCCGGGACTCATCTTGGAAGTTCTGGGTATCGGGACCGCACCCTCCCATACCATAGCACATGTTACCAAGACGGCATCAAGTCACTTGACGGTAGCTCAGCCGGCTTGTACACTGGTCAACGGGGCTATCGCGGGACCTATACGTCTCAAACGGCACCTTGCATTTCAAACGACACCAATCGGGACACCAATCTGAATACCAATGACAACACCAATCAAATCGTCGGTCGATGCCCGTCCCGTTTGAATCTCCGTTTTCAATCTCTTCCTGTTGTGGAGCAATATGGAAGCAGCCGGAGAAGCCGCTACAAGATTGTTGGAGCATATAATCATCTCATCACTGCACTGCGGACCGATGCATCAAAGAATACATATAGAACAATCTTTCGAAGCTTCATCTTGAAGACTATGGGTCAAGGGAATCATGCTTGGGTTTGAGGCAGCTGTTCCGACTGGTGGACTGCACCGAGCCTTTTTCGTTGTATTTTCTGATTGCTCACGATCCGCGCAGATTCCCCCTTCAAACACATCAATATTAAGTTGCCCACGAGGTTTGGTGCTATCTGTTCTACACGCGGTCCGTGAACGCTTTGCGACTGACAGCCTTCGAGAAGACTTCGCGTGCATATCGCCCCAATGACTCCAGTTTGCCTGCCATATCCGTCCAGGTGCGGCAGTCGAAACACTGCTGCTGCATGTTTTGAAGCTCTGCTATCTCGTATTATTGTGTTGATGCTGCAGGAACAATGCAACTCCTTCGCTGGTTCGCTTGTCCTCATGCCACACTGATGAGATAAAACCGCAGATATGAGGACAAAGCAGGAAACACTTGCTCCTCGCTGTGCCTCATTCTGGTCACCTGCTGAATCGTCGACTGCCTATCTCTGCCCAACACCAGCCCTACACTAGTCCCGGCTTGAGGTCCCGAACGAGAATGCTATGAATAGGTAGTACAGGAATAAGAATCAACATGAGTCGGATAAGCCACACATGCAGGAATCTATTAACAGCCATGGTGATGCAATCATTATGGAACGAGCGGTCTGTCCAAACCCGTCTGAAAACTTGTTTTGCTTTGCTATCCAACTTTCAACCATGATGATGATGAGAATGCAAAAACCGAATTGTCACTTTTTGCAGCTATTGATAGCCGGGGTTTGCACGAATAGGCGAGGTCCGGAGCAAATCCTTTGCAAGAGAGCGATGGGTAGCATACCCGTGTCTATTTCCTGTAATAGATCTAGAATCGTGTGTCAGTATGATAGATCGAGCAGGACCAACATATGTATGTTTTTAGAGTCACATACCTTCTTGAACTGAAAATGTAGCTGCAGGATACCCTATTGAGTGAGGCTGGTTAGTTTCGCGTGTTCCTGAGGGTGTAGTGGAGGACATGGCGCTTGCAGGTACGGTGCTTAAAACGGCTGTCATAAACGTGGACCGTTCTAGGTTGCATAAAGTGCATCTCAACCAACGGGCCAAGAACGTTACCACAGTATGAGCTCGCAAGGGCCAGCGCATGGCCAGCCCACCCACGTGAAGCGCAGCAAGAAGGGACGAACATACCTTGTCAAAAGAGCTCTTGAAGCCTCGATCTTTCTTGGCGCTGTAATCCCATTCTCGATCGACAATACGAAACGCAATATCCTCGTATGGGGGGCCTGCAATGAACCTGATCAGGCACGTGTCCTCCTCGCCAGCAGCAGCAAACGATTCTCCACGTCTACGGCCGTGTTCCCGGATAATCTTGAAAGTTGGTGCTTTTGTCTTGTCGATGAGTTCTGGATAGAAAATATTGAATTTGTAGCCCTGGACAACCTTGGGCGGTGGGTTATCGTGATCATAATGGGTCTGGTTGTACTTGTTCCAGTCGTAGCCCATTTGCACTCGGTTAAAATAACGCGGTTTTCGGGGTTTGTACTTGTCTGCCCACTGCGGTTTGGAAGTGGTCACCGCTTCTTCGCTTGTGAATATCTCCTCGTTCTCGTCGACCCCTCTAGCAACCTCGCGATCATACAGTGCTTTGGTAGCCTGCGAGAAGTCCTCATTGTCGGCCTGAGAAAAGCGTTCGGTGCCAGGAGGTGCAGATTTTCCTGCATGGCTTGAGGATGAAACATATGCCGGCGTCGCCGTTGGATCTGGGGAAGCTGACGCTGCGGCTCCTGGCTGCGCGCCGAATGTCACCTTGGGGGCAGAAGTCGCCTGGCCCAACGCTTTTGCCTTGGCCGGGTCACTCTCCTTGAGCTGCTTGACGCGGATCTCCTTGATTGTCTCGTATACCTGGCTTAGCTTGGCACGAGCTTTCCACACTCTCAGGCTTTTGAGCAGCTGTTCCCAATAATCCGTATCGATGTCTTCGTTCGATTGTAATTTGTTCTTGATCTGCTTTTCCAAGGCCTCCAACTGGTCGTGCGTCTTGGGGGCGAGAATCTTATCAATGTCGTCTGAAACACTGCTCACAACCCTTCTCTCATGTCCGTGCGGGTCTAATTTTGCCTTCCTGTCTGCGCAGATGGTCTGGAGCGCCCTCCAATATTCGCGGTTGGTAGGATTGGTCTCGAGTACATGATAAGAGGCGATATCAGAGTCTAGCTCGGCGATCTGCTCGCTATCCAACTGCGCGATAACATCTCCGGGTGCAGGGATGTCGATCGCAACATCGGTCTCGTCGTCGTCGAATACGTCGCGATCGGTATCGATGTATCGCAAGTTGAAGGCAAGATAGTCGATAGGTTTGGCGCGACCTTCGCGGATGCGAATATCTGCCTTCTTCTTGGACTGCTTCAGTACGAATTTGTCCTCGTCGGCGACAAATTGGCGCGACTGCTCGTCTTGGGTCAAGTACTTGGGGTTGACCTTTGAAGCAGTTGGCTTTGTTGGTTTGGAAATTCTGTTGGTAGGGTCATGTCGGGGGGATGTAACGTCTCGACGGTTGGGGGATCTTCGTCCCGCTAGCATTGCCTTGCGCCCAGGATCCATAATGACGATGATGATAGATGATTGATGCTGTGATGGAAGGGAGTCAGGAACCAAATATTGAAGCTGAAGCGCAAAGGCAGCCTCAATCTTATCGATAAAAAGTGGATATCAGAGAAATCTTATCAGAAGCGATCTTGCACGTGACGTCACTCCATCAGTAGCAGGTCCATTCCCAAAATGGGCCGAAGTGATAGCAGCAATTAACTAAACGTTTATACGAGACTATTTAGATGTTAGTTTTGCATTGAAGTTTCGGCCGTTTTTCTATTCTTTTCGATGGTGTGTTAGTTTGCGATACTCAACGGTTTCTAACGCCAACATTCCATACAGCAACTTCACTTACACGACAGCCTCTCAAGAAAACATCATTTATAAACATTCATCACACACAATGCAGTCAAATTGTTCTCGATACCATTTGAGATAGCGAATGATATACCGGAATCGATGAATTGACCGACAATAACTAAGAATCAATTCAGCTGAGAGATAGTTTGACTATGTCGATTGACACCCAGCTTACCCTGCATCGTTCCTCGCAACACCAAGCGAAGTAATTGGACAGCAGGGTCCAGAACAACATACCGCCACTCGCGCCAGCCATTAAGCATATCGAATAAAGCTCATCGTATGAGAATTGGAATGAGCTAATTCCCCGGAGTTGTCTACGCGACGGCGTTCCAGCCGCCTTCCCAACAGGGATCGTTGCGTTTATTTGAGCAAGTTTATTATCGTCTCAAACTCGCTCTCATCCCCGCATAAGCTCAACCCGTTTTGGGACAACTGTGAAGCCATGTACGTGAGAACTTTGAAACTTATTCCGAGTGAAGTCTATGTAGATAGTTCATTTCGTGTTGTATACGAACATACAAAGCTCCATATAATAAAGTATTAAACGGCGGACAAGTGGGCTGTATAGTGGTATCCACGAGCCCATAGAAACGACTCCGGGGCAGACCCGTCTTCAACCGGGCACCCACCTTGTCCATATTCACACCCACCTCCGAATCTCCGGGGGCGGGGCCGGAATGCCTCTTTGATGAAGATGCTAGTGACACCGCAGGAAGTCCTCGCTGAAAACTGCCTCACGCCAAGCCAATAACTGCATGGTCCTGAGCAGCTTCTAGATCTAGAGTCAATCCAAGGGAGCTAAACTTTAGTTGGACCCTGGAAAAAAAGAAATGTAGATGCATATAAAGCCAATTGGTGCTCCTGTAATATTCACTTCTGTTGTTCCTCATCCACTCACCTGCGTTGATCACCATCCCAATCTTCCACAATGTTCGCCTCCAAGACCCTCCTCGGCCTGGCTACCGTCCAGGCTGTCTCTGCCCACTTCGGTCTTGTCTTCCCTACATGGCGAGATGATACACTCAGCGAGAAGAACGAGGAAAAGTACAGCCAGTGGACTTATCCTTGTACGTAACTCCACGTCCTGACATTGCATTGATTCTTACTAACGTATATTAGGCGCTGGTGTCGACTACAACGAGAAGAACGTCACTGACTGGCCCCTCGAGGGTGGTTCTCTTACACTCGACCTCCACCACGACTGGACCTACGTCTTCGTCAACCTCGGTCTTGGCGAGAACACAACCAACTTCAACATCTCCCTTACTCCCGAGTTCCTCAACGCCACCAACCCCGGCACTCTCTTCATTGAGGAGCTCGCCCTGCCCTCAAGCGTCAAGGTCTCGGATGGCGATCTCGCCAGTATCCAGGTCGTGACTGTCGGCGACAGCGGCAGCGCCCTCTACAACTGTGCGGACATCCGCTTCAAGGAGAACGCAAAGGGACCCAGCAACAAGACCGGTGATGTTGACTACGTGATGATCAAGCAGCAGGATGGCAATGGCACTGATAGCGCTTCCAACTCTTCATCTTCAGGAGAGGAGGGCGGTGACAATGGTAGTGGAGCAGGTATTTTGGGTGTGAACACGATGGCTTTGACCTCTGTTGTAGGTTTCGCCGCCGCTTTTGCAATGGGATTCAGCCTATAGATAGTATACCCGAAGCGCAGATACATATGTAATGAAGCATGATAAACAGCCATGAAAGAGGCTTCCAAAACAACCTAAATTACATCCAAACAAGTACAACTAGCCATTCGTATAATGTGCTGAAATAAAGTAACAGATATATAACGTATAAAATCATCAACTGGGTATATCCAATCTTGAGTTGGTCAGTATGGTCCTCTGTAGATATGGGTGTGTATATAGACTTACCCTCCTACTCATATAAATCCAGCACGTAACACTGAAACATGCGTAAAACCAAACTCCAGTCCTGTAAATCAAAACGAAAACGTAATTATTTCTGTAAAATCATTTGTAACGGATAATGAACTGCTGCTCCAGCTCGGGCCTCATCCCGCAGCAATAGCAACTTGGTCGGCAGCCAACTCTTGCAACACCTTAGCCATGGTGATACGTTGGTTGGGATTGGGGTATAACATCTCCATAACGATACGCTCGAGACGATCCTTGGAGTTGAGTTTCTCTCTAGCCTCGAATATCTCTTGGAGCCAGTCTCGCATCTGTTTAATGGCTGGCTGGCCATTTCCATGCTGCTTGTGGGGGGTGTTGGGACTGTTCACACCAGCGATTAACCAGTACAGAGGCCGGGGATGTCTTTGACGAGCACGAGAGTCGGGAAAGGAGATTTTGCGCAACACGTAGAGCATGGTGACACCAAGTGCCCAGATGTCAGACGCAGGTCCGCGCTGCTTTCGCCCAATGAATTCGGGAGGAATGTAGTACGGTGTTCCGCCAGTAGTCGGTGAATTAGCGGCCAGTGTTGAGAGTCCAAAGTCGCAGAGTACAGCGCCCCTCTCTGGCGAATAGAGGATGTTGGCTGGCTTGATGTCGTTGTGTACCAGCTTGCGGCCGTGGATGTAGTTGAGGGCGCCGGCGATATCTCCGAGAATCCTGATAGCATCGTTCCTGTCACCCATAAACTCGTCGTTGGACTTGTTCCTCCAACGAGGTGCTGCAGTAAGATCCTTGGCGTCGATGTGCTCCATGTAAAGGGACAGAAAGCGCGCATCACCGCCGTAGTATCGAACGATAGACTTGTGCTGCAGGTCTTCCTGACTCCTGCACTCACGAAGCCACATGTCGGCCTGGCGGATAACGGTCCGCTCGTGTAGTAGTGATTTGTCATTCGAGTTGGCGACGCGTGTCTTTAGCACCTTGACTGTAACAATGTTGTCTGGTACATGGGAGTGTGTTGCGGTGTACACAGCAGATAACGATGTCGATGCGATGGGCTCCCGCTTGGTAAGCTGGTATTCGTCGAGTTCACAGACACCTGGAATCGCAACGGTGTCGCCTTTCTCGCCGTCCAACAAAGCATGTCCGTTCACAGTGGAGAGCTCCTTGCTTTCACGGCCATTCGGTAGAGAGAAAACCAAGGGATCTGCAGAAGGTCGCAAGAACATAACCACACCATCATCGCCGGGTGTATCCGGGTCTGAGACACGACGTTTCACTCTCTTCTCGTCATACTCCGGAGACAGTGCCCGCTTCCCACTCGAGTTAAGGGGGGTAGTGGCGGTGGTTGAGGTTGGTGGAACATCCTCGGGAATTGTAGGTTGCTTCGGTTGATATAGCGTCACTGGGCGCTTTTCGAGTACTCGAAAGTCAATAACATCAATGTCTCTAACGGTGATGCGCCATGTTCCAGGCTTCAAAGCCTTGGCTGATCCGGGGTTGATGATGTGAGTAGCGCTGACGGGAGGACTCGACAACGGCGTCGGCGACACACTTGACAGAGAAATCGGCACGTCTGACTTATTCAAGAAGATGACCTTGTCACTGGCAGGATCATAGTATAGCTCACACCATAGAGGAGGTCTTGGAGAGGCATCCTGAGTCTCACCGGGTATACGGACGGAGAATTTGATATCCTTGGAGGTCTGAGTCACAGCTAGCACTTTGTGCTCGGGCTGCTCTGGTGAGGCAACCTCGGCGCGGAGAGCGAGCCACTGGCAACTGTCACTGCCAGGACTCACAGACCGCGAGTTAGGGAAGCTTGCTAGAGGGCGGAAGAGGATACGGATGCCTTGTCTGTGGTGGTGATCCTCAACGTGAAGCTCGTCTAATGAAACAGCTGAAGATATGGACGTAGGGACCGGCTCCTCAACGCGGACACCCTTGAAGCGAGCGTCAATCTCGGACTGTGAAAACGGCTCGGTGCGCTCCTCCGAGATGGCCTCAGAGAGCCCGAGCCTTGGTTCAGCCATGAGTTTGGCTATCTCTGTTCGCCATTTGATGTTGGTAAGCAACCTGAGCGTAAGATGTAGGAGCCTGGAAGGCGAGGCCAGGAATAAGGAAATGAAATAAAAAAAAAGTAATTGAGTACCTGCTATAGATTATGAACCAACCAAACGCTTACGAATGGCAGGCTCAACAAAATGTTCTAAAATAAATTGAGTTTGTGCGGTTGCTTCGTGAACGATGAAGCCGCCTGTATGAAGTGCGATGTTGCGCCAGGCTGAAAATTATAAAAGTCGTTGAAAGTATGAGTAAGAGGGGCTGAGACAGCAATGCAATGGATTGCTATCGGACAAACTAGGTGCGCTTGTGAGGCGATGCACTCTAAAGGCACAGTACAGTACAACACAAGGCGGACCTGGGCGTAAGGCGAGGGGTTGTGGAAGGGTTTAATAGCAGTTGGGGAAGTGGGCTGTGGCTAAGTAATAGTGATAGTAATAGGTATGTACTAGATAGATGCAGTAATACCCTGCTCGGTGAGAAGAGAGATGGATGGATGCGAGATAAATAGGTTTGTTAATTAGAGATGCAGATGCAGGAACAGAGACAGCACAGCGTTGGACTTTTACAGGACAGGTTCATAGTATGAACGGGGCATATCAGAAGGACAGGACACGCTGGGGGGTTTCTCCTCTAGGAGGGTTGAAAGGACTTTCAGCCCAGGTCAGGTCCAGGACAAGAAGACAGACAGGCCTGCTGATAGCGTCTCAGACTCCACGAGGAACAAGACAGAATCGGGGTCGAGTCATACAGCGAATGTCGACTAGAGACTTGATCCGATGAGCCAAGAATGGAGAAAGATGGTCGTTTCAACTAATAAAAAGCAATGAGATAGAATTAGAAAGAAAGCGGGAGCGGGACGAACGGTACGAAGCGAAGCCAACGGGCAGAGACCAACTTGTGGTGGCAGCCTGGAAAGTCCCCTCTCTCTGGAACCTCTCCTCTGGGACGGGGAGGGAGCTTTTTTGGAGTGTGGGTTTCTAGGACTCCATTAAGCGGGTAGGGCTGGACAAGACGAGACAAGGCAGATTCCCAGTAAAGAGGACACGAATGTCATAGCCACAACCTCCTCAAGAGTGTGGCTGTGGAGAGATCCCATCTCACCTAAGAATAGATGCAATGTATAGATACTCACAAATTGTGAATGCAGATACATTTGAGAATCAACATCCCATGGCATTTTTGGTAACAAGCAGGATTGATCATCTTTTAACGTCAGTAAGCCCTTTGACTGCACATTGTCAATCGAAAGGCGAGCACAGTAAGAACCACCTGGAAGACGGCAGTTTTACCGGGCATGAACTACTCTTACACTGCTCAGGCGGATCTACCATGACGACACTGAAGCAACTGAAGAGAGGAACAACCCCAGCATGACTGAACTGTTATCGAGATCCGGTGGAAGAACAGGTTATATACAGCAGAGCGGCGATGTTATATAGTAACGTGAGATTGTCACGGTAGTTAGCGGCAAGACATTAATTTACTAGGTCAGTCATTGTCTCATCGTGAGTTTGGATGAGTGATGGTGATTCTGTGGATTTTCGCCTCTCTAGATCCCTTGTGACCCAACTGAACAGGCAACGAGTGGAGATGTTCTGTCATGCGGAGAGTTTGTTGTCAGAATGAGTCGATAAGAGTGATGAAGAATATCCCGTAATTCAATGAATTTGTTCTCGATTCTCGTTGTGACAGATTCACTAACTAACAAGCGTATTACTTGGTGTTGCCCTTCACCAGATTTTGTGTGTGAATGACATGTTTGACAGCCGTTTGTGATGGAATCTCTTGGAACGCCGACGCCGGCTGAGCCCAAACAAATCTGCCGCAAATTTCACAAAGGAACACCACTGAAGGCATCAAAGGTGTGCTGGGCTTCGATCTTAGTGGACGCCATCATGCAGCTAGTCCAAGAGATTGCATAAGCTCGTCCCACTTGCCGCTTTAAAATTCCATTGATTGGCCACTAGTTATGCACGCAAGTCTTGTGTTTCCGGCTTTTCGGGGCTGACGACCAATAGCACCTCATATCGTCTTCTGCCTCAGGCATCTTGGGCTGCACCCGTGGCCTTTAGGTTGCTGGGGGCCGAGCGCACCCTGAGATATGGGTATGGCTCTTGCCCCCCCAGAACCTGCTGAATTCTGTTTCTCGTCAAGCCCCGACTCCCAAATACACGATCTTCACCAAAAAACCAAAAAAACAACAACCTAAAATCCCCCAGAAGAGCCCTATAAGCCAGTTTTGCTACTGCTTTCTTTCAGTGTCATACCTTCTTGATCACTGAAAAATCTTTTGAGGAATTTGTCGCGATGGCTATGATATAGATTCTGCAGCTCCCACGAGCTTTCGACGCGTTACAACCCGGGCACTCTTACTGGACACTCTCTTCTCTAACACGAATACAATCCTCGAACCACCATAATCCATTCATTACTTCATACCGTGACCTCGACATGGACGACCCAGGCTGGGCTTGGCCTGCCTGGAAATTCGGCATGAAGAGGGATGACCTCTTTACCAACCTTCACGACCAATACAACACCTTTACCTTTAACCTCCAAGACCCCGAAGCCTTCCATCATGACGTTTACGAAATTTCCCGCGATGCCGATACTGTCGACGAGTTTCACCGCTTGATGGCTGAGCGAAAACAACAACGGATCTACGAGTTGCACGAATCTCTTGAATCTCTTGCCGTTGAGATTATCGCCAACCCCAAGTTAATGGACTCGGAGCATTGGCAGTATGCTCTTCAACTTTTCCGCACTAAATCTTTTGATTCGATCGTCCGTTATTTTTCAAGCTACCTACCCGCCAACTATATCGATCGTCATGATCGAGAACGTGATCACGACGCTATTTCTATTGCTTCATCCTCCTTCTCCGAGACCAACAGCGTCAAGACCGATAGCACCACGGCCAGCAGTGTCGATGATGCCAACTTCTTTGACGATGAGCTTGTCATGACCAAGACCCCCTTGTCGGTTCATACCGATATTGATATTAGATCAGGGTCCATCGTGCAGGCGCCTCCCTCGCCGCCCCACTCTGAGATTGCTCACTCAGATGAGTCTTCGGCTTCTTCCCCAGCCAGTCTGGAGTCGCACCGATACGCCTCTAACCCCCCATCTCGTTCCATGTCGTTTTCAGGGTCCGAGTCCGGGCCTTTCCGTCCCGACTTACCTCGATCACTCGTTCACGACGACGATGAGACCTCACAGTCTGACGATAATGATAATGCTATCATTTCGGACGAGGATTGTGTAGAGAGCCAGTCGTCACTGGACACCATGGACGAAGGGGAGCAACCTCACGAGTATGGATGTGAGGACGATCTGGAGGAGGAGGACGAATTTCCTACTGCTCAATTTCCTGAAGATGCTAGCGACGCTTTCGATTTCTGTAACGATACCCCAGAGTCCGATGACACACCAACTCCTCGACAGGAGACTATCGCGTCCTGCTATATTGAGTACAAGTCCATTGCGGCATGGAGAATCCCGTCTCCTCGTCGTTCACCTTCCCCCTCGCCAAAAAGCCACAACACCTACCGCCGAGACGGCTTTGTCCAGAAGGACATACGCCGGAGTCCTGAAGAATCTTTGAGTAAGATTCAGAAACCTATGCACGACAGTCAAAGGAAGCGACCGGTAATTAGGAGAAAGCTGGAATAGCGTTTGGGGAGGCAGGGTGCTTTGTATATACTTGAAGCAAGCGATAGATACCTGTATCTTATGACTTTCTAACTGTTTTTCTAAATCATTTCTTGCCAACTTTTTCACAGGCGACATGATCACTTTGCTATATATATGACCATGATAGAGAGGCTCTGGTGGTCATTTTCAGGTGAAAATGCCCTGCTTTTAGCACACTGACTGAGTACGTTTCCGCGCCTGATGTACCTGCAGCATTTGACGTGACCGTTACATATATCACGGCACGTGGTCATGTGGTTTTGGTGTTGACATGCGACGGCGCAACATCACGAGGTACATACCAGCACTAGGTACAGTATTTCCACGTGGATTAATGACGTATTCCGAACTTTCTTTCGATATGATTCTTGATGATTGTTGATCAAGATGGAAGGGTACCTTGCATGGTGTTCCTGGCGGCGGCTGTCAGGGACGCCACGAAGTTTGCTACGACGACATTGTAAGTTTGTGTTGGGTAGTATTGTACGATAGTGTAAGGTTAAGGCTGTCTGTGAGGCTGTTCAGTAATGAGTTAATGAGAAATGTAAGTTTTAGAGGGCCTGATATCTTTTTTCGTCGTGAATATCTTTGAAGACCAGTCACACGAAGTGGATGAGGATCAACCTTGGACTTGTGTATGATATCTGGTGTATAGATTCACGATAAACATGAGCAATGAAATAGGCTTTACAATACTTTGAGATCCTGTGATCCTTAGTCACCCATTATCGCTTTATTCAGATTTTACTCAAAGCAGATATCAACAGACGTGCAAGGCTTGTGTCGCCTCATTTATTCGGAGTATTGCTATCAGAGTACACAGGCCCCTCAATAAAGGGCAATAAGCGGGCATCATAAGTCTTACGTCCATTTTTCAGGTCTCCATTTGGAAGGCCGGTATTTCACATAGGTTAGTGAAATATTTCATTCCCAGGATTATGAACGATGAGATATTTATGAACGTAAGCACCCGAATGGGTTGACATATTATTTCTTTAATGATGCAGTTCGTGTTGTTCGGCTCTTCACCCCGCATTTGTGACTCGACCTCACCTTACCAACTACAACTACAACTACAACTACAGTCATGCCGTCTAAAAAGATAGCTCCTTACGGGGATTGGGAGTCACCCATCTCAGTAGATTCTATCGTATCTAAGACCAGAAGCCTCTCTGCACCAAGAGCTAATGTACTATTTCTAATTATCTTTGGCAATGGCAGCTACTAACAGACGCAGCTCAAATCGGGAAGAGCTTTCTACACTGAAAGTCGTGAGAACGGAAGCACCACTATCGTCGAGATTCTCAAAGATGGCAGGAGAGAAATTCTTCCTTCTGAATACAGCGCCAAGAATACTGTTTATGAGTATGGAGGCTCGCCTTACGCTGTTCTACCGGATGATCGTATCATCTTTTCCAACAAGGGTGACACCGTTCACATCGTCAATCCTGACACCAAGGAAGTTTCCAAGTTAACTGGCGATCCGAAACTGCGATACTCTAACTTTGAGGCCAATTTGAAGAGTACCTGGGTGCTGGCTACTCAAGAAGATCATGAGCATGATACTCCTGATGGCGTGCGCAATTACATCGTTGCGATCAATACCAAGACTGCAGAGGTGAAGAGGATTCTTGATACAGCTGACTTCTACTACGAACCCTCATTCAGTCCTGACGGTTCTAAACTTGCGTGGCTGGAGTGGAACCATCCCGAGTTGCCCTTTGACGCAGCGAGACTGTATACTGCGACATGGAACGACGAAGGTTCAATCTCAGACATCCGTCTGGTAGCCGGCAAGGACCGTGAAGGCGTAGCGGAGCCCAGATGGGGACCTGATGGATCGCTCTTCTTTGGTAAAGAGATCGGTGAATATCGTCGTTTATTCCGCATTCTTCCTGGCAGCGATGAGCAGCACGAAGTGAAGGTGGATGGCCTTGACAATGCCGAATTTGGCGGATTGCGATGGTTCCAAGGATGGTGAGGGACCCAAACTTTACAACTTGAGGATTATACTGATGGCCGCTAGTCACACCTACGCACCTTTGTCTGATCGACTCCTTGTCGCAGCGCCAGTTATCCTTGGACAAAGTAGAGTCATTGTTATTGACATGGAGTCCAACTCTTGGAAGGACATCGGAGACGCTGAAAGCTTGTCAGAAGTAACACTGGATGCAGTAGCTCGCCTGAGTGACACCTCAGTTCTTATCATTGGAGCAGGCGAGACGTCTGGTAAGGCTTTGTATAGAATCGACGTCGAAGGCAAAAGCCAGATCACTCAATTGCGAGGTTCTACAGACGATGGCTTTCCTACAGACTTCTGCTCGAAGCCTATCTTGAAATCCATCCGCTCAAAGGGACAACCTCAGCGAGAAATCCATGGCTTCCTCTGGCTGCCGCACAATCCTAACTTTCTGGCACCGGAAGGAGATCTTCCTCCTCTCATCATGACCAGCCACGGCGGACCAACATCTTACACTGGCCCTGGTCTGAACCCCCGAACTCAATACTTTACTTCACGAGGCTACGCTGTTCTCGCCTTCAACTACAAAGGCTCTTGTGCCCATGGCCAAGCATATCGCAATGCTCTATGGGGAAATTGGGGACTGGTTGATTCAGATGATGCTGCTGAATTCGCAGATAACTTGACGGAAAGTGGCCAGATCAAAACTGGAGGAGTTGGTATCACTGGTGTCAGTGCAGGAGGATACAACACCCTTCAAAGTCTGACTCGCCATGCAAAGACATTCGCTGGCGGTGTATGTCTCTCCGGCGTAAGCGACATCAAGCGCCTAGACGACTCTACACACAAGCTAGAATCAGATTACACCGACCATCTGGTTCTAGCACCAGGTGTAGACAAGAGTGAGAAGGACAAGATCTGCCGTGAAAGAAGTCCTCTGTTCGAAGCCGAGAAGATCACTGCTCCATTGCTGCTCTTGCACGGTGGTTCAGACAAGATCACGCCGCTGGACCAAGCTGAAGAGATGGCCACTGCGATCAAGAAGGCAGGTGGTAATGTTGAGCTTATAGTCGTTCCTGAAGAAGGTCATGGATTTTCACAGCCGAAGAATGTGAGGCTTTGGCTGGAGGAGGAAGAGAAGTGGTGGAGAAAGACGTTGCTATAACGATGCGGAGGAGACTCGGTAGATACGGACCGGGTTCGGGATTGAGAGATAACGTTTCCGGGGTGTAAGAGCTACTAAAGGTTCAAAGGTCTCGAGGGTTAGTATTTTAATCAATTCAGTTTAGTCAATCGTAGCTCACCTTGAATCTTATTCTGACTTATTCCCTGGGCTGTTGTTGATGATTCATCAAGTTGGCGTCTGACTACCGAGCGAGGAAACAAGAACCAAGCTCCAAATCCGACACAAAAACAACTAATTGAAACTAAACATAATAAATCGAACACAATGGCTTCATGTAATAAGACCGGCACTCACTCCAAACACTCACCACAAGTTATAGTCGTCGGCGCCAGCCTCAGCGGTCTTCAAGCTGCCCATGACCTCCAACAAGCAGGCATTTCATGCATTGTACTTGAAGCTCGCAATAGAGTCGGAGGCAGCTTCAACAATGGTCTTAGATCTGCACAGTATCCAAGGGTCTGGGTTGACCCTGCTCAACATCCGCGTACATGGAATCTAGTGAACAATCTGGGGCTTGAGATGGTCCCGGAAACGCCCGGCAAAAGTATAATGCATGGCTTTAAGGACCATGATGACGACAATGATTCTGCAAGTCTTATTTCCAGGGATGCTGATATTTGATCTAATGGGTCCTCCAGGTGGATGAAGCCGACCATCAATCCAGCGTAACTGCTTGTATGCGGATCAAAAGACCGCAAGGGCTACGAGAAGCTCTTGCACGGCGTCTGAGTCCTGGTTCTGTCCTATTTTCGAAGAATGTTTATCATGTTGATCAGACGTCTGGTTTCAAGCGTGTCTTGACTACAACTGATGGGGATACATTTGAGTGCTCAAGAGTCATCATGGCTGTCCCATCCCCTAATGAACATATCGACTTTAGCCCTGTCCTTGGAGAACCTGGGCAGTGGAGTCAGGATCATGAGTCCCCAGACTTCTGCGTCAAAACAGTATTGACATACGACCAGCCCTGGTGGAGGACGAAAGGACTTAGTGGATATTCCCAGAGCATGCAAGGCCCAATCTGGCAAACACACGATACTTCGAACGATGAAGACGGAGTGTATGCCCTTACATGTATCGTTGCAGGCGAGTCAGGCCGTGAACTGTGGAAGAAGAACCAGCTTGAGCGGAGAGAAGCGATATTGGCACATCTGAGAGATGTATTTTCCATGTTTACAGCGATCCCGGATCCCATTTTAAGAATTGAGCCAAAGGATACACCGAAAACTAGGTGGGCTTCAGACATCGCGGGACTTTTGTATGCTGGTGGCCAGGAGGCGAACGGTAGGGTTCACTTTGCAGGTTTCGAGGCGGATGATTTGTTGAAATCTCATTTGGAAGTGGCTTTATCATCTGGAAGTAGAGCTGCAGGCGATGTCTTGACTGCTATGGTCCCCAAGGAAGAGTTGATACTTGCTAAGCTTTGAATAATGCCCCTTGAATGGTTTATATAAACGTTGGTATAGATAAAACAACGAGAGAATGAGTGACTACGGAAGATGTGCATATGCTCCGGCTTTATTGGTGTTAGTTCCTGAGCTATTGAACCCTCCCCTTAGTCAAGTCCAGATCTAAGCTCTCCATTAGACTTCCAAACTTCATAC
The DNA here is from genome assembly GCF_003316985.1 of Fusarium coffeatum. Lineage (NCBI taxonomy): Eukaryota > Fungi > Ascomycota > Sordariomycetes > Hypocreales > Nectriaceae > Fusarium > Fusarium coffeatum. The sequence goes on along the minus strand of NW_022157873.1, from coordinate 429,112 downwards.
TCAAAATCAGGCTGAAACTCCGTATACAATGTTACCTATTCACAAGTCAGCAAACTTTACTCACTTTCAACAAAATAACTCACCGGATCAGCATTATATCGATAAGTATACTCAGCCGCCTCATCACCAATAACATTCCTCTCCAACTTCGCACTCTCAACCAAAAGCTGAATCTCACACGTCCTCTCCATAAGCGAAAACAAATACGCAGCCTCATCAACAGTTCCACCAGCCGTCAACAGTCCATGGTTTTGTAGAATTACCGATCGGTTTTTGGGACCTAGAGCTTTAGCTATACGAGCGCCCTCATCATCTTCAAACACGACGCCTCCAAAGTCAGAGTATACGCTGTGGTCTTTGTAGAAGATACAAGCATCTTGGCTAATCATGTCGAGAGGCTTGCCGAATGTTGACCATGCTTTGCCGAATTTGGAGTGTGCGTGGCACGCAGCGTCGACGTCAGGTCTGGCCTTATGGACAGCTGCGTGAATTGTGAAACCGGCTGCGTTGACAGCGACACGGTTACCGCCGATTACCTGGCCGTCTTCGTTGATGTGGACCATGTCACTTGCTTTAAGCATACCAAAGTGAACTCCCATTCTACCATATATCAGTATACTAACCCAGCTCAGGACGAGACGTGTACTAACGGGTTGATCCAGAATGTGTCACGATCAACAGGATCTCTCACACTGATATGTCCCGCCGCACCTTCAGTAAATCCCATGCGGGCAAACACTCGAAAGGCTCCCGCCATGTGCTCAAGTTGCCATTGGCGCTTCTTGTACGGATCCTCGATCTTGGGAATACCGCAGTAGGGGATTCCGCCTGTTGCTACTGCTGCGAAGTTCTGGTTCTCTGCTTCGGCACTTGTTGCGAAGGAGGCTGACTGAATAGATGTCTTGAAACTTGGGAGAGATTTTGTGGTCAGTTGTGTCGAGGCGGTGACGAGGCGAGATTTGCTCGGAGAAGTGCTGAATGAGTGAGAGACTTGTTTCGAAACGAGTCGTCGAAGCGCTCTATTTCGCAAAGGTGTTGATAAGAGCATGATTGGATATGTATAAATGACAGTCTTGGATATAAGAAGAGAAGGAATATTGTCGTTCAATCAGTTACACAGAAACAAGTCTATCTTCATTTATATGAGCCGGTGTCCGAAAGCCGGGACGGAGACTGATAGAGCACCCAGAATGGTAACTGGACCGGCCCGGTCTTCAAGATCGGCAAACTATAAGGGTATTTCCCCGCGGGGAGATAAGACCAAGCTAGTCTTGGCTACTTCGTGATTCTTTTAGTAAAACGCTTGCAAACTTCATTGGTGTAAATCTCGGAAGCAGACAGGCAATGTAATGAAACACCTAACAGTCTCTAGTTAGATACGATGTGGTAACGAATGTCTCAGGTTATAGGACAAGATCTCTGATACGATCGGAGGTAGTTAATGTCCTTAATTGGGAGATGGGTTTGCGGGGTGCATCGAGCTAATACTGTTGATCAGCAGTCGAACATCGCGTTGCATATCACTTTAATGAATACAGTGGCCATGAACTTCGAATACAAAGCAGAATATGATATTCTTATACACTCCGTGTCCCGTATTACCTAGTATAAACAAGTTATCGCTATATCCAGTGTTATCTAATCAGTGTATTGTCCTCCGTCAGCACTTTTAGGCTTGGAGCGCTCAATACGTCCAAGGTTCTGTCCGTCAGTCCAGCCCTTTGGCCTCCTGCTCAACTTCCACCTAACTACCATGCATAGCGCACCAAAAGTCTTGATTCCAAAGGCCACCCAGAGCAGAATCTCCGAGGCCAGCCGTCTCCTTCCGTGCATGTTGATGCCATCTGGCAATCGCTCTTCAAAGTACGCCAGGTATCGAACAAACATTACCGAGTTAAGGCATGTGTGTCCGGCAGCGATTCCGAAAAAGAGGGCCGAGACAGCCCAGTAATATAGGCGAACCTTGTCCCAGACATAATCGTCGAACTGCTCGATCTCCTCCTTGCTACCCTTGGGAAGAGGGCACCATCGCTTACCGATAAAGCAGCGACACTTTATCCAATGAGGTCTGTTGGGAATAATCCACTCACGGAAGATATCCGCAGTTCCCAGGTAAAGAGCCCAGACAATGGTAAACCAGACATACCAGCTACGGATGGGGAGTCCGCCGCTAGCCATAAAGCTTCGCCAGGCCTCGAAGAAGATATTCCCGCATGGGTCTTCATATGGGCCGGGTCGTGGGCAGTTAACTGAGTCTTCAGGTAGTCGAAGAATTGAAGCGATCTCATGGAGATCGTTGACGATAGTGGAGTGATATCGTAGTCCAGACGAGGTGATTCCAGCTTTGGGGAGACCTCTGGGGGCTGTGGGATGTTCCCATCCGAAAGAACTGGCATACCAGTTTAACTTGACCAAGAAGCGCGAGGTGTCATTGTTAGGGATAATACCCTCAAACTGATGATTTGTTAGCTATTGGAAGAGAGGTATAAAGTTATAAGAAAGAGAAACATACCGACACCAAAGCCAATGGCTTCCATAAAAGATGATCAGGATCGCCACGGATGATTGTGGTTCCAGCGATAAAGACGATAAAGACCAGTATGATTGATATGACACTGCCAATCACAGCCAAAATGAGTAAAGCATCAGAGATGCCCTTCCTCGTGACCTTGGAGATATATCTGTTGAGATTCATGGTTGATGAGTGAGTGAAAATATGAATGTGAGAGCTATTGAGAGCTCCAGCTCAAAGTCAAACCAAGGCAGTGGAGGTTTCTGTTATGCTGACAGGCGATGACGTTACGGCGCTAAGATTCAATGGAGGTTTATGCTTTAGTCAGAACACGGAATATGAGAGAGATGGGATGAGTTGAGAAAAATAGAGGCACAATCAGATTTTGAAGCTGATGATTTTCTGGCCCCCTATTCAAATTAATCGTGTATTGGGTAAATCGGAGTCAGCCTCGCTCTTCTCATCACGATATTACTAGGCAGAACGATAAACAACGCGAGGAGGGGAGGGGGGGCAAGCGAAAAGACCGAACTGGGCCTAGCGGTTACGATTCAGGCGGGAGGCTTCAGGGGGTTCTTCAGCGCACGTGAGACCCTGAATCAACTGAACTGAACTGAGAAAAATGGTTCTATTAATCGCTAACCGCAGCCATCCCAATAATACTAACTGCAAGAGATAGTACTATTAAGAATATCCTCTCGTTTAAGACTAATTATAGACCCAAAACCAATCTCGCGGAATAGACGGAAAAGCCAAGCTTCTATTACTTCTATTTTTCTATTCCGGATCTTTATTAAACCCCGAAGCGAGTGTAGCCGCGGTCGAGACCCCCTTGGAGGATATTCAATAACTCCATTTCCCAATTTCCATTCTCGAATCGAATGTTCAATAATAACTGCCTTCTGCCCCTGACCATCTCTGAGGCCTCCGTCTTGCTCTTCACTCTTATCAATCAGTAAACAAAAGAAGAATCAACAAACGGCCTCTCGCATGGTAGGCGGATACTTAGGATGTCTCTGACCCCCGGGGATGTTTGCTTCTTTCTTCGGGAATTTCTACTGCAGAATCGCCCGTCATTGGCTGTTTCTTACAAGACCTTCACGAATCAGACACAAAACATCCAGGAGTGAAACGTCAAACCCAGACTCATGATATTAATTGCAGTTGCTCAGGATTGCTGTGCCGCTTACATAGAAACACGCGTATACGCCAAGACGGAAGCAACGGACCATCCATCGTACCGACCACAATAGCCTGAATCACAAGTCTTGGGTGAAGTCGCATAGAGCTTAACCAGCTCATTTGTTCCAGTATGAGTTCAACATCAGGGAAGCGATGCCTTCTTGATGATTTAGTAAGAGAATACATCTTCAAACCATCGCCAGCAAGAAGCCCTATCTACTGGGTAACAGAGAAATTGTCCTCGAGGCTTTAGGGGCCTAGATGCTAGTTTAAGCTAGCATAAAGTGACGGGACCTAGATATTTCGTTCTTCATCCTCTCGGCAGTCGCGGAACCTAACCTTTCTGGCCTTCCTTAGACCGTCTCATAATGAGATTGCTTTCGTATAAGAATGACAGTACATCAAGATAGGTCTAGGATTCCGGTGAGGAATAGCGATAGCTCTCGTGTTATTCCCTCTCAACGAGATGAGCGCTTCCAACATCAGCTCATCTGAGCATCCTCATTTTGAGAGGAAATTGTTCTGGTATCTCCGACTATTACTATAACATCTGCTTGAATGAAGACAGAGGTTTCACCCTTGACTTTCGTTTCATCATATGGGTGATCCTTACTCAAGTTCAACTGCAAGTAGTCTATGAGAACCCCTGTCTGTGGTCTCTCTTTCTAATCGTTTCACGCTGTTATAGAGGATCTCAACATTGATCTTGTGAAAGATTCGCCTGCTGGCACTGCCCAGGTTGATCAAAAGCAAGCTAGCTTATTATAAAAGTGTGGGTTTGCGATGCGCTTCCAAGAATGTGAGGACGGATTCGTGGTATAGAATGAGAATCGACTAATCGGCTCCAGTCGTGGAGGAGAGTTAAGCTACTACAGGGCGTAAATACTCCCAGAACGGCCTTTGAGACGATCATGTTGTTTTATAAAAGAGAAGCACTTCTTTACGATAAAGCGAACCTTGAATACTGGCGCTGATTGTGCAGTATTTCCTTGTGTAACTGAGTAGGATATTGTCAACATTTTTCTACCTGTGTAAGCTATAGTCACCATGGATTCCTATAGACAGGTGTTTCACCCTTATAACCTGAAGTTACCCTGATTCCTTTCTATTCTGGCTCATAACGTTATTGCTTAGAGGAAGGGAAAATTTAGCTCCTGTCAGTTAACCGCCTGTTTTTTTTACCCTTGTATGTTTGCAGCTATTCCTTCATTTATCTTTTCTCATGAATGATACCTGTAAATATATGTATGACGATGTCTGTCTGAGATGTCGCACCTACATGGATCATCGTCATAGCAATATATCTCATTTGAACAAAACAACTTCATCCAAATCATAAGAAGATAGATATCGCGTGAGGACCCCTCTTGAAAATCTCCTATCAAAGATAAAAGATTTTCGTTTCGACAATTAAGCCGAATGCAGTGACTGATTTTTTGCAATCATCTCGGCGGTTTTCTTGGTCCTTAGCGCAAGTGGGTATACACGTCGCTGGGCTCGGCTGGCGTCATAAGGGTCTTTAGCACCAAAGCTTTCTTTGAACCTCACGTCTTCTCCTCTCCATCCATCAATCTTCTTCATAGCCTCCAATTGCGACGTAGAGACCTTCCTGCCCCACATAGAGTGATCGAAATGGTTCTGACAACAGGCACCGGTGCTGAAAGCACTGTCGCAAGAGATGAGGAAACACCGTTGCTGGGCAATGTGCCTGTAAAGAGAAGCTCTTGGATGCGTCAAATGCGAAAGGATGTAACCATTTCGTGGTCAGACGCTGTGTTGCTTACCTGTTATGCCGTTACTGGACTCCTTGATAGTTCCTCTATCCAAGTCTGGGGAACCTTTGTTTCTATGCAGACTGGTCAGTAAACGTCTTAGCAACCTCTCAAAACATGCTAATAAGCAACAGGAAACACCGTCTATGTCGGTCTCGGCCTCGCAAGCTTCATGACATCGACTCCCGGTCCTCGTCTGTACAAATCTGCACTCTCTATCGCATCCTTCTGTATCGGATCTTCACTCTTCGCCGCCTTCCACCGTCTCTTCTCACCGAGACGTCGTTGGGTTCTCTGTGCCTCATTCACCCTTCAAGCCCTTCTCACTAGCGCAGCCGCACTCATCGTCACGTTCAGTCCACCTGGTCGAAACACAGATGAACTTGCGTGGAATGTCTTGGTGCCCATAATACTCATGGCTTTCCAGAGCTGTGGACAGGGTGTTGCGAGTCGAGCTCTGAAGCAGAACGCCCTTACCAGTCTTGTCCTGACAAGTGTGTACTGTGACTTGTTCTCGGACAGAGACCTATTTGCATTGGATAACGTCAAGAGGAACCAACGTTTAGCTGCGCCTTTGCTGCTTCTTTCCGGTGTTTTTGTAGGTGGTCTGTTTGCGCAGAGCTCGGCCGGCATTACGGGAGCCTTGTGGATTGCTGCTGGTTTAAAGATGTGCATGGTCCTCGCGTGGTTCGTCTGGCCGTCAGAGGAGGAGGATGGTGAGACAGAAGAGGATTAGGTCGGGTGTACGGGATTAACGCAAATTTTATTAGTTTGTTTCCTGCTTTCACGTCATTGTGCAGTGGTCAAGTGACTCGAAGTTGAATTGACTGATACCACGGTGACAGACACGTTGATCATGTCGATATCAGGAATCTCGTTCGGAGTTTATTGAACTTTTGCCGACATGATGTATCATCGCATGGATAGACTACAGTACAGTACATACATATTCCTGCAGTCTAGTATAGTATAGCTGAGATGTCAATTACTTGATTGATCAGCTGAACACTCGACATGGTCGGACCCGAAGTCGGACATCCAGTTTGGAAGGTTCGTGATGGTTTAATTGAAGATAGAGGACGTGCCATGGGGGTGGGTAACACTAATGCAACAGGGAAGACTCAATTCGTGACCTTGTTTCTCTTCGGGATTCCTAACTAGGACACTGCAAGTTTTCAACTGGTTGACAGACTTGACACTGATTTGTAAATGGGCAAATGATCTTCATCCAGCAGTTCCGGCACCGGACCCCCCACTCCGGGAGTCCGGAGCCGAAGAATCTGCCTTTTCAAGATTTTGTCTCGGAGGTTGAAGTTGTATAACGAGCAGAAAGGACCGTAAAGCGAGAGCAGAGAATTCATAAGGAGATTAGCAAGATGAAAAACCCTTGAGAAAAAACCGTTTAATATAAGGTAATCGGGCCATTACGGTTGAAACCGTTCACGCATTGGGCACCTCTTTTTCATATTCCCTGTCTTATGCCCCCGCTTGGTTTGGTTTGGAATGGCGTTTTTGTGTCACAGTTTACTGTAGGATTGGTGAAGCGGAGCTTCCGCTTGTGATGAATGAGATTTTTCTTTCTTTTAGACTCTTTCAAGTCTAATTAGCCCTGCGAATGAACATTCGAATTGGTTCAAAATTTTACCTTGTTGGGCCGTCTTGCGTGTGCTCGGATATACGAGTGAAGATCATGGATCATGGATCATGCATGGGGGTCAATGACAAGAAGATCGTGTAAATGATTTTTGAGAGTGCCGCGGGAAGAGTTGCTTGCATCACAACCACAGTTACATTGAGTTGACAATAGGTAGTGAGTTGGTGTAACTGGTTCTGAAACGAGAGAGACAACATACCGTGGATATTAAACGAGAGTCGTATTGCTGCTGACTGAGAATGATGAGTTGTCAAACCGGGAAATGTCCAGCTTACTTTGAGTGACTGATACGATATGAGTGAGTACAGCACTGCATTGAGCTTGAGCGGTGATAACGGTCAACGGGAATACAAGATTTGATAACAACTTGAGGAAAAGAGTCAAGTGAGACCCTATGGAAGGCGCCACTGCGAGTCATTTGAAGCAATGCCGAACTGGATGGAACCAAGGGAACCAAGCCAAGCGGTGATCTGATCGGCAGTGGAGTCGTCTTTGCCGAGCGAGGGAAGTGGAAGAGGCAATGCGAGGCGAGAGACATCAAGACAAAAGAAAGAAGCTTGTTCTTGTTGCAGTAAAAAAGGCCGGTGACTCCCCCCGCATTTTTACCTTACCTTCGTTTCCAAGACTCTGGATGTCTTGTGCCTGTGCTTGTGTTTGTCCTTGCCTGATCTTCATTCGACATTCATATCGTGGAGCCCCCCCGGGTCCCCAAAAAGAGGCAAGAGCCAAACGCCCAGAAAAATAAACTCATCCGCTGGCACCCTCTTTAAACAGACGGGACCTTCTATACCCATACATACCCACCCTCTCCTTCCCTCTTTCCCGCTCTTGCAAGACCTGACTCTCTCTTTCTTGGTCTGGTCTTTCAGGGTCTGAATCTGGATCTCTTACTTATATACATTGGATAACCCACTCTTCTTCATTCTTGGCGTTTGTTTCTCATCTTACAATTCTCCGGTTTTACTTCTTTTAATTTCGTATCTTATCGCTTATCATCCCGACAAGGAAGCATACTAGCTAGCTGTACTGCACGGTATCACAAGACAGAAACGACCGACCATCTTTTTGCCCCCTCCTGCCGATCTCGACTACAACATTCTGCCATCAACAGGACCGAAACCACCACCCTTTTCATCGCGGCCCTCGGCTGCTAAACAAACGGCCGGATGCAGGACTCTGAGATGGGGAAGGTTCACATCCCGGTGCCTTTCCCTCCTCCGGCCGCTGTTGACGATGTCGATTCAACCTTCGGAAAGGACGAAGTATATACCCACCTCTCCCTATGCCTTGCGCTACATGCGCGCAAACGAGATAGAGTCTTGTGTCTAACAATCTTTCTTTCAGGGTGTCCCTGTTCATTATGACGAAGTCGTGAGCCAGCTCGAAAAGGACCTTCTATGGAAACAAGACATGCGCATTATCCCGTTATCCGCCGCGATTTACTTCCTCTCCTTTCTCGACCGAACGAATATCGGAAACGCCATGATTCTCAATTCTTCGACCAACGACGACATGCAGCGCGAGACCAATATGAGTGATCACCAGTTCGTCATTTCCCTCATGGTCTTCCTTGTCTCATACGCCGTTTTCGAAGTCCCAAGCAATATGCTCCTCAAGAAGCTACGACCTAGCCGATGGCTCGCCTTTCTCATGTTTTGCTGGGGTGCAATGACGATATTGACGGCTGCGACGAACAGTTTCGGTAGCGTTACGGCTGTGCGCTTCTTGCTGGGTGTTTTTGAGGCTGGATTGTTCCCTGGACTGGTGTTTTACTTGACTTTCTGGTACAAGCATGACGAGCGTAGTGTTCGGTGAGTCTTGCCATGCGCGGTGCTTGCTAGTCTCTGGGCTGGCGCATTATGCATAGTTTGCATGCTAACTGTGAAATCATAGTGTTGCTTTCATTCTTGCTTCTGCAACTCTTGCCGGCGCAGTAAGTTTGACTGTTTTGTTTATTTGATGTATTACTGACCGCAATCTAGTTCGGCGGCGCTATTGCATACGGCATCGGACATATGAACGGTGTTTCTGGCCTTTCAGGCTGGCGCTGGCTCTTTATCATCGAAGGCATCCCGTCTTGTCTCGCAGCGGTTCTGGTCCTCTTCTTCTTGCCCGATTATCCGGAACGGGCAAAGTGGTTGTCAGAGGCTGAGAAAGACATGGCGATTCATCGGTTGTACTATGAGGGCTCTAAGGAATCACACCCGACTATGAATTGGGCTGAAGCCAAGGAAACTTTGATGGACTGGAGGTTGTATGCGCATTACGCTATTTACTTCGCATCTGGACCTGCGTTTGCGAGTTTGAGCTTGTTTGCACCTTCAATCACTGTTGGTTTGGGATATTTCGATTTGAAAGCGCAGCTAATGACTGTCCCCCCGTGGGCCATCGCTTACAGTAAGTCATTCACGAACAGCATTGGAATTGTCAGGGTTCTAACTTTGTACTACAGTATGTCAAGTGTTGGTGGCTTGGTCGGCGGATCGCTTCAACGCCCGAGGCGTTCATACGGCGATGTCTGCAACTGTTGGCGCCGTTGGTTTCATTGTGTCAGCCGCCCTTCCCGCTGATTCGTATACAGCCCGGTACGGAGGCCTGATCATGGCAACCGCCGGCTCGTTTGCGTGTATGCCACCTATGCTTGGATGGCTTAGTTCCAACGTGTTCACAACGGCCTCGACGGGTCTTGCCATTGCTCTCAACGTCAGTATCGGTGGTGGACTTGGACAGATCCCCGGTGTCTGGATTTACCAAACATCAGAGCGACAAGGAGGTTTTACAACAGGGCACTGGGTCAATGCGGCTCTTCTACTGTTTGTAGCTGTGGTGTCTTTGGGCCTGAGGCTTTTCTACGGTTGGAAGAACCGGCAGTTGAGAGAATATGCCGAGGCACATGGAGTGCCTTATCGTTGTTACAAACTGTAAGGTGCGAACGTTTGCGTGTTTTATTTATTGCGATGATTTTTCGATGAGTATGAATTCATGGAAACTAGCGCTATATAACTCAGTGCTTCACAAAGCTATATTTCAGACATACATGCTGCGCGGATATCATCACTGCTAATTAAAGTCGTATGAATCATGTCTTTGAACAAAGTGAAAAATGATGTCTCAGAAACCCGTTATTCCGGTTCGGTGGTAACAAGAAGATTCGCGGACCCGGACTGCAGTTCAAACTCGCTCGCTTGCAAGTGCCGAGATCTGAGCTGCAGATAACTGGCGAGCTGCCAGGAATAGTGCCCAACCAACAAGCATAATTCAAGGTTTACTGTAGCAGTCAACTAAAAACCCCGGTAAATCTAATCCAGACACTGTGTGAGGTTAATGGATGATATCAATGAGGTTACTAGCCGCGTCATGACATGATCTGAGGACGGGGGAATCAGGCTTCTTTTAAATGGGAGAATCTACAACCGCATCACGGCGCTTATCAGAGATAGAGACACACTTTCGGGTACGCCATCGGTGTAAGAGTGCTGCGATTTACTATCGGTCGACTTATGGTCTAGACCCTCGCACAGAGCTCCTCGCTTCCAGCATGGGCTGTGTTGAGGATGGAGAACTGACCAAGGCCGGACGAAAACCCACGACTGGCATTGTCCAAGGTACAGTTTCAAATCGTCAAGAGGCCTTTTTTGCTTTTAAATACGGAGCACATGTTCCCGTATACAACATGTGAGCAATTGCAACCTGGGTATCTAGCCCAATGAACGCGGCGTATTATCAACCTTGGCTTTGTCTTGCATGCAGGCAGGGTTTGAAAGAAAGATCCAGACCGGGCTCAGCATGCACCAAGTAATTGTAGTTTCTCTATGTTATCCCGAGCCGTTTCTTATTGAGTAAGCCAAAGGTCCAGCTGGTCTCAGAAAGCCGGTTTTGGACCATGCTGCATCTGTCCTCTTATTTGAGGGAAATAAACTGATGGGATAATAATAGCAAATTGGGGTTGGACAGTAATCAGGTGCAGCATCGTCATGATCAGCATTCAGGGGTTCAACATTTTCCATTCTTGTCAACAAATGAAGCAAACAGAAAAGATTTGTCTGTTAAGATATTGGGTGATACAGGTGGCCATCCATGACTCGCTGGGGAACGGATCTGCTTTGAATAGAGTAATACGACGGATATGAGAGGTAAAAAGTGATGTTACCTTGAAAGTGGTCGTAGTGGAGGTTTGAAAGTTATCAATCGATCAAAGCTCCAGAAATAAAGAGGCTCAAAAATATGAGGCGGCACCTTATCATGAGAAACTCTTTCTGAGGTCCATTTCCCGTATGGAGTGGAAAAAGATTCCGGGCCGGGGGACCTTGGGAGTAGCAGGCTCATGGGCTGTACTGTAATTGAGATTGAGGCTGCTGGTGATTTCATCCTCTAGCAACCAACCCACTGGAACAGCCGCCACCGACAGCCAAGACATCACAGGGCTTATGAGCCACTATAATTGGGTGGATTCATCTGCCAGATATCCACTATGAGAGAGTGTGATGTCGTCACCGGCGTCATAGGTCGGAGATCTCGCCAAAAGCACCATTTATGTGCAATCGCAATAACATCAACAATGCAAGGGTTCTGTCATGTTCGGGTTGTTTGCATTCTTAGTTACCGTGGTGAAGACGTTGAAAAAGAAACGACGGATGTAGGTATGAGGTATTAGCTTCTGGACTATGTGCAAATGAAAAGATAAAACGATGATGCCACTAGGGATCAAGCACGCGCATGCATGCATGGCACCGCACCCTAGCAGTAGCAGCAGCCATGGCATGTGGGAATAGGAATACATAGAGGTGATGCCATCATTATCATCATCATCATCGCTGCGTCCTCGTGGGTGTGACACCGTCGAAGACGGCCTGGACCCCTTCCTGCGTTGTGTCATGTTCCCGCTAGAGTGCTAAGGAGGGACGGATACTGGCAGTCTGGAACTGTAGTGCTTTGTAGTACAGTACTTACTGTGACTGCGGCTGTTGTGACGATATCGCGGGGCGTTTTGGTACTGATTGTCAGTTCCAGTGACTTCATCGTGTCTGTCAATCATCATCTCTGACAGTTTTGGGATTCGGGATGGCTGACTCTTAATAAGTGATTCTCTGTTTGAGGGGAGAGAGGCTCTGCTCTTTTAATAATGATTTTCTATCCAGTTCCATTGCATCGTAAATTTAGACATCCACCTAGAACAGCTTGCTTTGCTTTGTCAACGTCACGATAAAGTCTCACCATTGGATATACCCCGCTATCACCACTATTTACCTCGTCCTCTCTAGCTTTAGCATCTATCGTCATTCACCGGGACTGACTCGATTGTTACTGTTTCGGTCGGATATCCCCAGGAACCACAAACATCAAGCATTCAGGGCATCCATCATTAATCATACTCCCCGCGGAGATCAATTCGGTTCAGCTCTGTCTTTCATCCCAGTGACCTCACTACGTCGAGGTCGCAGATTCCCATTCGTGGCCGGGTATCTGTCTTTTACAGTAAGGTACAGTATTCAGGCCTGTCAGGCAGTAAAAGCCAGGGCCCTGTGCTTCCAGGTTTCCCGCTGGGAACGCCCCCATCTCCACCCCGATTCGCCTGGCGTTGGTCTAGAATCCTGCTAAAATCTGGGCTGCCACTCAAAGTGGGTTGCCCACCTTTTCCCTTCCGTCACCTCTCAAATCTCGGTCCTCCCCCCGTCAAAAAGAACCGGGCTCTGCTTGTCACCACCAGCACCAGCGCAAGGCAGTTTTTATCCCAATTTCCCTTTTCCTGTTTCTTCCCTCTACAAACGGAAACGACTTCTCTTTTCTTTCTTCCCTTCCCATTCTCTCCCCCATTCGTGTCACCTTTTGAATCATAAACAAAAGCAAGACCGAATCCCACCCATCTCTTCTCTTCTCTTTATCACGACCCTGTACGACGCCATCACAAACAAGAAACGCCGCCATACACAGCACAGAATCGCTCCCGTCCGCTAGAGTAGAGCTGCTAAACCCCGCATCGTCCACAGTACAGTCCAGTCCACCAGCCCTGTTCTGTCAAGACATTCAGTTTCGTCTTCCATTTATAATAATATTGCCCGCGCTTTGCGATACGCCACACCAATAAAGCGCACGTTTACGATCACGACTCGCTACGATTTGAAGACGGAATAGCTCTAGACTAGCTCTCCGAGATCCGTTTTTGGCTCTATCGCCCATTAAAACCAGCATACCACGCCTCTAAAGACGTCTGATCCACCAATCCTTGCCACCAAAGTTGGCTCAAGAATTCTTTACATCTTCTTTTTAAAGGCGAATTGTCGCGCCTAAGCGACACTCTTCACAGCCATGTCTACCATTCAGCAACTTAAGAACTTCATTCGGCACGGTATGTTTTATGAGACGCTATTTTCAGCCTTCTTGGCGTGGTTTGTAATCAGGCACTAATATCTACTGCTCAGGCAAGCAAGCTCGTAATGCCCCCGAAGAGGCTCCACGAAAGACCGAACAGCAGGCGCCTGCAGTCCAGCACAAGAATGCTTCAGACCCTAACACTTACTCAAGCTCACGACAACCCGCCAACAACGAATATGGTGATGACGAGTACTCACGCAGTAAGAGCAAGAAGCGCATTGACGATGAGAGGCTCGCCAAGCTGATTGCCGAGGAGAATGCCTCTAAGAGCAAATTCCCTCGCTACCCTGGCCTCGAGCGTTGGGAGCTTGTCGACAAGATGGGTGATGGTGCTTTCAGCAATGTTTACCGCGCCCGCGACACAACAGGTGAACAAGGCGAAGTTGCTATCAAGGTTGTACGCAAGTACGAGATGAACAGCATGCAGGTAAGCATACCCGGGCTTTCCGTATCTGGCGGCCTTTCTCCTTGTGTTTGATGATTTTCATGCGTTTTGTTGTTATAATTATTCTTTTCCTCTTGTGATCCCCATTTACCAACACGGGGTTGTCCCCTTATAGGGAAACAAACATTTACATCCAGACTTCAAGAAAGTCCCGAAGGCAGCAGAGGTGCGAGAAGCTTTTTTTTTCTATTTCTTTTTTACAAGGCCTGTTGCTATCCCGTCTAGAGTCAGTTTGTGCTGTCTTGTCGATGGAGATGGCCAGCCTTTAGACTCGCGGATATGCCTGGCAGAATACTAACTTATGATCAGCGATCAAATATCCTCAAGGAGGTCCAAATTATGCGTCAACTTGACCACCCCAACATTATCAAGCTCGTCGAATTCTCCGAATCCCGACAATACTACTACATTGTTCTCGAACTTGCGCCTGGTGGCGAGCTTTTCCACCAGATCGTTCGTTTGACATACTTCAGCGAGGAGCTGTCCCGACACGTAATTGTTCAAGTGGCCCAGGCTCTAGAATATCTCCACGAGGAGAAGGGTGTTGTTCATCGGTACGTCGATGCTGCTTGATGTCAGAGGTGGTGATGCCCCTCCTGACGTCATTCGCCCCTGCACGGCCTTGGAAATATAGCTAACATCCCTACCAGTGACATCAAGCCTGAGAACATTCTGTTCGAGCCCATTCCTATGGTGCCCTCAAAGCACCCTAAGCCCAAGCAGCCCGGCGATGAGGACAAGGTCGACGAGGGTGAATTCATTCCCGGCCAGGGTGCCGGTGGTATTGGCCGTATTAAGATCGCCGACTTTGGCCTATCCAAGATTGTCTGGGACAACCAGACTATGACGCCTTGTGGAACTGTTGGTTACACAGCACCTGAGATCGTCAAGGATGAGCGCTACTCAAAGTCGGTCGATATGTGGGCTCTGGGTTGTGTGCTGTACACTCTCCTTTGCGGTTTCCCTCCATTCTACGATGAGAGCATTGAGGTGCTTACTGAGAAGGTTGCCAAGGGCCAGTTTACTTTCTTGTCTCCCTGGTGGGACGAGATCTCCAAGTCTGCCCAAGATCTTATTAGCCATCTGTTGACCGTGGATCCCGAGAAGCGATTCACAATCACCGAGTTCTTGGCCCACCCCTGGATTGCTGGAAACGGACCTACTCCTCGGGATGAGATCAAGAAGTCGGATGGTATGCTGAAGGCCTTTGATGCTACCAAGTTTGAGGAGGCCGGCCGACGATACGACTTCCGATCTCCAGGTGCTGTTAACTTGCGTGAGGTCTTCGATGTCGGCTACGCCGTGCATCGTCAGGAGGAAGAGGGCAAGCGAAGGGCGCAGATCGGACCCAAGGGCACACCCGCACGATTCCTTGGTGGCCTCAACGAAGAGGAAGAGGATGAGGATGTCATGCAGATCGACGGCCAAGAGAACGATGGTGCGAAGCCTAACGCGGCGACCCAAGCTCTTGAGCAGAGCATGCGAAAGACCAACATCCGAGACCAAGAGCAACAGCAGCAGCAACAACAGTCTAGGGGCCGTGAGCGAGAGCGAGCTGAGAAGGGCTACGGTCAGCACTCAGCAACCGTCGCTGCGGCTGCTCGACAGCAGGTTCGTGATCGCAACCGCCAGCGTGGAGCATTCGAGCTCAACTTGGACAACGCAACCTTGTTGGGCAAGCGAGGCAAGAAGGTTCCTGTCATGGGAGTATAGAAAGCTCATGAAGCGAACTCACCTAATGCTTCAGCGACGACTTCGAGGAGCTTGAGCCTCGATAGTGCAGCGTCACCTAAGCCAACGACTTTTCGACCGCATTCTACGGACCAACCATCTGCGTCTGAAGATCATGACTGAAAGATGACGGCTCTGGGTTACGACTGTTACACATTTAACATATTGGAAACATGCTTAGTGATGCAAGAACAAGTGTCGCTAAACACACGCAGCACATGTTGACAGGGGAGGAAAGAATATTGGAGTGCATTCAGGCGCACGGAGTACCGGGTCATTGACGAAACCCTGATTCATTTGGGAACTCAAGACTATTTCGCAACGTTTTATGACATGTAATATCTGTCAGGAGTCAGGGGCTTATGCATGAAATAATCAGAGCTCTTGTCTTTTGGTATTTATTTATATCTCTTGTTTGTTGGTGTCGGCGGAGAGGTTCTGGCGTCGAACAGCAATTATCTTTCCGTTGGGCAACATCATCCATAGGCTGGGAGTTTTTGGAATCTCTTTTACCTTGATTGAAATGAAATGGTTTTAAGACTAGATGCACTTGTACAACTGATATTTGAAGCATGTTATTTCGTTGATCAATACACTGAACCATCTCTACTTAAGTTTCCTTGAGGCAAATCCTTTAAAGCGTGACTGACAAAAGAGCATATTGAAAAACACTGAACTGAATTATCCCACTCATCCTCCACGTCCTTAGCGATGTGAACCAGCATTCTTCTTCATCTGGCTACCCGCTGGAACATTACCACCTCGTTGCGACCGCCCTGGATCAGCCATGTGTTTTCCGGCGGTGCATCCCTTTGAACCACCCAGCTCGTTACAGCAATCCCAGATGAAGCCATCAGGACACTCCTCACGCATGTCGTCGGTATCTATCTCGCCGTGACAATTCTCATCATGATCAGCCCAGAAGTCGCCCTCATCATCTACCTCAAGTTCGCCTATCCTCACATCAGCATATAGTCAATTTTATGTCTTCAGATAGTCAGCTTACCTGGGTGATAACGACAAGGCTCCTCAGTATTAACCTCGTTCGTGAACGCCTCGTCACATTGCACGCAGACAAACAAATCGTTATAAGCCTTGCGCTTAAGTCCCGTGGTAGGATTGTCAGCCGCTTTGAGCGCGCGGTAGTGGTTCAGTGCGCGTTTGAGAACAGTTGGGTCATCGCAGAGGGCGAGGAGGATGGCGCGTAGCTGATGCTCAGGCGCTAGGTGCACCATTTCCTTGTCTAGTGTGAGCGACATTTTTGATGATGTGTAGATGCAATATCTTGTTTCTGAAGCCTTTAATTCCTAGTCAAAAACCTAAATAGAAGGAAAGCGTTTAGGAGACGAGTTTTGGGTTTCTCTAAGACTTGGGCTTTTAGTGCCCTACAGGGATATTTATACTGACGAAATTACTTGCTTCTTCTCGAAGTCTCGATGAGACACAATGCCCTTGTCTAGGAATTTGACCATGCCTGCTTTATTCTCATAAGACGTTTCATTGACAATAGCTCTGCCTCATAAGAATGCCAATTGCTACAGCTCGATTCGAACCTGAAATGCCTAGTAAATGAGATAATGATACCACGAATTTCACTTCTTGTTTGCGCTGAGAAACACAGGTTCTTCGTCGTCTTCATCTTCCTCATCTTCATCCTCATCAAGATCATCCTCGTCGTCATCGTCATCAACATCACTCGGCTCACGACCGCTTTCCCTTCTGGACTTTCTAGGGTCCGCCTCGTGAAAACCGCGGGCGCATCCATCTTCAGTGTAATTCTTATCGCAACAAGTCCACACAAAACCTTCCGGGCAGTCTTTACGATTATCCTTCGTGTCTATCGGCCCATGGGATCCCTCATCATGATCCGCCCAGTAGTTAGACTCGTAGTCAGGCTCACACTCTCCTATACAACTCCTGTAAGTCCTGTCTGTAGAGACAGAGTCAATCACTTACCCCAGTGATATTCACACGACGTCTTGTCATTTCCATTCTTATAAAATGAACAATCGCATTGGACGCAGATGAGAATCTCGTCGTCTGCCTTACGCTTCGTAGTAGTCGTAGCATCAGGGCCAAAGACTCCCGAATCCGATCCGTATAAGATCTTCAAACTGTCGAGGTAGTCCAGTGCACTGTTCCGAACCTGTGTATCCTGGCAGAGGGCGCGCAGTATTACCCGGATCTGAGCTTCTGGCGCATGCAGTAATTCATCGAGAGTCGACTTGGGCATCGCGAAAGCAAATACGATGCAATTTTTGGTTTGTGTGTGAATGAGGGGGAAAGTGAGTTTGCCATCCCGCCACGCCTGTACGGCTGAGGCAATATAGTTGCTTTTCCCCCGTGTTTGAAGCGCCAAATATTGAGACACGGCCCAATCGGCTACAAACATGGTCAGTAAATGAGAGGAATCGGAGTGCTTGAGCCAAACAGTGCAAGTCTGTACGGAGATGGGACATTGGTCTGGCTCTATATCTATATTTGTCGTTTGCCTGTGGCACAAAAGCCTTGACTGTGTGCCATCATCTCATATAGAAGACGATGTTCTATCAGTTGAGGCTGTTTGCAATGCACGAGGACCGCATGGGACATGGTCATGGCTGGTGTTGTGAACCCAAGCTTGTTTGTTGTCTTCCGTCTTGGTCTGTTCTCTTCGATTGCTCTCTTTACAAGCAAGTGTCTTTCAGGATAAACTGTAATCCTGCATCTCAGACCTGCAGTCATCGCCCTTCTAATAGTACACCTTCGTCGATTGTTCTGTTTCCCTCCGAAGCCCGACTTGTAAGCAAGCCTTCTCGAGTTTTGTACGGAAACCTTTGTTCGTTTCTAACATACATTACAGATCTGAACAGCATGCTCTTTATCCTCAGATACCTCATACTATTCGCGGCTCTTGTTGCTGCTAAAGGATGCAATCTTACCGATAACTCTACTTGTCCCTCAGGAGCCCATATCATCGTGGCCCGAGGCAGCCTCGAGCCTCAAGGATCCGGCCTCATGGGAGCTGTCGCCCAGCAGATCAATGCCAGGATTCCTAACTCCGATATAAGTCCTCTCAAGTATCCGGCTATCTATGAACCTTATAAGCCCTCGCAGACCGAGGGCGTCAGGAGTCTTGCTAAGGTGGTCAGAGACTATGCTGCACGCTGTCCCGAGACGAAGATGATTCTACTCGGATACTCTCAGGTAGTTCAGAAAACCCTCCAGTGGAGAATCTAAGACGTTTGAAGCATGATTGTAATGTTGACTTGGGGAAACAGGGGGCTCATGTCGTTGCCGACGTCATGTGCGGTGCAAGTTCGATCGGATTCCCAACTACGAAGCCACTCCCTCTCAACATCAGCAGCAAGAGTCAGTCCAAGAAATCCACGCCGATTTTTTCATCCTTGTTTGCTAATAGTTGGAGCCTAGTTGCCGCCGTTGTCCTGATGGGCGATCCGAGTACTACGAAAGGACAAGACTTCCACGTTGGGACCAGCCAAGGTGATGGAGTACGTCAACACATGCCCTTAAATCGTGATTGGAATCGCTGACCCGGTTCCCAGGTACTTCCTCGTCAGAATCCAGATGGCTGCCGGTGTGTCTTCAGAAAGACGATCTCATTTTGTGACGCAGGGGACCCCTTCTGCGAGGCGGGAGGCCACGACTTGAGAACTCATATGAGATATGTATCGGCATATGGACAAATGGCTTCCGATTTTGCTGTTTCCATGTTCCACCTTTCCTAGGAGTGCCTCTAGAATCGACGCTATCAGATATCTGTTCGTGGCTTGGGAACAATGACTTGGCTCTCCGGCACTTGAACACATTAAGCTCTAATTCCTTGTTCTTGTCCTTGACTCCGCAACTACAATATAGTGACTCGTCTTTTACAGTATCAGGTATGCATTTCGCTAAAGCTTGCATCCCACTAGTAGTAGCCTATCGCATCTCTTGCTCTTTAGACTTGACCGTTGAGTAGTATAATGGGGTCAGGGTTCAATTCAAGTGGACTTTCACTAAGACGTACATTAGTCTAGCTTCCGTTGGATAAGTCTACCTTGGATCGGAAGGACAGTTATCCCCGAGAATACTTCCGCACTTGGGTTGTTCAGAACGCACGGTGATTGTTAGTTTCTATTGTGTTCAGAATTGTTTCGATGTTGGGTCATAAGAGTCCAAGCTATTGCTCTGTGCATGCGGGTAAATAGATGAAAATGAAACCACACAAAAGGAAGCAAGAAAAGCAAATACTGATTTCCAGTCGATTACCGGGCTTTGTGGTTGCAGACCTACATATGCATGGCAAGTTTGCATGCAGTAGTAAGGAGTCTATGCTTCAGATTGCCAAGGGCAAACTAATAAAGCCACGGCCAAGCTTTAATCCAACCGAGGTCTTTGAAACGTTTGTTCAGTTCAGAAGAATTAACCGATCTACCGCAGCTCGGAAAGAGTATTTAATAACCCGTAATTACTCTCACCTGATTTCGCAAGAAAAGACCAAAGTGGAAGGACTTTCAATCTTAATTCCAATCTTCGTCATCTAATCTTATATATATAAATCGAGAACCCTTTCCTCTATCCTTATCCCAGGCATCTTTCGAACATGGGGGCCCTTTTATATAATAAACAACGCAAGGTAATGGGTCAAGTTACGCAGAAGGACATTGCCCGATGCAGTAACAAGTCCGTCGACTGGCCTAAGTAGACTACCCCAGATCAGAACCATGTCCTTGTTGTTTCCCGCCCTACGATCAGAGCTCAGGTGCAAGTTCGCAAGATTTGACGAACATGTACTAGACCCGTTGAGCTTTCTTTGCTTTTTCGATACCGAATTTCTGTTTTTGTGGGGCTGTCACTGCTACGCTCCTGGCAGCTAGCGACGGTTATCGTGAGATTGGAATTGCATGGTGTTGGCACTGGCAGCGACACTGGTATCGGCTCTGGCACGGCTGTGAGCAGTGGGATCGCAGCAGTGCCAGAGAGGTCTATATAATCATCGATCTGCTCTACGTTCATCTCTTCTCTTCTTCTCTTCTTCACCTCACTCGAGATTCAACATACCATCCCAGCTCTTGAACATCAACTCAACAAGTAAGCTAATCTCCCTCAACCATACCACAACAAACACAATTTCTAACTTCTTTTCAGAAGCTTTCATCAACACGACAACGCAACCATGAAGACTTTCACTGTTCTCCTTAGCTGCCTTGCTGGTCTCGCGGTCGCAGAGACTAACACTACCTGCGCCAAGGGAGCTCACATCATCGTGGCTCGTGGCAGTCTTGAGCCTCAGGGCCCTGGTGCCATCGGCGAACTCGCCGAGCGTATGCTCAAGCTTATCCCTGGCTCTGACATGGAGGCTCTCGTCTATCCTGCTCTGTACGATGAGTACCTCGAGTCCCAGCCTAAGGGCGTCCGCGTCTTGACCTCCGTCGTCAACAACTATGTCAAGAACTGCCCTGACACCGACATCATCCTGATGGGATACTCTCAGGTAAGATCCAACATACAGTCCGGTAGTTTGATATGCTCACACTTTGACAGGGCGCTCATGTCATCATGGATACCATGTGTGGTACCAGCTCAACTGGTTTCCCTGGCACCCTTCCCCAGCCCGCCTACATCACCGACAATGGTAAGTCAAAGCCCAACCTCAAGATAACTATCAGGTAACTAACCTTCAATAGTCGCTTCTATCCTTCTCCTCGGTGACCCAAGTCTTACTGAAGGTCAGACTTTCCATGTCGGCACCAGCGTTGGCAACGGAGTAAGTCATCATCAAGAACAACACTTGTCAGCATTGGCTAACCTTTCTCCAGATGTTCCCCCGAAACCTCCCCGCCGGCTGCGATCTCATCGCCGACAAGACCGTCTCCGTCTGCGACAAGGGCGACCCCTTCTGCGAGAAGGGTGGAAAGGATCTGCCTGTTCACCTTGGCTACATCCCCGTCTGGGGTGACTACCTCGTCAAGGAGGGTGTCAAGATGACTAAGGCTCGCCAGTAAATACTCTTTGACGAACTTTCATGATCTGGGATGAGGAGTATTGGCGTTATTATTCCCACGCACGCACGCATCAAAAGTAATTGAGAGGCTATTGGTTTCAGGGCATGAAGGACCCTTTGGACTTGACTTGGATTGGGCTCAGAGCAGAAAGACTTGAGAGCATGGTATATATTATAATCCAGTATTAGTCAAGAATACAGCCCACATTGCGTTGCGATCTCATCAGACCATATCTGACTTGTTGATACATCAAATACTCACCTTGTTCTTGATAGCTAACCCAGCAGTTGGATGCTGGGAGGTCATACGTTGTCTACCTAGATGATGATCTGAACGTACTAAGTAAGGTGAGTTAGGTATAAGATTGGGTTTCGCTTACTTGCTGGGATTTTGTTAGTTAAAGACCCTGGACTAGTCCTCATAAGCGCCGGTAGATACACATTCAAAGCAG
Organism: Fusarium coffeatum; assembly: GCF_003316985.1. Classification (NCBI taxonomy): domain Eukaryota; kingdom Fungi; phylum Ascomycota; class Sordariomycetes; order Hypocreales; family Nectriaceae; genus Fusarium; species Fusarium coffeatum. The sequence continues at coordinate 407,006 of NW_022157873.1, read as the reverse complement.
GGGTGTTTATTGCTCATTTTCGGGTTTTGTCAGAATTCCCAGTAGTGGTATTTGCTCGTGGAATCATCCATAGGGGACGAGCCGCTCATTCTAATCCGAAACAATAGCCTAAGCTCGTAGATCTTCTATCTCTCTAGTTACATTCTTCATTATCGTTGTCCGTCCAGTCGCTCGTTAAATCAAATTCTAGGGTATCATGCATCTCCCGTAACCGTGACCAAATCTCAAAGTGCCATCCGTCCATTGCCGTTCCCATTTCCCAAAACTCCAAAACAATTTCGTGTCGCGCGTTCCAAATTTCCTTTCCTTCTCATTAAGGTCCTTCTCATCCGGACCAGCCCTCGATAGGGATTCTCCATCCAGCTTTCGCAAATAAAGGCACCACCTCCGGATAGGCGAGAGAGAATGGCAGCCAGAAGCGTTCGTTGATGAGATGAGGTATCCTCTCAGGCTTGAGCCTATGTTCAGGCATTTTAACCTGAATGATCCTGTTGAGAATCCACACCATCTCCCTTGCCAGATTCTCCTGACGGTCCTGGTCTGAGTGCTTGAGCTCGTTCACGTACGTTCTCGCCAGCTCATCAGCCAGCCCCGCTAGTGAGAGCATCGAGACCCCGGAGCTGCCTACTCTTAGAGTGTGCATTTGCTCGAAATCGTAAGGAAATCTGACGCGGATCTGACGTAGCATGCCGTCGCGCGTTGCGACACCCCAGATATCTTGTCTCTTGGGCATCTGGAGCATGCCCAGCGCTTTCGCCCAGCATTTCTGGTTCTCGCGCGTGTGCTCTGGGCATATTATGCTCACTTTATATGGCCTCGCGTCGTAGCCGTAGTAAACCATGGCAGCCAGGCCGCTTACCGCGTAGGGAATGTGGCTGAAGCGTAGGGCTATCATGTCGACTACCTCACTTACGGCCTCGTAGTTCATTGAGCGGTCTTCCAAAATGATGATGGCTTCTGTGCTCCCTGATCTATCCGTAAGTGGGCGAAGAAATTCATCTGATGCAGATGCAAGTTGTTGGGCTTGAGCATGACTAGTATTGCGATTGCGCTTCTGCAGGGGTGATAGTGCCCGGTATGGAGACTTCTGTTGTGGGGGACATTGACGTGGAACCACAGGCAGAGGCTTCGCAAGGTCAGGCCTATTAACTGGGCTCTCTCTCTTTTGACCGCCTGACGTGTGATCATCCTCCTGACTTTGGCTCCGACTCCAACTGTGAGCCTGACTCTTATAATAATAGGGTCCCTCCCGTGGCGATCGCGCACGATCCGAATAGCTTCGTGAAGTTCGTATCTTGCTAAAACATTTTTCGAGAGATCGTCTTCTTCTTGTCGAAGGCTTTTTCTGTTTCTCATAATCAGAATCCATCTTGGCATAAGGTAAACACTCTCTGAAGAGCCAGCGCAGAACCACACGGAAACCCATTTTACAATAGCTTCTCTAGAACGGTTCTGCGAGTGTTTTAATGATGTGAGGATAACTTACCGGTCGTTTATAGATTTTGCGTTCTATCTTGAGATAGTTCGCCTTGGTTAAATCTGTAGAATATCGGTGACGGCGAAGTGCTTCTTGTCGGCGTTGTGTCTTTGTTGGTGTATTGATGTTGATATGCGACTATGCGTGGGAATCAAAGAATATCGTATGCGATAAGTTATTTGTTAGACACAAAATTGACAATGGAAAGAAAAAAACAAAGCCAACTAAAACCGCATGCCATTCTTGTCTTTTATATAGACAAGGCGCTCTTGTTCGTGCATGTTGAACATAGGAAATGTGACCTGTTCACGATGTTGAACAATCAAGGCTATTACATAGTACTCCATAGGACAGCACCCATGATCTGACAGCACAACAGTCTCAAGCACACTAACGGGAACAAACAGGGAACATATGCAGAATTAATGTCATGCATGATAATACGATGCTAAACCTTGTGTGCAATAATTCGTGACATGGCTAGGTCTATATCGTCCGTCCCGACCGCCAACGCCAATTAATCTTACAAGTCCATCCCGTGGTCTCGTTATCCCTGTTCAACTAGATACCCGCTTCCGCTTCTGCTTCCGCTCGCTCATAACTCCTCCTCCACGTCCATCTGCTCACCATTCACTTGGCCCTTTGACCCTGCTGGCGCATCTCTTTTGGGCATGGTCGCCTCCTTGTCGATCATTTGTCTCGACACGGAAACAATGTTGTCCTCAATGAGCTCCTGGCCAACATCCTCGAGATGCTTCTTGGGATCCAACTTGCCAACGTATCGAGTCTTAAGCTGATCTTTGGTCAATTCGGTCTCCTCCTTCACCCGCTTCTCGTAGCCATCCGCCAATGAGACAAGCTGTTGCAGTCGGTCCTTGTTCTTGCAACCCTCATGTCGGAAATCATCCATCTCCAGAGCCTCGGTCCACACGTGCTTGTGCAGGTTCATGAGCATGTTCTCCTCGAGAGCGGTCTTGCGGTAGTCGATACCAATCGAGTAATAGTGTCGGTTCAAGCCGTGAATAAGAGCCTGGATTGATGGTTTGTTCAGGTGACCCAGGTTACTTGTGCTTTGGCGAGGTTCTTGGCCAAGCATCAAGAGCTGGGGGTTGATGAGTCGGAAAGCGTCAATAACGACTTTGCCCTTGACGGACTGAATGGGGTCGATGACGACAGCAACGGCACGGGGGTTCAGTTGCTCAAATGATTGTTGAGTGTTGATATCGACCGACGAAAGCCAGCAACCGAAACCAGGATGCGAGTGGTACCATCCAACGACTGACTCGGGTCTGTTGAGTAGTTAGCTAATGAACAATTGATAATTGACGGAATCAACGTACCGTCCTGTCTGCCTAAGCATGTCCATCATCTTGGTCTGGAAAACAGGGTCGACAGCCTCGACACTGACACCGGTACCGCTCTGTGGCATAGCAAACACATCCATAACCTTGACAGTAAAGTCGTCCACGAACTCGCCCAGCATCAGACCCATGACTTCCATGGGAACACCTGCGCGGCCGTGTCGAAGCATCTTGAGGAGGGCTAGGGAGGAGATGTAAACCGTTTCCGAGTTATCGATGAGGTTGGTGTTATCCTGTGATCGAATGGATTAGCCCATGCCCCGAGAAGCAAGCACTCGCTATGCGGGAGCTTCAATCAGCAATGTCGTAGCTTACAGTTCCATGGGCAGCTCCTCCCAGGCCGCCCATACCGCCGCCACCAAGCAAACTCCTGAAGCGCTCCATATTATTGACGAGGTTTTATGAGTAAGTGAGATGCGCGTAAGATTGAAGTTCGTCAAAAAAGCGTTCAGATGTGGGTGGAAATGTGATTGTTGGCGGTGATGGAGGGTGTTGCTATGATCGGAGCTTGGTAGAATGCTATTGACGTTGACGCCAGCCCGGCAGCCTGGGAGCCACAGCTGGAAGCTTAGTCAAGTCACGTGTTGATAGCTTGCCTAGCCACAGCCTCATGCGAGGGGCTCCAGTTGTGGCGCTAGGTGCCGTCAATTTAACAAGGAGCGGCCTAACGTTAATCCTTGTAAACGGCAATCTGATGGAGCTCCGACATGGGCTTCTCAGTGTGTCGCTGCCATGTACTTACTACTAAACTTATATCCAAGGCTGTTTCTAGAAAATACCGTTTCCGCGCCCACCTTTCCGTCCAAGTCTCGATCGAACATGCTGAACTCTCTCTGAGCCATTCCAGCTTCTTAATTTATAACCATATATACACAATTCTGCAAACCTCCGACTTAACCCTTTTCTTCTTACCAATTTCCCGAGAGTCGCGACACACCGGCAGCCGCAATCATGGGCGACGACATTCGTGTTGAGCTTGGCTCAGTCGCGCTCAATGGCTCATCGCCCAAGAAGGTCGCTTACTTTTACGATTCCGATATTGGTAACTATGCCTACGTTACTGGACATCCTATGAAGCCCCATCGCATCAGACTGGCGCATAGCTTGATCATGCAGTACAACCTCTACCAGAAGATGGAGATCTATGTAAGTCTACTCTTGATTATCACCCGATTTGTCCCAGATCACTGTCTCGAGCTTTTGCTAACATTTTTGAAGCGCGCGAAACCTGCGACCCGAGGCGAAATGACCCAATTTCACACGGACGACTACATCGATTTCCTGCAAAAGGTCACGCCAGACAATATGGATAGTTTCATGAGGGAGCAAGGAAAATACAACGTCGGAGATGATTGTCCTGTATTCGATGGCCTCTTCGAGTTTTGCGGTATCAGTGCGGGTGGTAGTATGGAGGGTGCTGCGCGACTCAACCGACAGAAGTGCGACATCGCCATCAATTGGGCTGGTGGCCTTCATCACGCCAAGAAATGTGAAGCCAGTGGTTTCTGCTATGTCAACGGTATGTTTTATCATAATCACGAAAGTGCACTATCTAACGATTCCCAGATATTGTCCTCGGTATCCTCGAACTCCTTCGATTCAAGAAGCGGGTCCTCTACATCGATATTGACGTCCATCACGGTGATGGTGTCGAGGAGGCCTTTTACACCACCGACCGTGTCATGACCGTTTCATTCCACAAGTATGGCGAGTACTTTCCCGGAACTGGCGAGCTTAGAGATACCGGTATTGGGCAGGGCAAGAACTACGCTGTAAACTTCCCCCTGAGGGATGGTATTACTGATGTGTCTTACCGCTCAATCTTCCAACCTGTCATTGAGAATGTCATGAAGTACTACCAGCCTGAGGCTGTTGTTCTACAGTGTGGTGGTGATAGTCTTTCAGGTGATCGATTGGGTTGTTTCAACTTGAGTATGGATGGACACGCCAACTGCGTGAACTTCGTCAAAAGCTTTAACCTCCCTACCCTTGTTCTCGGTGGCGGTGGCTACACAATGCGAAACGTCGCGCGAACATGGGCATTCGAGACTGGTGTTCTTGTCGGTAAGGAGATGGAACGAACATTGCCTTACAATGAATACTACGAAGTAAGTTGGATGAAATTGGTTTAATGAGTGCCTACTAACACGGGATAGTACTATGCTCCTGACTTTGAGCTGAACGTTCGATCCTCTAACATGGAGAACTCCAACAGCCGAGAATACCTTGAGAAGATCACTTCCTCAGTCATTGACAATCTCCGACAAACTGGTCCTGCACCTTCCGTGCAGCTGCAGGACGTCCCGCGAAAGCCTTTCGGTGGTATGACCGATGAGGAGGAGGCTGAATTGGATGACCTTGACGAGGATGAGAACAAGGATGTCCGTATGACCGAACACCGCTGGGATAAGCACGTCGAACATGACAACGAGTTCGAGGCTAGTGACGACGATGAGATGGCTCGCGCGAACGGAGCTACACGCCAAAATGGCAACAAGCGCAGCTTTAACGATTACCGCAAGGGAGAGATGGATGTCGACACCGCTGATGCCCCTCCTGCCAAAGCCCCTAATGGCGCATCGAATGATGGACCCTCTGAGGAACACACTGGTGAAGAAGGGCACGATGTGAACGACGATACTATCGACGACATTTCGGCTCCAGACCAGCCCGAAAAGGATCAGGCAGAGAAGACTACTGAAAACCCTGCCGAAAGTGAGAAGGAAACCAAGTCAACAAATGTTGATGGAGACGGCGACGTTGGCATGGAGGACTCGACGGTTACAGAAACACCGATCAAGAAGGAAGATGTTGAGCCCGAAGCCCCCACTGAGCCTCCGGCGCCAACAGAAAAGCCAACTCAGGATGAGCCGGCTGTTGAGGTGGTCTCCGAAACTGCTAATAAAGAAAATGCTTCAGAGCCTACCCCCGCCGAAAAGGTCGAAGAGAAGCCTGCAGAGGAAACCAAGGAAGCTCAAAGCGAACAACCTGCCGATGCTATGGACGTCGATACGGAGAAGGATAAGCCAGAGCAACCTGAGGAGAAGAGTAAAAGCCCAGCAAACTAGAGGTTGGATGAGAAGCAACGCATCTGGTTTCTATAGACGTTTTCATGTTAAAGCAAAAGCTCACGCCACATTCCTTGTCGCCTACCCACAACTGCACCTTCAGTATCAGAACGAATGGGCACGTGGTACCGAGCGACGATAGAATGTGGCTTGCAGTTCAGGCGTTCTGGGCGTAGGATTACATGTGGCACGAAGGAAGAGAGACATCAGAATGCACGGGCGACTGGTAACCTTGGCTAGACGGGCTGTGTATGTGAGGAATGTCATCTTGATTACGAGTTTTCATGTTTTTAGGTTGAGATCATAGCGAAAAGAACTAATTTATACCACGGTAATGCTACATGAGGCTGCGGGTGTTATAATTCTCATTGTATTTGGGTGTTTTGAGTTTTGATAAGCGGTATGGACTAACTCCCTGTTCACAGACGCCCAGTCTTATCCTTTGCAGTGTCCACCATTCAGCTTCAGATACAGGCCATATCGCTGGGTTGAATCAAGCCGGCCATTGTTATCGACACATCAACATCCAGTCATAGCCTTGGTTCGCTTTTGCGAACGCTCAGTGCTGGGCTGCTCGGTGGGTGTGATCTCATCTCGTTCGCGCTTAGCTGGTGGTTTTTTGGATTGAGCATCAGTCGTAGGTAGTAGCCCGTTGGCATGAGGCAAAAAGTAGGCCTGGTTGGGACTGGCCTCTGTTTGGTTCCAGGGGCTGTACATGTATAGCAAGTTGTAGCGCGCGAACTCGGCGGCGTGTGAAGCGAGATCGAGGTTCAAGAGGGCGTAGGTGGCTGCTGTCTCATCTGTAGCCATCATATTTCCAAGATCTAAGGTAGTTGACTGTTCTTGTGAAGTTCCAACAACCTCGGTGTCTTCTGTTGGTGGCTTTCCAAAGTCGTAACCGTTAAAGAGATCGGTCACTGTCTGCTGAATAGCTTCTTGTTCGGCGGTGGTGGGCATCCTGAATATAGTTGAGTTGATCATATGAGAAGGTACATAGAGAAGAGTAAAACTGCAGATAGCCTCTTAGGATAGTGCTTTTTCGTTGCTTCGCAAAAGTGGTGGTATGCTTTCTTTGGGACGGAAGGGTAGAACGAGGGGGGCAAGATCACAGATGGTATTTCAGTCATGGTATTGACTCTAAGAAAGCTACCCGTTGAGTCACTGCCTGAAATTGGAAGTGTGAGTTTTAAAATTCAGCCATGTGCATTCAATTGGTTCTGAACGGGCGCATCATGTTAATTTTGATGATGCTTCACCTAAACTCCAATACTAGCATATGTTTTGCCTGTGACGCTGGGTATGATACTACCGATCTCGGAGAACTTGAGGAACTGGAAGAGTTTCGATTAGGACTTTAGTGGTTGTATCCTTTTTTATGTTAACATTGAGCTTCAACAATGTGAGTAACCAGCTTTACAGCTTGTGTTGGCTAGTCAATATCAAACATACAATAAACAATGACACAAAGGTGAAGAGAATATCTAATCTCTCGATCAATAATCAATAATACCAAACTCCAGAAGTAACTATAGTAAGAAGTACTACTAACTCAGGGAACTCCGCCCTGGTGCAAAATACTAGGGATAATCAATAATCTGATAACTCGATCTCAGGTCTAGGGTGAGGATATCGTGATGGTGGGGGACCGAGACACTGATAAGATCCCCCACTTTCCGTCTCATTCCGCCCGGCTCTTGCAGGCAGGCACGAATGAATAGCAGGGAAGGGGACGAGGTACATACAATTTAGCGTCGACTGCGGGGAGCCGAAAAATAATTATTTCCAACCCAACCCAACCGCCTACTCGAAAAAAGAAGTCTATCCCACCATCGTCATATTTATACTCTCAAGATCGCCTTTCTCGCCACCCACTCGCTATATCATGTCAATGTAGCATCGAATATCAACAGTTACCCAACTATATATTCCTAGTTTCTAGATTCTAGGCTTTCCTATCTTCCCTATAGACGACCGCATTCACTCGCTTGACTCACCATGCCGACCCCCGCGCCCGCCGAGGGCGACGCCGCGACGGCCAAGCTCGGTGTCTGGAAAGAGGCGCTTTACGACCGATGTCGCGAATCTGGAACAGATATGTTCTCCCAGGATGACCTTATGCGCCTCGATGTCATCCCCAAAGGCGACTTGATGCTGCTTGCCCGCGTCGTCCAGTCCCTTACTGATGACAAGCTTTTCATCACCATGCGCGAGGCCTCTGGCCAAGTGCTATGGAAATGGCGCGATTCTCAGGAGGCTCACAAGTACGAAAATACAACCCTCTGACCTTGGTGAAGTGCATGGCTGATAATTGATTCCTAGGTACAAGCAGTGCTCTACCGACGAGCAGGTCATGGTCTACTCTCTTATCGACGATTCGGGCGGCGACGGTATCTGGTCCCAGACGCTCCAGAAGCGCCTCAATATGCACGATTCAGTTCTCAAAAATGCACTCAAGCAACTACAAGCCAAGGGACTCATCGCACCCTTCAAGAATGTCGAGCACCCCAACAAGAAGATGTTCATCAAGGCCTCCATACGGCCCAGCGATCGCGCCACGGGTGGCCCATGGTACACCGACCAGAATCTCGACGAGGCTTTTATCGATGAACTACAGCGCGTTGTGTTTGATTTCATAAAGCGCCAGAGTAGCTACCACAGCACACATGGAGGTGGCGCTGCGCGAACGCAGGTCCCCAAGAAAGGAGTCGTTAAAGGTGGTGTGGACAAGGGCAAGAAGCGAGATGCTAGTCACATGGACGAACCCCCTGCCAAAACACCCAAGACATCTCCAACGACTACGGTCAAGAAAGACGCAATGCTTCCTCTACCTGCTGGTTATACAGGCTATCCGACCGTCCGCGACATTGCACGTCTTCTATCGGCGAGTGGCATTACTCATAACACCATTTTGTCTGAACACGACGTGCAGAAGCTCGTGGATGTGTTGGTTTGGGATAACCTCATCGAGTCAGTCAAGGTGGCTGGAAAGATAGGTTATCGCGTTTCTCGGATCGCCAAGCAGTCCTTAGAAAGCTGGGCTGGCAGGGATGATCCCACTGGCCGCGAAGGCGGTCCGGAATCCTTCGTGAGTGCTTTCACGGAAGCCCCCTGTGGGCGTTGCCCAGTGTTTGAGATCTGCGAAGAAGGCGGCCCTGTAGGCCCCAACAATTGCGAGTACTTCAAGAGATGGCTGGGCGCTGAATAGAGCATGAGAATTAATTTTGCATCTGGAACGATAAGGGAAACCGATATCTTATTGATTCGAGAAACGGAGTTATGGTCTGGAAGTGGGCATTTTTGTTTTTAGGGAAAAGATAGCAACGGCGTAGTCGGACAAGCGATGGCTGTGGAGTATTCAGCCGGACGCAGCGATTGTCAACTGTCTTTTGACAGACCAGCACCTGTATACAAGCGATGCTTGAGAATAAAATCATTTACATCCAGGTCACAAGTTTTTTTCATGGCAGTGCATTTGGGTTTATTGGTTAACATTGATCAACAAGCTACAACTTATACTAGCTTGTGAGTATCTAGCTCCATTTTGCTACCCCTCGTTGAGAGTTGATGCGTTCCCAAATCCCCAATTCATCACGTCATGTAGTTTGAGCTATTTACAGCTCACCACAGTCAACGATGGTGGCCTTGTTGTTGGGAGCGACGGCACCGCTGCCGGAGCCAGTCTTCTCAAGGGCCCTGACAACCTTCATGGACTCCTCGTCAGCGACCTCGCCGAAGACGACGTGGCGACCGTTGAGCCAAGAGGTGACGACGGTGGTGATGAAGAACTGAGAGCCGTTGCTATAATAATTGTCAGTCAACGAAAGCCAATCAGGAATCAAATGGGAGCTTACGTGTTGGGGCCGGCGTTAGCCATGGAGAGCAGACCAGGGCGGTCGTGCGTCAACTTGAAGTTCTCATCGGCGAACTTCTCACCGTAGATAGACTTACCACCGGTACCCTGGGCTATGTCAGCATTTGTCAAACACTTCAAATGAAAATCAAACACGTACGTTACCGCGGGTGAAGTCACCACCCTGGAGCATGAAGTCAGGGATGATACGGTGGAAAGAAGAGCCCTTGTAGCCGAAACCCTTCTCGCCGGTGCAGAGAGCGCGGAAGTTCTCGGCGGTCTTGGGGACCTTGTCATCGTAGAGGTTGAAGTTGATGCGGCCCTTGTCTATAGGAGAATAGATGTCAGCTTTGATGGGAAAGCCATGGTGGTAGACGGGTGAATAAAGATGAGAGATATGCAAGAGCATGAGGAGTGTCGGGACTGCAAAGACCACGACCGCTGCGGAAATCCGAAACCCGGTACCCGACGCATGCATTGAGAGGAAGCAGCCGCAGCTCATCGATAAGGATGGATGCAAATAGACGATCGTGAGGAAGTCAAAACTTACTGCCGGCCCATTCGATGTCGAAGAAACTGTTCAACGATTAGAGACGTTCAATGAATACAGTGCTCAGCGAAAGGAAACTTACACCTTGTTACCCATGTTTGCGGTTGAAGCTGAGAAAAATCTAACAGTTCTGATTGTGTTGGAGAGTTGAGGAAGAGAAGAAGAAGTTCTTGCGGCAGAGAAGCAGGTATGGCGGGGTAGGAGGGGCTTGATGAGGGAGGGTCTCATTTTGAGCAAGCTAGAGGGGCAAAACGTTAGCGCGGGGCCGCCGGAACCAATGGAAGCACGTAGAAGAGGGGATGATCAGAATGCGATCACGTGAAGGGACCCGGGTAGCTTGCACCCTCTGCTTTGCCTGCTGGGCAACGCCCCCAGCTAGCGACGTTTTCCATGAGGTCACCGTGGCTATGGCGTGTGGGGCAGGGGAGCTTCGTAGCTGTCTCTGGTAAACGATGATGAATTCAAAAGAGCAGGCAAGCAAGCAAGCAAGTACTGATCCCTGGCATCCATCATCCTGACCGCCATTGCTAGCAGTGGCGCATTGAGCAGAACATGATCGAAACCACATTGGCGACTGGCACCAGTAATTGGGTTGGGTTGTGGACTCAATGGCTGGTTCTCCCCCCATCAAAGCTTCAATGGGGCTACCAATTGAGCTGATGGAGGTTGCCTGGGCCACGTCCTGAACTCTCTGGTCTGTTTGCAGACCATCATCCAAAAACAGTGAGCCGGTGCGACGAGTCAGTGGCCCGATGTCCGAAGTGCAGCAGATTTTTGCTCAAGGATCAAGCCCATTGGAGGGAGCAAGGGGCGTCAGTGGATTTCATGACATTGCATGGGCCCTTCCCACCTCGAGTCTCGTCCAGTGCATCAACCCGTGGGCAGCAGTGACCATTGTAAACAGCCGGGGCAGTAAGCTGCCCGCCTCCACAGACCGAAAGGACAGGGGAAAGCAAAGCTGGAGGGATAAAGGCGAGAAGAAACCGACAACACCGGCGTTGGTCCGGTCAGACGGCTTTTCCAAGATCCCAATTGGGGTCTCAATAGTTCGATATTGGCCCAGCAAGTGCACGAATATCCAATGTTTGCTTGGAAGGCGTCTTGCTTCTCTTTTGCAACTTGATCAAAGTCCAGCTTGAGTGTAGCAGAGAGTCTCTTGGTGACAAAATAAAGGCAAAGGCGGCAGTGAAAAAGAACCGAGCTTGTACATACCTTAAACTCATACACTTGGAAGAAGGTAGGGTTGAATAAAATCGAGAGTTTAGACAGATACAATTACAACGAGCAGAGGTTGGCCTTTTAGACTGATCTGATCTCGAGAAAGGGAAGGTAAAAGTTTGGGCCAGCTTGACGTCTGGTATTCTAGCTCCCTGTTCGGGCCTGAAGTCTAAGGTTGTATAGCGGGTCAGACGCTTAAAGGCTTAAAGTGCTTTGGCATGACGACCAATGTTTGATCCAATGATGGTCGACAAGTCACAGAACGGATGAGAATACACATAGGAAGCTATCTATTGATGAGTAGATGGTCAATGCATTGTAATTCAAAACAAAGGCAAGCTCTATACCTACTCGAAGCCAGTGTTTGACCTCTTTGTGTCTTGCTCTGAATCACGTGATCAGCCATGATCCATGCTGACGTTGGGCTTTGGGAAATGTCCAGGTGTCCACCATGGCCGTAGTGTAGCAAGGGGCGCATCTTAAACTCAAGATATCCTTCTGTTCCATTGCAATTCCTTGAGAGCATCATCTCGAAGTTCTGCGCCATTCAAACCAATCTTCTTCTTTATCTGCTGGCTTCTTCTTGGACTAATTCAATATGGATATGAATGATTTGAAGAACACGGTCTCCAACCTGACCTTGTATGACCTCAAGGCAGGCTTCAGGAAGGCCCAGAATGGTACTTCCCTTGACGGCCTTCTTTGATGCGCCTGATGGTTACTGACGAAATAATCAGCTGTCATGAACTTTACCGAGATGGAGTCCAAGGTTGGTTAAGCTCTGCGCGACAACTGTGGTTGGGACACAGTCAACTCACCCGTGTCTAGGTGCGCGAGGCCACGAACAACGAGCCATGGGGCGCTTCGTCAACCCTCATGCAAGAAATCGCAAACGGAACATTTAACTAGTACGGCTTATCAAACTATATCAAAGTCCAGCTACTGACTACGAACCAGCCAAACCCTCAACGAGATCATGCCCATGATCTACCGTCGCTTCACCGAAAAGGCCGCTGAGGAATGGCGCCAAATCTACAAGGCCCTCCAACTGCTCGAGTTTCTCATCAAGCACGGCTCCGAGCGTGTGATTGATGATGCCAGAGGACACATCTCTCTTCTAAAGATGCTTCGCCAATTCCACTTTATCGATCAGAACGGAAAGGACCAGGGTCTTAACGTGCGCAACCGAGCCAAGGAGCTGGCAGACCTTCTTAGCGATGTGGATCGTATCCGAACCGAGCGCAAGAAAGCGCGTGCGACCAAGAACAAATATACTGGTGTTGAGGGCGGCTCAACCTTTGGTGGTGGCTTCTCGAGCGGCAGCTCTGGTCGTTATGGCGGTTTTGGCAGCGAGAGCGCTGGTTATGGTGGAGGCAGCAGCAGCGGACCTGCCAACTTTGGCGGATACTCTGGTGGTGTCTACGGAGATGGTGGTGGTTTCGGTGGCCAGACTGATGACTGGCGACAAGACGGCAATGCCAGCAGATCTGAACGATTTGAGGAATATGATGAGTTTGACGAGGGCGAGCGACCATCTGCCAGCTCATCCAGAGCTGCTGCCAAGCGACCAGAGCGTGCCCCTGCCAAGAAGGCTGCCGCCGAACCACCCAAGAAGAAGGAGCCTGAAGTTGATCTCTTCTCCTTCGATGACCCTGCGCCAGCATCTTCTGCAGCTCCTTCGGCATCCAACAACTCTGGCTTTGCTGCGCTGGCCCCTACTAGTGCTGCCCCAGCGCAAGCCGACGACGACGACGAGTTCGATGACTTCCAGTCAGCTACACCTGCTCAGGCCGCACCATCCAACAACTTTATGCAAAGCCCTCCTGTGACATCGGCAGCCTCTTCCACTGCTCAGTTCGCCGCTCCTCAGCCTCAGTCGGCCCCTCAGCAGGCCGACATTAGCCAGATGGTTAGCATGGCATCAATTTCACCTGCACCAAGCGCATCAGGCACTCCAGGACCAAACTACTCTGCTTTCAGCATCCCTGCTGCTCCTGCGGCACAGGCTCCCAAGCCTGCCGGCTTCCAGCAATCCGGTCCCAACTACTTTAGTCCCGTCCAGGCACAAGCTTCCAAGCCCCCCACAACATCTGCCTTCTCGGGCATGGGAAGCACATCCAACGCTGCTCCCAGCACCCCCACTACTATGGGTAACATGAAGCCTGTTACCAGCTCCTCAGCCAGGCCAGCGCCTGCCGCTGGTGGAGATGCCTTCGGCGCCCTCTGGGGCAAGGCAAGCGGTGGTGTCAAGAAGCCTGAGACGCCCAAGGCTGGACCCGCACTGGGACAGCTCGCCAAGGAGAAGAGCAGTGCTGGAATCTGGGGTGCTCCATCGGCAACTGGACCTTCCAGCGGCAGTGCTCCTCCCAAGACTGGCGGCTCTGCTATGGACGATCTTTTGGGTTAAATCAGCCCACGCACTGGGTATCTTTGAACAGGTGGATCAAAACATGGGATCGGATAACAGTTGGTGCATTGAGTCATGTTTAGTTGATGGCATTGAGAATGTAGTATAATCAGCAACGGAGCAGCATGTTTGTTTTCATGATAGGATCCTAGATAGGCGTCTGGCGCAACAAAATGAACTGACATATCATGTCGTTCTATTTTCAACTGATTGACCATTCGATCGGCTCTCTTAGAGGTCGCACGTAAGCTGTATCAGGTGAAAACTAACCAACAATGGTTCCACGACGATCATTGAACTACAAAGATCTGATCAGAAGCTAGTGTACATGGTTCCTGGACCGGATCACTCCCCGTTGCAGTAGGACAAGAATCCTAGAATAACCTGCAACGCTGGACTCACTGTAGCTTCACCCAAGCAATCTCGCCTTATATGCGACCGCATGCCAAACAAAGAGAGCCTCATCCGGACCAACGAACCGCTCTTCCCCAAGGATGCCTCCCATCCAATCGTGACCTTGTCAAAATATCTTGAAACACCAGCTGCGCGGCTATAGAAAAGGACCCCTGCACCTTTAAGCGCCGCCACGACATTGAGCTTCTGAAGCCTCATTGGTCAAACAACAAGACGCCCAGGACTTGGAAAAGAAATTCTGTATCATGCCTAGGTAATTGTCAGGGTTGACTTGGTCGTCTATGGGATAGTGAGAAGCGCGATGGTACGCGGCTGGCAGTCGGCGGCTGCTGTAATTGGAAAAGTTGACTAGACAAGGTTATTGACTTCATGGTTACTTTGTATGTTTATTCTTGTATCCTAGGAGAGTTTTTGTTGACAATGAGATATCTATAAAGGCACTGGGTTTCAGGCGTTTGGGTTCACTTCTTTCTCTTCATCAAACAACTTACACAACAAACACTACAATCTCTTTTTCCTTTTTTTCCTTGTCTCTTATTTCCTTATTTCCTTTGTCCTCTACCTTGTTTGGTCTTGGGTTATTATTTCTGCATCTCCTTATCAACGAACAGACGATTTCACTATAACGAATCTCTTTTCCATCTCTCTCTCTCTTTACTTATAAACACAAAAAGTCTCTCGCCTCTTTGTAAGGGCGGGCATATACTTGGACAAAATATCTTCCCCATCCCCCTCTATTCCTTTCTACTCCAAGCATCTGCCTCTGCGCACAGCCGGCTCGTTGCGCCCTCGTCTTTCTCTAAACACTCAAGCAAACTCCGCCAAGATGCAGCCTGCTCTCGGAGCCCTCGGGCACACCTGGACTGCCATGCGAGCCATGGAGTTTATCTCGCTCATTACCATTATTGGTTTGACCTCCAACTTCATTAGTGAGATGGTCGGTGCTGATTATGCGGCGCCTTCTGCTCTGATCGGAACACTCGTTGTTGTAAGTCATCTCATGTGTAACTTGTTCTGATCGTCAATTGACTTACAATCCATAGGCTATTATCTCAACTCTGTACATTGCCATCTCTTACATCCTCTACTGGGATGGCATGCTGCCTCTCCTCCTTGCTACAGGTGCCGACATTATGCTCCTTGTTGCTTGCATCGTTGTCGCCTGCACCGTTGGCAAGCCTGTCAGCTACTTGGCCTGCCCCAAGTTCCCCTCTGATGGCAACACAGCCAACTTCATCAACTCCCTTTTCCGCAACGTCTACCACCGTGGAAACGTCTATGCTTGGGTCGACCCCGACAAAATGTCATGCTACCAGCTCAAGTCTGTCTGGGGCCTCAGCATTGCCCTTTGTGTCCTCTTTTCCTTCTCTGCCATCACTTCAGGATGTCTGTGGAAGCGAACAAAGGGTGTCTCTCGCCCCGCCCCCAAGGACATCGAGGGTTGAAGGTGCGGCCGTGAGGGGCAGGTCAACAATGCCCTGGGCATCAGCCAAGGACCGCCTATGATGTCCCAGGACCGAAGTCTGGGCACCATGGCTATAGCGAAGCGGTTCGATAGCGACTCTTCTGATGCCGAGAGCGTACGCCAGCCGTGGTGTCCCCCGCCCCCCACGGCGCCTGTCCGAGTCAAGAGGAAAGAGGTTGCGAAGCCTGTGCTACAACTTCCTCCTTTGCCTCCTGTTCCCGTATCACCGGGACTCATGAACGACAATGGTCCCAAGAGCCCTCTCGAAAGAATCTGGTCGAAACGCAAGACCATTCTGGGCTGGTGGGATCTTGATCTGCTCGAGAAGAGACAGACACTCTTCGGAGGAAAAAGGGTCTAAATGGTAATCGTGCTTGTTGGAAATAATAGATTGGACGCTTTGCTTTGAGATCGAGGAAACAATGTGTTGGCATACACATCAGTAATGTCTACTGGTTAGATCGGCTTCATAAAAATGAATAAAAAAGGGACCGGGGTTTGAACATCGATTGTTCACCGTTAAACAACTGTCTTTCAAAGCTTTGTGATAAGTGACATTTTGGCCAATCAACCGAGCAGGATTGACCCAAAGGGGAAACCGGCAACACAGCATCGAGGGGGTGGCTCGTGTAAAGAAGACTGGATTTTATCCCGTGCATCGGCACATGCAGGGAACACTCGGCCAAGACAAAGGGTATAAGTCTCATCAAGCCATCCCACTCGTTCACTCGATAGGTATTGTGTACGACCCAAAAGATCTCGTTCGTGTTGACAATAAGCAATGGTATTCATATTCGCTTCTAGTTCGTTGGACAATCCAATCTCAGGGGTATTAAATCAGCAGAACTCCATGTCCAAGAATATTCATGCACTTAGCCACATCCCAACTCTCATCGATCTGATCTCGTCTAGACCACACCTTCTCCATGATCTGTAGTGCTTCCCTGGCCGTGCCAAATACACTCACAGGTCCCATATTATCGACCATAGCGCGATACAACCCCTCATCCTCTGGAGGCGAGAGGCATCCTGCGATACAAAATGGGAAGACCATGGTTCTAAGACAGGTGTTGGATGGGAGGGTAGTTAAGAGGTGCGTCATGTGCTTAACGGAGCATCCAATTTCGGGACAAGAGGGCTGCCAACCGGAGATGACGACCTGGAGGTATGTGAGTGCGGCGTAGAGCCAGATCATATTGTTGGCCGCAAGGGCAGGGGCTTGCTTAGTGTTGATATCATGGTTGTGCATTGGGCTGGCGACTACACTCATAAGGGGATCGTATAAGGGGCCGGGCATCTGAGCTTGTGCCTCAACAACAGCCAAGCCTCCCCTAATAGCACCCTCGAGTACTTTGCCCCGCTGAACCAGTTCGTTGATCGACAGAGAGTTGACCTTCTTCTGCTCCTTCTTCCAGGCGTCGAGGGAAGCAATGTCGCCGATGATCTGAATGACCCAATTGTGAAGGCCGACGTATTCTTCCATGAATAGAGATCCCGAGATGCGGACTTCTTGTGGTGCAACATGAGCCTTGCAACTGGGCATGACCGTTTCCTGGTACTTTTGAAGGCGCGGTGCCTGCTCGAGGGTGATGCTGGACATGACGTCGATGTAGAGAACGTTGGCTGTGAAGAAGCGGAGCGCGGCTTGGTTCGTGCTGAAAGGTCGACGTACACCCATCTCAGGGGGTGGCCATTTGTAGCTGTAAAGAGCTTCTAACGTCTCTTTCCAATGCTCGGGTTTGGGAAGGATTTGCTGGAACATGGTGATAGCGGCATCGAGATGCATCTTCCAATGATCTTTGTTACTGGTCGATACCTCAAAGATGAGCATTTGCAGAATAGCCTGGAGGACAAGAAGTCTGTCTCGAGCCCCTGCGCATGAAACTTTGTGGTTGACCGCCGTCATCTCACGCTGCAGCTCTCTTAGACCCATCTCCAGCTGAGACTGTAACTGATGAACCATGCGGTTTGTGCACTCTGTGTGCTCGATCTCGCCGTTGGCCATGACGATACTGAAGAAGTATGAAGTAAGTGAGATGGCCGTATGCCAGACGGACTTGTTGCTCTGCATAACGTCCAATACCCAGCCACGGCCGCCAGCAAGGATAGGAGGACGATAGAAAGGGAATAGATGAGGGAAGACATAGTCGAGGTAGATCATGACGAAATGGACCTCTGTACTTGCGCCAGTTGAGCTGCTAGGGTCCTCGGTAGGAGCTGAGAAGTGACTGTGCCAGGGCATTTCGGGAGGAGAGGCGCCACTGGTATTGCTAGACTCTGGAGTTGTTCCGAACTCATGACCCGAAGCAGGGTCTGTGTCGGATGCACCGGCCATGGCAGGATCGTGAGTTTGCTGTTGGTGTTGAGGGTCTTTTGACTGGAGAGTAACATCGCGAGTGCCAACCTCAAGCAGCTCCATATACTTGCGATCGCGACGCTGGCTTGCTTGTTTCTTGACCTGAGCCTTGATCTTCTCAGCCATGGCCTTCTGCTGTGATCCGCCATCCATCCATTCTGGCTTCTCATCGCTGAAGTAACATGTGATCTCTAGAGCCCCGCAGGAATCGCAAACTGGACGTTTTTCGTCGCATTTCTTGCGACGGAGACGACACGTCCAGCAGCCTGCATTAGAGCGCACCTTGGAGCTCATAAGATGGCGAAACATGGTGGGCTAACAAAGGGAAGCTTCCCTCGCGCCAGTTGAGTGTATATGATACAGGAATGAAGAAGGGAGTACTGTAGATGATGGAGATCGTGGGAATAAGTTGAGATAACCGGCGATAAATTAGTTGATGAGAGATGAGAGAGTTGGGGCGGCGTAGGGGGTCTTTCGACTAGTTTGGGTTAGTAGCGCTCCCCCATGCTTTTGATCGACAGTCGAGGCCAATCGAAATTGGGGAACTTCAAGGGGTCTGCCAAGCAATTTGTCAGCCTCTTCCGTAGCCTTCATGGAACTTGGACAACTCTAGACTCTGTACAGAGGTACTAAATAGGTGACTGAATGGCGGAGAATTATGTCTTCTGTAATCAGGATGTCTATGTCGTGCTTGTGATAACGATTGATACTGGGTGGTCTCATCGGCAGTCGCCACTGACATCCACAGAAGCATCGACCATATACTGGTCAGTCTCTGGTGGTTGATCTGCGCTTACCCGTTCTTTGGTGGATTCATCTGTAAGCATACATATTTCCCCAGGTGAGTGACAGAAGAATTGTCTTCTAAGACTTAGGCTACAATAATAAAGTAGCCTAAATGCTAATCTAAGCCGGCATAAAGTGACCAAATAGTTTCATCTCTTATGCTTCTAGGGGCCAATTCTTCTGATACCCTGAGGTTCCCATAGTCCTATGGCGAAGTGTTGCACCAATTGGCCAGACGGTGTAGGAGGAGCTCTGAAGGTGTCTACCTTGTACCGCCAGCTTGGACACGGAAAAACTTGGTACAGTCTAGATTGGCGAGTTAATACGGTCGTTTCGCTGTTTGTTAGTTGCAGACAACTTGATAGACGACACAGTACATTTCAAAGAAAGGCCTGGCAGTGAAAGCAGACCTATCGTCTGTTACTCTAACTGCCTGTGCTCAGTAACACAATTAAAGATTGGTATAACGAAGTAGAAGTAAAACTACAATAAGCATAACGATAACCTTGTACGACCCTAGTCTCCCAAGACATCCCTGGATCTGACTAACCGTCTCAAAACTGAATACTTGAAGAGAAACCAAACATCCTTCGCCCCTTATTGTTAACCACAGCAAACAGTAGCCTCCTTGGCAGCACTGGTATTGCCAGCAGGACTCAAAGTCTCCCAATGAAAGACAAAAGCGCCCAAGTAGGCCCCAATGAAGATACAAATGATAAAGTACCCATTGTAGTACATAGCCAACAGCATGACAAAGTAAGCCACAGCAAACTGCATCATGTGCAGAAGAGCCCGAATAGCCTGCTGCCAGACATTGGGTCGGAAAGGAGGCATAGGGGTGCCACAGCTGACAACGGCGGCGTTGCCTTCCTTGCCATTGTCGGAGCCGGGAGCAGGGTTGGCAGAGGAGTCGGCGAACTTGGCGGCGTGTTGACGGAGGAGGTAACGATCCCACTCTTTGACGGAGCGACGGAGTGCTTCGAGGGCCATGACGAGGAGGATGACGCCAATGCAGGAGCCGGCGAACATACCCTTGGATGTTATGCGCCAAGTTTCAGCGATGAAGCAGGAGTCGACCGTGTTCCAGTTCCAGAGCATCTGTAGGAAGCTTGTGTTAGCTATGACTAGTTACGACTGGATAGTAGAGTCAACGTACAGAGATCTTGCATCCGCCCATCATGTCCCCGTGGTCCATTGCCGCAGAGCCAGAGGCCGCCGGCATGTCCATAGTCATGGTGGTAGTTTCTGATATGCCAGTCATATGCATATCGTGATCCATGGTCGAGGTAGGAATGTCGTAGATGTGTCACTAGCAGACCCCGAGTAGATAGATGGTTTTCGATTATTGAGACTTGGTAAGGAGGTTTGGTTGTGGTCTTGTGGATGTGGGTGGAAGGAAGAGGAGAAAAGCCGGGTCGAAGCAAAGAAGGTATTTATGCTGTGCCTAAACCTTGCATATAGAGTAGGGTAAAAAAAGGTTATGTGTAGGCAAAGGTGTAAATATCTTCAAAAACCTTATCTGATCGAGACTCGGTAGATAGAACGATGGAAGAACAAAAGTCTGGATAGAAGAATCTGGGCTCTGGACAACCCGTTAGCTGTGCCAAAGTCTAATAGCTTTCACGCCGGGAAGAAAGGTGAAGGGGAGCAACAGCCGTATTTCTACCTTTTCACACGTGTCTAAAGTTTCTCCGTTATCCTAGAAACAGACGCAAGTGAGTTGATTTTCGTATGTAAATATCAGGTGAGTTGCGTATATTTGAGCAAGTTTCCATGGGCTGAGGATTTAGTGCAGGGATGGTGATAGTGCTCCGATCTTGTTGGTCGTTTCAGCTGGAGGCGTTGTCTTTTGAAAATTGGGTCAAGGACATGGGTATGAACGATCTAGAGCAGTGACATGTCTTAGTGATTACTTTATTCCAACGTTGATCACTTTCTTTGCGTGGAGGGATTGTGCTACGTCCATACTATTGGATGTTGCTGGCCCACCAGATAATCATCTAACCTCATACCAATCTGAGAGCATCACTTCAGAGGACAATGAACTGCTGGGACTTCTCGATGATCCTATGTATTATGATTCAGGCTACTGGCACTCTTGACTGGTATTCAAACACAATAGATACATATCTAGCAGGGCACAGAACTCGTGACATCTTGAGCAACTGACCTCCAGCGGATGAAGGAACAGTCTCCTGATGATAAGGAGGGAAATTACGTCAAGAGGAATAAATCTGCCTAGGCTGGCCGGCTGCCAAACGATCTGATTTGAACCGACCCCCTGGTCCCCCGCAGCCCTCCGATTTCCATGACCCTCCGTCACTCTTCCACGATATTCCACACAACCATTGTAGCCCCTGGTAACGTAGCAGACAGAGGGGGTAGCCTAAAGTACTCGGTGATTGTTTTGATTTATTGATGTAGCTGCTCTGGATCCGACAATGACTGAGTTTGTGCCTGGAGATTGGTCTTTGTGCCCTACCCGCCCACACCTGTCACTATTGAATAAAACAAAATGGAATTCATGTCCCACACGTCGAGTACAACATAGAAGGAGATTTGATTACTGTAGTATGGACAAAAAAGTGTCTTCAAGTGGATTTGGCTGCCAAAAGTGCTACTCGCTAGCTGTACTGTACCCGTGTGTCCAGGGGACCAGCAGTCAAGACACTGCCAGTTTTCCACCGCTGTGAAGCCGTATTTCGCCATTTTTGCATCTAGAAATGTTGTCTGAGGTCGAAATATCATGGTTACTTGGGAAATTAAACAGTCACGTCAAAGATGCTCAAGTTTGTGCAGAGTGTTGTATTAGTCTACTGCACTAGTGTCCCATCCCGTTGTCGCTAAAACCACCGCTTGCTTGCTTTACAGGAAAAACCACCGAGGGATCTCCATCCCAACCCAACATTCCCAAACCCCTAAGAGCCGTTGTTGTTGTTTGTGGTAGAAAAAAAAGTAAGCTGATAGGTAGCCCGCCATCGACTAGATGAGGTTGGCTGCGGCGGCAATGTTGCCGCCGCCAGCATCCTGCTTCTCGGCGGCCACGTTGGTTTCCTTACCCTTGGAGACAGGCGCCTCGGAGGCAGAAGAAGGGCCATCGCCGGGAACACCAGCAGGATGAGGGCCGGCAGCAAATTGACCACCAACGAAAACACTGATAGGACGAGAGCCACCACGAGCAGGACCGGCAGCAGAACCACCGCCGAAAGCACCAGCAGGAGCAGGACCGGCACCGGCACCGGAAGCACCACCAGCAGATGAGGGAGGGGTCAGGACATCCATCGGGATAGCCTGGCCATAGAGGTTAGCAGGAGGAGCCAGGAGGGATGCAATGCGTGGAGTATCACCACCTACCTCTTCGCGGTGGTGGAGAATCGACCCCTGGATGGGTCGGCCCTGGTTATCGATTGGGTGACCCTCGTCGTCGATGAGAACTCGGTTGCGGCTATTTCAAGGTCAGCTACTTCTATATGAAGACGTAAGAGGTGATTAGTGTAAACTTACCGATGCTCGACATTGTTCTCATCAACAGCCTGGCGGATGGGATCAGGCTCCTCGGTTTTCTTCTTGAAGACGTTGAAGGGGTTAGGCAAACCACAGCAGAAGGTGCCCTCAGAATCAGTGTCGCCAGCCATCGTGAGCGAGTTGGAAGTAGCGAGAGGTTATTTGCGTTGGTGAAGTGAAGTGTAGTGTAGTGTAGTGAATCTTGAGGCATCGTAAGATACCGCAGACTCACAAAGGAAAATAAAACAACATGATGAAAACAACTTACCGTCGTCGATAATATAGACCGGAGTTGCAAAGCAAGTTTGAACTCGAGTCAAGTGGGTGAATCGAAAGTTTGTGCGGATCGATGGAGATCAAACGCTGTAACGATGATGAAAGGAAGATCTGCTGGGAGGAGAGAAAATGTGGGAATTTATAGACGTCCAGGCAGCGGGAGTTATTGCAAAGGCTGTGGGCTTTGGAAAACAATAGGCAGTGTTATTTAATGCCTGGCTGAGCGGTGCTGCTGGTGAATCCCAATATCTCGGAGGAAGAGTATGGGAAGCCTCCCTCGGCTGATACTGATCCTCGGGACCACAACCAGCTGTTACTCTCGAAAAAAAGATATGTATCAAGTCACTATCAGGGGATACTTCGATACGATTTTCAAGTTTACGAAAAATATGTAGCGTTGAAGAAATTCAAACAACTGTGTTGTAGTTCCATACTCGAAATTTCCCTATCTGACCGAACTAGCGCACACTCTTCTATTAGATTCGCTGGCCGGGGCCAACAGGAAGAGTGGGACTGGGGGTCGGAGCTGTAGCCCCCCCAGTAGCCGCCTGTAGGTCTGCTAATCGATTTGGTATGGGAGCCAGTATGAATGGATCGAGTATTGTCGAGTGTTGTCTTGACTAGGTATTTCGATCTTGAAGTCCCTCGACCAGTCGATTAGTTCCTCAGAACCGGTTCCCCTTCAGCACATTCCGTCTCCTCACGAACGAACCGATCGACAGCAGTTTGAGCCTCTTCCTCGCCGTCCAGAACATCCATCCAGTGCCCCTTGACGTGCTCCTGCTCCAACACCAGAGCCATAGCCCTCGCCGTTGACGCTCGAGTCGTCATACCCCTGGCCTGCTTCGTCTGTCCCAAGAGGACGCCGCCCTCGTCTTTGTCAGTTAGACCGCCAGGGCGAACGGAAACAGCAGTCAGACTGTCTCTCTTCTTGCCTTCAGTCACGAGAGCCTCGTCGGCGGCAGTCTTGGGCTCATAGTAGGGACCCAGGAAAGTAGAGTTGATCTTCTTCCAGCCCTCCCAGTCCTCAGGAGTCCACCAGGGCGCTTGCTCACGACGAGCGCCAAGATAGGAAACCTGCACATGATGGCTGATAGCCTTGTTGTCAACTGAAGCTTGGATAAAGAAGATGGCGGCATCACGATCGATTCGGATTATCTAGGAGCGCATCAGCTAAACACAGTCTCAAGCATCCTCTAAGTCAGTAAATACCGTGTCTTGATCAGTTCCTCTTCCGGGGCCTGTTGCTAATCAGCTTCTACTCGTCTACAGACACTCAATCCTCTCTCAACTCACCGGCGCTGAACACAACCGAGTCAGGCTTCACTTCATCGATGACGGCGGCGGCCTTGTCCTTGCTAGTTACGGTAATCAGATCATGGACTATGATCTTGTGATCTCCCGGCAAACCCTCAGAGAGCTTCTTCAAGTCTTCGATCTGGTCTGGGTTACGAATCAGACTCGTGACAGTCCACGACTTCTTCAACAGCATGACTGTTAGAAGGCGGCTAATCTTGCCATTGCCGCCGAGAATGAGAACATGACGATTGGAAGCCATTGTGTTGCGTGTAAGTGATAGAATTGGGAACTGGAAGTTGCAAGTTCTAAAAGGCGCAGCAGAAGACATATAAGTTCACGACCCTTGTCCATTGGGCTTCTTGGTTGACCAACCACGACACAGACTATGGACCTCGGGACTTGTCCATGACGCGAGCATCTCCACTTGTCTTGGTTTAGTTGGGGAAGGTACGATCCTTGTACCTGGGCAGGTACGGAGACGACACTACGAGACGTTGAAATCTGAGGCTAATTCATATTATAGACAACTACTAGTTAAAGACTATCGAAAACTATCGAAGACCCGCCGAAACTCCGAAACTACAGTTCGCTATTCTCTATGGCGCCTCCTAGGAGTCGGCCTCCTCTCCCAACCTCGCGGCGTGAGCAAGACAACTATGCCGAAGTTAATATGCATCTCGAATCTATATCTTCATACCTACTATTTTGTTCCTCCTGGCGCGATGAGCGGTGGTGGCCATGAGAGCGGGAATTGGAATGGGAGTTCCTATCACGATGCCGATGTCTAGGTTTAGACCTTCCCTCAGGTGCGCTCATACATCCACCCATTGTGGTAATCAATTCAATTGAGTTTATAAGTGCTTTCTTTACAAACGAGTTGTTAGAAAACGAGTTGTTAGACTATACGGTGTAAGTGGGAGAATGGTAAGTTGTGGAGTAATCAATCGACTGCAATCTTCTTGAGCCTCTGAAGGCCAAAATTGAGCGCCGTCAACCAACAACTACTCAATTGGATAGCAAAGTATGATAATCAGATACTAATAACTTCTATGGATAGAACGAGACTCGTTAAATCGAACAATACGACTCCGGGACCTCTGAGTATTCAATCGCGCTTCAGAGCGACCGCGCTCCTGAACCACCGCCTCATTAGCCACCGCTTCCAGCAAAGCGGCCAAAACCCTAGCATCTACAGGACTCGGTTCTCTACCTTCGTCTGTGCTGTTTCTATGCACAAACCACCGTGAGCTGCGGTGGTTGGGGTATGGAGAGGGACGACGCCGTCTCGGTTCTGGCTCAGCTACGCTGAAACAGTTACCCATTCTGGAGACTAAGTTGACGGGATGAAAACTAGTAAGTAGGCGGTAAAGTGTCTTTTGGAACAGTTCGATGATATTTGATTGTGAAAGCCGAGCCATTGGACAGGATGGCTGAACGTCTTATATACCAGACTCAAGGCACTTTCAGACCGTGAGCCACTCTAAACTTAGAGCGCTGAAGAACTGTCTCGGACAGCTTCATCTTAAACAGTTATGGTCCTTGTGGCCTTCTCAGAGTATAGTTTGACAGTGAAGGCTTATATCGAGTTTACAGATACAGTGTCGTCGGAAATCTTTAATCACCGCCTTTGAAACTCACGCAAGTAATTTGAGACGAAACGCACTTTTGTCTTTCCAATTAATTGGCCAATGGTCTCTATTATCTTCCCAAGAATTCATAACGAAATCAAGGTCGAGTTGCGGCTATGGCGAGTTGGGACATATAAGTCAAGTAACCGAGTTCTGAATGTTTTAAGGCTAACCAAAATACAATATTCAATTTGTTAGGAACGCCGAGCCCGACCTATCTATGCGCGAAGTCTATCTTTCGAAGCCAAAGCCAAAATTAGAAAGCGAACAAACAAAAAGAAACAAAACGATAAAACGAGATCCTTTCCCCGAACCTTAGATCGAACCGAACCTGAAACATTCCGTATCAAAACTCATACCGCAATACATAGCAATAGCTCTAAATCTCGAAGAATCGGGTCGAATAGACCGCTAGACTACACCGTCAGCAGTGTAGGCCGCCTACAACCGATGCAGTGTCACTAGAATGTCTGACGACAACTCAGCTTAGCTGTCCACCTAGTCCGCCAACACTTAGGCTGAAAGAGGCGGAGTCTTGATCGACAGGCGGCTCCTTCGATGTAAGATTGCTGACCAACTTCGCCGAAGCACTGCTATTCCCGATCGACCGTTTCCTGCATCTTCAGGGTTGGGTCCTGGGACAGACGGAGAATCGGTTTGCTGGTCCGAACCAAGCGACTGGCCAGTCATAGGAGTAAAGACGGGGCTTGTTTGGCTGCTTGTCGGGGTGCTGTGTTGAAGGTTTGTTGAGAGAGACTACGGTGTGTTAGTATATGTTGGTTATTCGCCAACTTTGGATTATGTTGCTGATGGAAATTCTGACTTACAGCACGGGCTCTAGCATATATCCAACTATCAACCAAGTCAGTATTCGAACATGAAGCCTGGATCACCATTTCGAAACTTACTCAGTATACTCAGCATCGAACGAATGAGTGCAGTTGCCATGGTCACGACACTCGCGGTCATGCCACATCACCCAAAGCTTCTCTTCAAAAGAAGTTCTCGGAGGAGACGGCTGTGCGTTCGGCGAAGGGGGAACAACCTCGCGGAGTTCCTCTCCATTGTCCCCATACCCAGTGTAGATATGGACTATGGTATTAGTGATATCGCGGTCCCATGCACTATTACCAGCCCGTAGTGGAGCGCACAGAAATGGGTCAAAGATGGAACGAGCTGGCTGGCGGTAGGGGGGTGTTGGTGGGATGTTGTCCCGATTGCCCATGCACCTTTCCAGGGCTTGGTACATAGATTGAACGGCTCCCATACTGATTTCCGTTGGGTTGTTTGAGGTTTTTAAGTTTGATGGGAATGTTTGTTTTGACGTTCGCTAATCGCAGTGTAGTCGAGTAGGAGTTGAAGACAATTATCGAGATTGGAAGACAAACACCATCGGGCAAACATCAACCTTTATAGTCGTCATGAAGCCAGGCGAACGATCGAGCGGTTACTACAAAGAAATCATTTTCAACAACGATACCCCGGCAGCCTTGCGCGATATGCTTCAAAGGCTTTGTCTTATCCCTTGGCCCCTTCAGCATTTGTCTAGCCAGACAACGACAGCAAGACATGGCGGCAGCTACCTGAAAGAGATCACCGCCTTTCTTCTCTTTCACCTAAAGATTCAGGCGGAAGACGCTTGTCATGAGTCAATTGATAAGAGTCTCTCTGAAAGAACGATTGAAGCCATTGGCCCTACTGACTTGTCATATCTCAATTTTATATTAACAAAGCATAGCCCCCACCCATCAACGCCAGGAATAGACCAAATCCCTTATCGAACGAACGAACATTCGCCATGCTGAAATCATTCCTTCAGACCCCGAAGAGCGTAGAGCTCTTGGGGCTTGCCCTGAGAGTCACAGCTCGCAAACTTCCACCACTTTCCATACCATGAACCCGCGATGTTCGTCAGACCCCATGAGACGGGAGCAGGCATGGGAGGCCAGTTAGCCCACATACCCTCCTCCGCGGTTCTATCCAAGTTGAGAAGGAAGAATGGGACCACATCGAGCATGCCGGCCTTGGTGACTGTCTTCTTTCCCCAGGTCTTGAAGGTCAAGCTGGCGGCAACGCCCTCGGGGCTGTCTTCCTTGGGGGCCTTGGGGTGGTTTGAGAGAGCGGCAATGGTGGTGATCTCGCTGTGGAAGTGGTGCTCGAAGTCGGTCTTGAAGGCGTCCATGAGCTTGATGACCTGAGCGCCGTCCAGATCGGTGGGCGAGGCAAGGTTAGAGAGGTAAGTGTTAAACTCGGCGAGAGGAGCGAGGAAAGACTCTATCAATTGGGTTAAAGACAAGTTACTGATAATGAGCAGGCCGCTTACCATGTTCATGATGCGTCTCCTCCCAGACGGGCTCTTCGCCAAGCAGTTCCTGGACCTTGGGGAAGAGGTTGTCCTCCTCATCGTCATGGTGCGACTTTACAAACTTGAACCATGTTTGGGAATAACCGATAAAGTCAGCCTTATCGGCGTCCTTAACATGAGGGGCCTGGAGGTAAATGGAGTTGAAGCCTCGAATGATGGCATTGTGCAAAAGCGCCATGTGGGTGGCACCCGTGGTGAAAAGGTCGGTCTACAATGACAGAAGGTAAGTATTGGCAACGACATACAATTGCAATTGCTAACCTTTTTCGTCTCATATTGAGGCGTTGTTACCAACTTCATAGGTCCATCAGCCCAAGGGTGCTTAGTCGGCGCGACAGACATATTGAGATACGGCGAATGGGCAAGAAACAGAGCAAGTCCAGCAAAGAGAACCTGAGCAACGATCAACCCGACGAGACGAAGGCCAGCCATGATGAAAGATATAAGAAAGAGTGTGAGGGAATGATGCAAGCGAAATACTACACAATGATCGCGTCTGTCCGACTTGAACAACCACTCAACAGTCAGCTTCTGGGCTCACTTTCTGGTGGTTCGATTATTGTTGTGTTAGCTTGCTAGCTTGTCATGTCATGAAGCTCATGCAGGTGTGGGTGGGAACTGCAGGTGCTGATTAAAAGGGGCTTTGCAATTGGACACGACGCAGAGCGTTACAGGATGCTCTGGGGCACAGGAACAAAGCCGAGGCTTGACGGACCAACTTGAAGACCGGACCCTGGGCATCGGACAATTCATGTGGGGCCGGCCGGGGTCGTTCATGCAAATCCTCCGAGATCACCATCACCATCATGAACATGAGGAACTGATTATATTGTAAACACTAGCTGTAATAAAAAGGATGAGGCTCTTAAAGTCTACATAGCCTCTCATAGCGATAACTCCGCTTTTAACCTGCCAACGCCACTGATACTGAACACAAATACAATCTATGCATACACGAGCTCTTTAGGCAAAGGCACCAACGGCAGCCATCAAGACCGCACCACCGCAGACAGCCATGTAAGCCTGCAGTCTCTTCGTACCCTTCAATATCTTGTAGCTCTTTTCTGTCAGGAAGTCCTCTGCGAGTAGTTGTACAAGACCAGCATACAACAGGAGGCCAGACGACACAGCATTCATGAAGCCAACAACGAGAAGGCCTCCGGCGCTCTTGGGGTCGTACATGCGGTGCACAACAAGCCCGATTGCTTGTCCGATGGGTGTCGTGGCTCCGTAGGCTAGAACCATAAGCCACGGCCGAATAGATTTGCGTGGAAATTGAATCGCGGCGATGCGACTGCCGAGGGCGAGTCCTTCGAATGTCTGATGGAAGCTGATAGCGACCAGGAAAACAACAAAGGCAGGTCCTGTAGCGACGGAGATGGCCATGCCGATGAAAATACTGTGGAAAAGAATTCCAGCTTCAAGTAAGATACATTGCAGCATCTTGCGCTGCTGCTCCTCTGGTGATTGTGGACCTGGAGACATAGGTGTCATTGGTGTCAAAGGCTCCTCGTCGGCTGCTTCGGGTTTGAGAGAGTTGTAAGCTCCACTGCGACGTCTCATGCTGCTTGGTCCAGAAGGATCGAGTTCGTCCATATCGAGGTCGAGATCCGAATCCGCGTCATTGAAGTCATCGCTTAGTTTCTTAGACTCATGACCGACCATAGGCGACGATCCCGGCAGAGGTGAGACACCAGCAACAAGTCCTTGGCTCTCCATAGCTTCAAGATGGATATCCGGTGGTCGCGATCCGTTTCTCCTGTCAGACATTCCAGTTGTATCCATCATTGGCAGTTCGCTCTCGTGTTCGTCGTCGGAGTCAAAGTAACCGTGGTTATGAGAGTGAGAGTGACCAGCTCCTCGCGCAGTCAAGTACGATTCGATACCGACAACAATGATCGCAGACACCATAGCCACAAGGCCAGGGAAAGGTGTATATCCTTTG
Organism: Fusarium coffeatum; assembly: GCF_003316985.1. Classification (NCBI taxonomy): domain Eukaryota; kingdom Fungi; phylum Ascomycota; class Sordariomycetes; order Hypocreales; family Nectriaceae; genus Fusarium; species Fusarium coffeatum. The sequence continues at coordinate 377,037 of NW_022157873.1, read as the reverse complement.
CTGAAGAAATCAGGGAGACATGGATCGGTCATTGACTCGAAAGCGGTAGGGAGGAGGTGAACAAAGGCCGTTGCCAGTAGGACGCCGGTTCCAATATGCTGGCAGTAGAATATGATAGATTTTTGTTTTCGGCCGCGCATCGTTCGTCGTGACAATAGAGGGAAACCGCATGCTGTATCATATTAGTCGCGTGTCAGTTGTCGCAATTGAAGGGGACTTACCCAGTGTGCTCAGCACCAAGATAAGAGCCAATGCAAACACATGCGCCGACGTATCATAAGATCCCTTTGACCTTGAACCACACGCCGGTTTCTCGCCATCTTCCTGTCGTCGCCTCAATTCCGCGAGAATCGTGTCCGTCGAGATCGAAGCCCATGACTCCCCTGCGCAATGTCAGTAAAAGGGGGTGTTGAGCAAGTACACGGGGAATTATACCTCGGGGAACATCTGAGTGATCGCTCATGATTACTACAGGGATTTCCTGTTTGTTTCCTTCTATGATAAGAGTGTTGTAGACAATTTCATGGCGGAGAGGACACGATTACAGGTCATTGGGTGTCTGGGGAATTTTTTGTTGCGTCACTGCTAAGAAGCCAAAAGCACCACCTATGTTTTGAGTTTGTCTGGGAGGCTTGAGACGCATAATCCTCGGCATATAGTTTCAAGGGGCATCATGGATGTTTACGTGTTTCGCCAAGGGATACGAGGATATTTATAGGAATGTTGATACAGTCGAGTATCATAGTAGCTATTGATCGAGTGTTTAGAATCATTTTATATTTCAGACTTACAACACTTTATGAGTGCAAATCTCCCATAACGCGATGCACATGTAACTGGCGCCATTCCTTTTAGTGCTCCAACTCTGCAGATGTCAATGGCGATCCTTCAGGGGCCCCGGAAGAAGGACACCAGCCCGGACGGGGGTTCTCCACTGGACCTGTCCACTTGTCACTCACTCACTCACTGTATTTACCCGGCGAGATCATCAAACTTGACTCGTTGTATAGCTTAAATATAAGCCATTCTTGATTATTAACAGTTATTTAATTCATAACGACAATGAATATGAAATTATTTGGATCACATCAAAGACACGTACGCAAACTCGGCTGTGTTGAGACTTACAGAGATATTGATGGCAAAGCTCCGTTGAAACATCGGAATAGCTTCGGGTCAGACCCGACTAGCATCGTTAAACTCACCACTAAGCCCCGTATCAATCAAGGAACCAGCGTCTTTGTGATCCAATAGCACAACACCGCATACAAGACAGATGCACCTAAAGCGGGTACTCAATGGCACATGAGTACTATCTTCGGTTGAAATGCGGATGAGTCGGGTGAATTGAATGCATCGAGGTATGGCTGGGGAACTCGTCATGGGCTAGAGGGGTTGTGCAGTTCTTCTATTAAAGAAGCTCATCCTCCTCATTCCATCATGGCTGTTTCTCTCTTCTCTATAGTCAATTGGCTTCATCTCTATCAACATGTCTTCTGTTGATATTCAGTCCATCCTCTCTTCCCTCACTCTTGAGGAGAAGGTATGTTTCACTTATACGCCGTCATTGTTTCTTAAGTCAACTTACCAATTGAACTATAGATCTCACTTCTCGCCGGAAAGGACCTCTGGGAAACCGTCCCCATTCCTTCAAAGGGTGTTCCTAACGTCAAGACTTCAGATGGTCCCAATGGCGCCCGAGGAGGTGCCTTTGCTGGAGGCACACGCGCTGCTTGCTTCCCTGCCGCATGTCTAATGGCATCCACCTTCGATGTAGACCTGGCTAAGAGGATCGGTACTGCTCTTGCCGAAGAGACTCACTCCAAGGGGGCTCGATGTCTTCTTGCTCCCACCATGTGTCTACACCGTCATCCTCTAGGCGGTCGTAACTTCGAGTCATTCTCAGAGGATCCTTTTCTGACTGGCAAGATGGCCGCCAGAGTCGTCGAGGGCCTCCAGGACCAGGGTGTTTCAGCTACCATCAAGCACTTTGCTGCGAACGAACAGGAGACTGAGCGTCTGACTGTTGACGAGACCATTAGCGAGAGAGCCCTTCGGGAACTCTACCTCCGTCCCTTTGAGATCGCCATCAAGGAAGCCAACCCTTGGGCCGTCATGACTTCTTACAACATGGTCAACGGACACCATGCAGACTCCAACGAATTCTTGCTAAAGAAGGTTCTCCGTGGCGATTGGGGATGGGACGGTCTTGTTATGAGTGACTGGGGTGGTGTTAACTCTACTGCCGAATCGCTCGAGGCTGGTCTGGATCTTGAGATGCCCGGCCCTACCCGCTGGAGGAGCACCGAGGATGTTATCGCTGCCATCAAGGCTGGTACGACTTCTGAAGAGACTATCAATGAGCGCGCAACTCGTGTGCTCAAGTTCCTTGAGCGCCTCAACTGCTTCAAGGACCCCAAGATCCCTGACGAGAGAGCTATCAACGACCCCAAGCACCAAGCTCTGATTCGAGAGGCTGGATCCAAGGGTATGGTTCTTTTGAAGAACAAGGACAACGTTCTTCCTCTATCGAAGGATAAGGTTAAGGGCAGGAAGATTGCTCTTCTTGGACATGCCAAAACTGGTATGGCCCATGGTGGTGGCAGTGCATCTGTCAACGCCCACTACAAGGTCACTCCTTGGGATGCTCTTCACAAGGCTCTCGGTGATAGTGTTGAGTTTTCTTATGCTAAGGGTAAGTCATTTCAGGAACCAAGCACCTTGAGTTGTAATCGCTAACAGTTTGATAGGAGCTCACACTTTCCGCATGCTTCCCCCTATTGCTGACAATGTCGTCGATTTGGACGGCAACCCCGGCTTCACCTTCAAGATCTTCGAGCCCGGCAACCCCAATCCCATTGAGGTTCGACCTGGACATGCCAACTCCGAAGTGTCTGTCCTCAGCGGCTTTGGCTTTAGCAACAAGGACGTGACCCTCGAGGGTACCTTTACTGCCCAGGAGACCGCCAAGTACTACTTCACTTGTTCCGGACTAGGTCCCAGCAAGTTCCTTATCGACGACAAGGTCGTTTTCGAGCAGAAGAAGAGCTGCAAGGATGCGATGGGTTTCCTTTTCGGTGGTGATAACCCTCCTGAGTTCAAGCTCTCGTTGGAGGCAGGACGCAAGTACAAGCTGGCCATGTACACATCGCCTCCAGCACCAGAGGAAGGAAAGGATATCGGTATATTGGAGGGACGATGCGGTCTTCGAGTAGGATACATGTCCGAGGCTGAGCACGACCGCGACCTCCTCTCAGAGGCTGTTGATGTTGCCAAGGATGCCGATTACGCTATCGTCTTCACCGGCCACGAGCCATTCTGGGAGACCGAGGGTCAGGACCAGGTCAGCTTCAACCTGCCCAAGGACGGCAGCCAAGATCGTCTTATTTCCAAGGTTGCCGCGGTGAACCCCAACACCATTGTCGTCAACTCTACTGGTGTTGCTATTGCTATGCCCTGGTTGGACGATATCCAGGGTCTTGTCCAGTCTTGGTTCGCTGGTCAGGAGTGTGGTAACTCGATCGCGGATGTGCTCACTGGTGCCCAAACTCCTGAAGGTCATCTGACCTGCACGTTCCCCAAGAGAATCGAAGACTGTCCCGCATACGGCAACTTCCCTGGCGAGCATGTTGACGGAAGACTAAAGGTCACTTACTCCGAGGGTGTCTTCATCGGCTACCGTTACTTCGACTGTCTCTCCGCAGACAAGGTCAACTTCCCCTTCGGCTTCGGTCTCTCATACACCACATTCGATTACTCCGACCTACAAGTCAAGGAGTCAGGTGACGACTACGTTGCCAGCGTAAAGGTGTCCAACACGGGTAAGGTCAAGGGCGCCGTCGCTGTCCAAGTCTACGTCGGCGCTGCTCAGACCCAAAAGGGAGATCCTCTGAAGCAACTGGCTGCCTTTGCCAAGGTTACACTGAAGCCTGGAGAGACCACAAAGGTGGATGTACCTGTCCGTAGCCGCGACTTTGCCTTCTTTGATGAAGCGGCACAGAAGTGGGTTGTTAAGGGTGGAGAGTATAAGTTTATGATTGGAAGATCGGCTGGTGACATTGCTTTGGAGTCGACGGTTACTGTTGAGGATAAGTCTTTCAAGCCTTAAGCGCAGTTAGTGTGTTGTTAAAAGTATTGATAGCGTTGTCAAATTCAATCATTCGAGCGCCACCCTCTGGAAGTACTCATTCATAGAGTTATTTGTGACTAAAGTAGATGTTGTCATGACTTGATGCAATAAACGTGCCACGAGTGCAGCCACGGCGTTTGCATGCTGACAGGACATACACAGAGTTTCATACTGATTTCTTCAAACGGGTTTCTATCCCGTTGGTGTCTGATAACAACCGGTATAAAGTGGGATTTTGACTCTGCAGTAGACTTTTAGTTGCCTCTCTTCGCAATCATGGTGTTGAACCAGCATACTCTGCACTTATTACGTGCGCAATTTATCAAAGACTGTGCCTTTTAATTAATTACATCGTAAATTCCAATGCCTTGAATAATTGTAGTTATTATCATATCAAGTAAGGCAACCAGTATGCTGATCAGCAAAGAACCTTCTGGATATATTATTTCCTTGTTGGTGTTACCCTGAAGGCTCAGCCCAACTTGACCTCAAGGGTCCTCCCGGCACCTTTGACGCCTAGACGCCGCTGCGGGGCGAGGCTCTAGTGGTGTAAGCGAGCTCCATCCAATAGGGAGCTCCCTCCCATAGACTTGCATCGAATGAGCTAGAAGTCATCGCTGGCCCTCACTTCCCCACCAAAGATCGTCTGGGGCGACGCTCATATTTCATCGCAACTCTTGACCTTGAATATCACCATCGCGACCCCTCAGAAACTGTAAGACATAAATCAGATTCTGTCAATAATCACACAATATGGCTTCCGCGGACGAGCTTAAGGCTCTGGGTAACAAGGCTATCGCCGACAAGAACTTTGACGAGGCTGTGTAGGTTACTATACTACCGCCGTTAAAACGACACAACAGGTTGCTAACTGCGGGACAGCGCCAAGTTCACCGAGGCTATTGCCATCCAGCCCGATAACCACATTCTATACAGCAACCGATCTGCTGCTTACGCTTCCAAGAAGGATTGGGAACATGCTCTGCAGGACGCAGACAAGACCACCCAGATCAAGCCTGACTGGGCTAAGGGTTGGGGACGCAAGGGTGCTGCCCTCCACGGACAAGGTGACCTTTTGGGTGCCAATGATGCGTACGAGGAGGGATTGAAGCTCGATGCGAACAACGCCCAGCTCAAGAGTGGTCTGGCTTCAGTCAAGAAGGCCATGGACGCCGAAGTTGGTAAGTGGTATATCTCGACACATGAAGACTCAGCTCTAACTATCATACAGGCGGTGGTCAAGACCCTGGCGCCGGTCTCGGTCAGATGTTCAACGATCCTCAGCTCATCCAGAAGCTGGCTTCTAACCCCAAGACCAGCAGCTTCCTCTCCGACCCTTCATTCATGGCCAAGCTACAATCGATCCAGCAAAACCCCAGCAACGCTGCCGATATGTTCAGCGACCCTCGCCTTCTGACTGTTATGGGAGTTCTGATGGGCGTCGATCTGGAGATGCGCGAGCGTGAGGTTGACCCCAACGCTCAGGACTCTCAAGATTCTCCTATGCCCGATGCGCCACCAGCCCCCAAGCAGCAGCCCGCACCCAAGAAGGCCCCCACGCCCGAGCCTGAGCCCGAGGATGAGGAGGCTCTCGAGAAGAAGAAAAAGAAGGAGGAGGCCGACAAGTTGAAGGCACAGGGTACCGAGAACTACAAGAAGCGCAACTTCGACGAGGCCATCGAGCTCTACACCAAGGCCTGGGACACCTACAAGGATATCACCTACCTGAACAACCTGGGAGCCGCTTACTTCGAGAAGGGCGACTACGACAAGGCTATTGAGGCTTGCACCAAGGCCGTTGAGGAGGGACGTGAGATTTACGCCGACTTCAAGCTCATCGCCAAGAGTTACGCTCGTATTGGTACATCTTATGAGCGCAAGGGAGAGTTGGAGAAGGCCGTCGAGAACTACAACCGATCTCTAACTGAGCACCGAACCCCTGATGTCCTCAACAAGCTTCGTGCTGCTGAGCGTGCCAAGACTGAGGCTGGCAAGAAGGCCTACATCGACCCTGCCAAGGCCGAGGAGGCTCGTGAGGAGGGTAACAAGAAGTTCAAGGAGATGGACTTCCCTGGTGCTGTCGCCGCCTACACTGAGATGACCAAGCGAGCTCCCGATGACCCTCGAGGTTACAGCAACCGTGCTGCCGCTTTCGTCAAGCTCTTCGAGTTCCCCAGTGCTCTCGAGGACTGCGACATGGCCATCAAGAAGGACCCTACCTTCATCCGCGCTTACATCCGCAAGGCTCAGGCTTACTTCGGTATGCGAAAGTACTCTGAGTGTGTCGATGCCTGCACAGAGGCCCAGCAAATCGACGCTGAGCACCACAAGGGCGCCAACGCTCGCGAGATCGAGCAGCAGCAACAGAAGGCTTTCTCGGCCATGTACTCTGCCCGTGATAACGAGACGGAAGAGCAGACCCGAGAGCGTCTGCAGAAGGATCCTGAGGTAAGAACCTTTATAACTGAAATACTACTGAAACTGTTACTAACATCGTGTAGATCATGGGACTTATGCAGGACCCCGTCATGCAGTCTATCCTTCAGCAGGCTCAGTCAGACCCTCAGGCTCTTCACGAGCACATGAGAAACCCTGGCGTGAAGTCCAAGATCCAGAAGCTGATCGCTGCTGGTGTCATTCGCGTGGGCAGGTAAACAAAAAATATAGGCGGAAATCAATGCAGGTTACAATGACGAAGGTTTGCCTTCCCAAGGTCTTGTCAGCACAATGACCAGGCCACGAGGAGGCGGGGACTCAGAGCGTGTGTGATTATGAATTGACAAAGGACTTTTTGACTTGTACATAATAATATGGCGTGCCGGTATCTTGGCTGGTATTGGTAGTCCTAATGAGAAATGAAACTTGAAGCAAACTGACATGTTCTTTCTGGGCTATCATTTGTGAGACATGGCGTATCAATTTACAAAGAAGTAAGATGCGATAGGCTATTGATCTGCCTCGACTCTCGGTTAATGACATGGCTGGTCGTCGGAGTCGCAACACCGTTGACCGGAAACATTAATCCCGAACTATTGTATTCATTTGCCGTTATTCGTAGCCGATAGGATTTAAGTTCATTTTTCGTAACAGCCTGAAGTTTTGTAGCAGGATCAGCGCCACACCGTTTATTGTTTGATAGTGTCTAGTTGTCTTCCACCAACAGCCCTCCATGACTCGAGCCAGCTGAACAGAAAGATGGTGTCCAGCGTATTGTAACGTGGAGACCATTTACACGTGGAGGACACGAGGAGATGCAAGGGCGGAATAAAACGTGGACGATGAGGTATGATCGTCGTGAGCAAACTCAAAAAAGACATGTTTCACGAGGATGCAGTGGGGAGACGTCCCGAGGCCATCCGTACATAAACTAGAGACGGTTGGAAGAAGCAAATGCAACACTAACACTGCATCAGAGACATGGTGAAGAAGAGTAACGGCCGCCACAACGCAGGATAGATTAGAAGTCGCGTGAGGATACATGCATGCTTGATACAAGCAAGGCTGGGCCTTGAGCCAAGAACAAGAAACAAACATTTATAGAATGCAATACCAGGATATGTTTTACTCGTTAGAAGGTTCGCCTATGGACAGGGTGAGCCTTGGAAGGGTCTCTATGATCGACGTTGTCTCCACGATGCTAAGACATACGCCTGTCTCTTACTCATTGTCCTCTGACCTAGAACGTATTCATAGGAACTTTACAGACGAATCTCAATATTGCATTTGGCTTATTACTTTATTTGAAACTAGGGGAGCTCTTCCATCCATCCGTAAAAGCAATACTTTATAAGTGAAGCTATCACAAAACGACATGTCTCATACCAAGGGCTTATTTCGCCTCTTATTAGCCACCCTCTCCGGAAGCCGAGAAAAAAGCAACAGTATTCTCTTTTTAAACCTAAAGTCGTTTTAATAATACGCCACGTTTTGTAATTATTATTTCCTTGTTTCCCGGTCCGCATGGCACTAAGGAAAGGAACCTGAGCTACTGCGGCCGAGAAATGACGACCGAACCGGACCCGTGGTTTTTTGTTCACTTTTTCCGTTCTATGTGTGTTAGTTAAAAATCCTTCAATATTATGTCCTTGAAGGGGTAAGGCCAAGTGTGATAATGCTTGAGGTTGGCCTGGTGCATGAAGAAGAGTCAAAGCAAATTCTGTGAAGAGAATGCCATGGTCTCGTCTATTCGGCCGACATTAAGATCCGGAAGTATACGTATCTACTCAAAGAGGGCTGAGACAAATGGGTCAAAGAGTACGGATAGTCTGCTCCTAGTTCCGGGCATCGTCGATTCACAACAAAGGGTCGTTACGTAGTAGGGGCCATTGATGCCCAGGGTCTTTAGGAGAAGCACAATTTGATACGTCCTATACTCAAGCGATGAGCTGCTGGGTTTCCTACGCGAGTGTAACTATGCCATGAGATCAACATGAAAGAGAAAGATCATGCAGAAGCGAGGAATCTAGTATTGTGATAAGTCGCAACTGAAAAGAGAGCTGATTATTGCATGTACGTCCAGGAACAACCGCTACAAAATACAACGGTGAGAAAAAGTAAAAATAATAAGAGAACGAATCAGACTTAGAGCAAGAATTGATGGTGCTGCCACTTGAAAAGGTTTGCTGCAATATGATATGATCTAACAAGATATCATTGGTGAGGGAAAAGTTTGCTTCGACATCTCAACGGCTGCTATTTCCACCGTGGCTTGTTTGCTAACTGCAAGTTAACTCTCTAGACTCTTCAAGTGACGTCCTTTCACATGAGGAGGCTCTTCACGTCTTTGTCCTTGTTCGGCTGTGCAAAAGTTTGTGGCAGCAGGGGTTCGTCACTTGCAAGGGTTCTACACACCCCGGACGCCGCCGTCGTACGGTATATACCCCAGCCCAGGGTATATCACAAATGCGAGCCGGTAAGGGGATCAGGATCCGCAGGGTGTTGCCGCAGTTTCGACTGCAATTAAGGTCCGAATCTACAGTATCTTCCACATTCATTGTAACTCGGCCGTTGAAGAAACTCCGGTTTTGACGAGAGATAGACTTTTTTACGTAGTACGGGGAAGGTTACATGATAGGGCGTTGTGTAGGAGTATCAGCGGAGTATACATTTCCAAAGCTTATTGTATGCCAAGACATTGGAACGCCGATTGACCGTTGAAAAGATTTTCTCTCTTTCGTTTAATATCGCAGATCTGACTGGTTGGTCATAGAGCACTCGGATAGGGATACGATGGGTTGGGCTGAGATTTTAATAAGCAAGTGATGGACTAACAGAGGCAGTAAATGACAGGTCATGATATTCCGTGGGCGGAAGAGTAACCGTCCATCTCGGTCATCTCGCTACGGAGCCGGTATTAGCGGGAGGAAGAGCTTCGTGACTCGTGAGAGTTGAGTAAGTTGGGCTTAGTTCATCTGGGTTGTGATATCAATCAAGTAATAGTCTAGATTAGGACGGTTCCTGGATCTTGGCTGTTGGGGGTCTTGGGTGATGCAGGTACAAATAGTTATGCTATGTAATGTAATGTAATCCTTCAGCTTGGTCTGGATGCCATGTGTATTCCGATCCTACGGGTGCACGTGGAATTGTTGGTTATATCTGACATAACTGCACACACCTTTGATCATTTCTCTTTTTTACTTTACAATTCCCATAAGATTTCACTTTCATTGGAGTCTGAAAACAAATGCGTCATCGCTGTTGCGGACAGAGCCGATATGGCGTGTTACTGCAAGAGACCCAACCTACGTGCTAAACAAACCAACCAATCTGCAGGGGTCAGTCACTAACTAATGCCAGTCTAAAGAAAATCACCTTTTTTCTGTCTCTCTCGGAAGGACCCTGAACCAACCAGAGATGCGTTTACGCAAGTAACTTGTCTCATAATGGCAGTGAATAAGATATGTCATTTGGAAGTACAGCACTAGATAATGATCCGACACTCCCGACTTTGGCCGATCTTTTAGCTCTCCTGTCAAATAACGGGTATTAATAAACAGGAAAACGGACATAATTAATTTGAGCACGGTCCGGAGAATCTACAACGTTGAAACCGTCGGGAACTAGGAGTGGCTGGTGCGGATCTTGAAGAACTGAAAAGTCCACTAAAAGGCATTGAGCAGGATCGCAAACACGGACCTTTCTTGGGGACCTCTGCAGTAGATTAGATTAACAGCTGAAAGAGAAGCCTCGGATCCGTGTCTAAAGACTTTGTAGTCGGCGTTGACCGGAAGACTCATTTCTGCTTCGTCGCGTGGTTTCGGGTGGTTTCGCTCCCAGACACGAGACAATGGATCTCCGTAATAGAACATTGAATCGTCTTCTGGAAGCATAAGCAAGAGGTAGGGAACCATGTCTTGTCATGATATGGAATCCTGCACCAATAGAACTGGCGTTGTCTAAACCCGAATTCCAACAACTGTCGACAACTCAAACTTTGTATGTTTCTGTTTCTGCTTCTAGACATGAATCTGCTGATCTATCGAGATCTCTTCAATGGCGGAAACCTCGGTCTTTGTTTCCAGCTGTCATGAGCATTGTAGTGTAATTTACCCCAACGCTAATTAGAGGCTGTGTAGATTGATCGCGTGAGGTACGACAATCCACCAACCCAGACCCTGAACCTAGATCTTTGATAACCAACTGCAATCATTAATGAACGAAGCCTCTCGCGCTCGCCTTGATCAGCCAGTTGTCAGCATCTCTGAAATCGAGGGATCCCTGCCTTCCTATTGTTTGTTCAACTCACATATCTGCCAGCCATGGACCTGGGATCAAGCCACCTTCTGCAAGTCGTGCCACCCATCATGTGCAAGTTTCACAGTGGCTGTTTGGAAAGACTCGGTCCAGGTACCGACGCGGCTGGCAGTTGAGCTTGGGAGGAATGTGGGAGACAGGGAGCTAGATCTTGCAAGGGTCTAGTCTGAGAAGCCTATTCTTTAGGTTTGTAGACGCCATGATGCTATTCCCGAGGACAATGTTAACCAACAGCGCTTATTGGGCTCAGCTATTAGTTGTGCATGAGGTAGACGATGTAATGATTGTGTTATATCTGCAGAATTACTTTTCAACGTTTTGAATATATCTACAAGCCTACCTATGATATCTGCTATCAGGAACATCACAATTGCAAAGGTACATACATGACCTGTCGCATTTAGTGCTTTTTCTTTCTGTTACAGCACATTGTTCAAATGGGCTGAAATAGCTATAATAGGCCTGTTTGCTCCTTTATGCAGATATCTTTGCTTGTTTGTGTGATACCATCACCCTGTTTGCCTTTATCTGCTGTTCTGTATGGCTGGTTTAACTGCATTGTCTAGAATGTGCGCCTCTTGTAATTCTGGACCTACTTCGCCTTTTGTTGGTTCATCACCTCTCACGTTCCATTCCTCCTCAAACATGGTTGCCATGCGTTAATGATGCATCTGTTTTCTCGCGTGGCTAACACATGGCTAAGACTATAGCTGACGAACTAGTTGATCCTTCAACAATGGTGTTCAGTTTAAGCTGAGGTCGAGAGCTGGACCGGCGCTACGGAGACGGAAACGGGAGGCGACTTCGGAGCTAAATTAGTTCCACGAGGAGCCGACCGAGTTTTATTGTTTCTTATTTTGTTGTCCAGTAATCCTTGAGTCAAGTTAGTTTTGGTAGCTGTCTTTACTGACTTGGTAGCTTAAGGCCTAGACAGACTAGATTGAGTGCTCGACATTGCCACATGCCATATCCGTAGACTATAAGTTATTGATGAGTAAAGAACAGTTACTTGTGATTTAATTACTGGATCCAGATCAGCCTCGATCCTCGCTTCATTGTGAACCTCGGACGACTCAAGACCGTCATGTAATGCCAAGACACCAGCTTTACAGTGAGAGGCCGCAATAAGGAGAGCACTGAGCTAAAGCGGGAGCTGGCGGACCTCCACTGGACATACGGATACAGGGCTGTGGACCCCACTAACAGCCTTCAACTTCAACTAAACGTTAGTGGTTTAGCTTAGCACCCAGCAGGACCAGGACCTTCATCATCCCAGCTTCTTCATCGTACGACTTCCTGAGCTTGCCTCAACCTAGATCCATCACCCATACCATACCATACACCCTCTGTCTCTAGGGTGTATGTCAAGCCACGAGGAATCGACGGCTTGTGGAGAAAACTTCAAAGTTTTCTCGCTTTCTTTGCTTTTTTATCGCAATGTGATTATCTCTCTGCTCTGCTCATTACCATGGGCGTATACGTCCAGGGGTATGGATAGTTGACTCCCATGGATGTTGACTCCATCCGATACCCTCACCTCAGCCCATGACCCAGACTGATGCATGAAGATATAATATCTGGGGACGACCCTCGTAAACTCTGGTTTCCACTGATGGATTTTGCTTTATTATTCTGATTCATTCCTTTTCCTGACCTGTTGACATATACAGCAGTAACCCTCGACATCTCGCGAATCTCTATCTATTCTTCAAGGAGATCTTTCAAGGTCCTCATCTACTACTACTTAACTGTAGTAATACTATCCTCTAACCTCAAATACCGTCACAATGGCTCTGTCCTATCAACAGACCAAGCTCATCCGGGGCACCATCCCTGCCCTGACTGACCACGGAGAGCGCATCACAACCATCTTCTACCGCAACATGCTTCGTGATCACCCCGAGCTCAACGACTACTTCAACACAGTCAACCAGGCCAACGGTCGCCAGCCCCGTGCCCTTACTGCTGTCATCCTCAGCTATGCCAACAACATCAACCACATCACAGAGCTCATCCCCAAGATGGAGCGCATGTGCCACAAGCACTGCTCCTTGGGCATCAAGCCAGAGCATTACGCCATCGTCGAAAAGTATCTCATCTCTGCCTTTGCAGAGGTCCTTGGTCCCGTCATGACCCCACAGATCAGAGAGGCTTGGACAAAGGCCTACTGGATGCTGGCAAAGATGCTCATCGGTCGTGAGGCTCAGCTTTACCGTGACTTTGGTAAGTGGCAGGGCTACCGCAAGTTCCGTATCGAGAAGAAGATTGAAGAGTCAGACGACATCTACTCTTTCTATCTTGTTCCCGTTGACGGAAAGCGTCTTCCTCCCTTCCAGCCTGGTCAATACGTCTCTGTCATGATTCCCATCGCCGACAAGGGCTACGTCCAGTCTCGCCAATATTCCCTGAGCGAGGCCCCTCGACCTGATTACTACCGCGTTACTATCAAGAGAGATGAGGGCATTCATATGACCCGCAGCGGCCGCTATCTCGGTGGCGATGCCCTCAACCCCGGTGTCGTTTCCAACCTTCTCATCGACATGAAGGACGAGGGCGACGTCGTTGAGCTGACTCACCCAGCCGGCGAGTTCTACCTCGACATGTCCAACACCTCCAACGTCCCCATCGTCCTCATCTCAGCCGGAGTGGGTGTCACGCCCATGATGTCCATCCTCAACACCGTCTCCGAACGCCAACCCAACCGACCCGTCTCCTGGATTCACGGCTCTCGACGATCGGTTCCCTTCTACGACCAGGTCCGCCGCATTGCCCGCAACCATCCCAACTTCCGCACCAACATCTTCAAGACTCACCTCGCCGAATCCGATGTCTACGGTGTCACATACGACCACGACTTCCGCATGGATCTGGCAAGAGTCTCCAAGGAAGATCTCTACCTGTGCCACAGCTCTACTGAATACTACATCTGCGGTCCTGAGCAGTTTATGCTCGAGATGGCCGAGTACCTCAAGGTCCAAAAGGTCGATGCGAGCCGCATGCATTTTGAGCTCTTCAGCACTGGTGACATGGAGTTCAAGGTTGATAATCTGAGCATTGCTTCTGCCTCCAAGTGCCCCTCAGTCGCTAGTACTGAGCAAAGATGTCCCAGCTCAGGAGCCATCTCTGCCAACGGGGCTACCTGCCCGTTCTCGGCGGTCTAAAACAAGGATAAGGCTATTCATGATGGAACTTCTAGTGATCAGGCATACGATCACAAGGAATGACGAGGCGTTAGGGGGCACGGCATATTCGTTTCAGGTCGTTATTGTATCTCGTTAAAAGATTCCCTTTTGATGATGATTTACATCTATTTTCTATGTTGAGCCTTTTTATCTAATACGTTCTATGGTGCCTTCTTTCAATGATGGGGAGGCGGCAGTGCGTTTAAATGAATGATTGGGAGGGAAAAGTATGGGCTGGTCTTGGGATAGATTAAAAGAAACGAAAGAGAATTGAACGGCGTCTTATTGTTTCCATGACACAGACAGAATATTGGATGAATTGCAAGGTGATCGATGTACAGTAATTCCCAAGTGACTGACTATCCGTATGTGCCGGTAGCGAGTTCCCAACCCCGTGTTCGCCTAAAGAAGAAACAGGGGAAATACCACCCTTCCTCACATCCCAGCATCAAAGCAGCGAAAGTTGGTAAAGTTTGAATAAAACAAGATACGGAACAAACAAAGGAAAACTCTGCGCTCCCTCGTAGGAGACAGGGGACCAAGAAGATCGACGTTGCTTTCAGTTCCCGGGTTACTCATACCCATGGAACTTCTTCCAATGCTTAAGCAAATTATCCTTCCGCGTAAACTTGGAAGCACACCCTTCAAAGCCACAGGGCGTTTCTTCCGTCAAGATCCCCTTGCTGGCTGCGTAAGCCTTATGCGAAGTGCGGTAGTGACGATCCATGTCACGCTGCTCTGCTTTTGTGACGTTGCAGTTGGGATCGGCTTCGCATTTGACGGGTCTGTTGTGTATCTTCATGTGTTTGCTGCAGTATTACCTTGTCAGCTTTGAAACGCTCGTTGTTTTCGGCTAAGAGCTTACTTGAAGTCTCGGTTTCCTGAAAAGGAGCGGTCACATTCTGTGCAGTAGTATTGGCTGGAGGGCTGGGTAGTGGAAGACGAGGCTTCTGGTTCGTTCGTTGCTTGTACGTGTTAGTGATACTGGCTACTGAATGGCAGAAAGGCTGTCTTCGAATGCATTAAGAGCCAAAATAATGTAACTTCAACGCTTGTCTGGGGCATGAGGGGCCTGGATCATTTTGTCTCCCAAGCTCTCTGAACATACCATAGACGGTAGTTTGGTAAACAGAACTGGGAACAATCTGCGATGCATTGCCAAAGCTCGAGTTGAGTAAGACCTCATTGGGATTGACTGTCGTAGGTTGTTGCTGTATCATGTAATGTGCCATTTGGCTTGTGTCCTGACTCTCTGGCGCACTCGAGCCGTGGAAAGAGAGTTGTAAATCAGTGCTCTATTGGATCTGATTTGGGCCAGCCAAGGCGTAGACCTGAGTCTCAGAGTACTCGGGGTACTGAGGTTCAGCTGTCAGGTTTGGGTCGATGGGTATGTCTTCCTGTTGAGTTCTGCTGGAGCGGCTGCGCCTGTGAGGACGATCGCTTCGTCGCGACATACCTGACGGCTTGGGAGTGTTGATGTGGTCTGGTATGTAAAGGATACCGATATCAAGAAACAGACACAAGGGTGATAGTAGAATATACTATTGAAGATGTTAATGAGATGTTTCCTTGTCATGAACAGGTATATATATATTTGCCCTTCGACTGCTCTATCGACCATCATCATTTGGGAGGCCCACCGGGGGCCGACTGCATCTTCCCATAACAGTGTGCATTTTCTCAATTGAGTCAACCCAGGCCACTGCGAGTAACCGATATTCGAAGATTGTAGAAATATGTCGAAGGCCAAGTTCAAGGAAAATCCGCAAAGATGGAACTCTCAACGGCGTGAGGCAACTCGCGATATCACAACTCTGCCTCAGGGCCGCGACCCAGCCAGATGTCAAATCCGGTAAGAAAGCCCAGATTGATTCGAGATTTCGTGCGAATGATGGATGGAATAAGGCAATTGAATCTGTGGGAGGCCGGCCGTTGGTAGTCCAAATCACCCCGCATGATGTGATAAGCCTCCCAAGCCGGCCCCCAGCATTGGCCTCGGCCATGACAAGGCAGAAATCATGAGTTGATCGCAAATGTGTAAAAATTCGACCAACATTGAATCTATTTAAGACCCATAGACACACCTGCCAGAGTCAATTGCTATCTAGACTTCTACCCATCCAGCTCTTTGGCTCCCTCATTGCATAGCGACTGTAACGATGGCGTCGAGTAAGTCAACACCTCTTCACAATCAGTCGTATTCACTAATGCGGTGTATCAGATAACTATGTAGCGCTCAAGGGCAAACAGAAGCGTCGTCTGTACGAGCCTATCGTCTTATACAAAGCTCTGACTGAAATCACCCACGAGGAACGTGCTCTCAGCCAAGCAGAAGTCCCCAACAACCCACTTACAGAAGAGCAAGAGTACCATAGGTTTCTTCACAGTCTCGCAAGTGTTTGCGATAGAGAAAAGGGAGGCAGGACTGTTACTTCGGTTGCGATTCTTGATGGAGAGGACAAGTTCACATACATCTTTGCTTGCAATCTGGTATTTGACAGTGACTTGGATGACACTAGGGACTTTCTTGCTACTTTGATTGGGAGATTGTCCGGCTTCCATTTGCTTGAGAATATTGCAAAAGGGCCTGCTCGGGATGGTATTCTCGAGATGATACTTGCGTTCGACTCTCCCAGGATTGGCTGTTACCTGGGTGCATTAAGAAAGAACATTGCCGAATGTTTGCTATTCTGTCAGCAAGCACGAGGCCAAAAAGGTAACGTTGGCAAGTATCCGCCATGTCGAGCTTCACTGTTAACAGCATGATGCAGCTAAAATCGGTAAGGGGTTGGAGGTTTTGAGTGGCGCTATCGAACGAATTACCTTCTCGGAAACGGATGGTGGCCTATGTTAGTATTACAGTAAAACGCAAACACTGCTTCAGCTAACAATCGGTTGGTATAGGCTTGTCACATTTCAACAGCCTTCTCCAAGCTCTCAAGTCCTTTCTGACACTACGAACGACAGATTACATACAAAGCAATGCCACGGCTGGCCGGTTCAGAGATGGCAGAAGCTTCGAGTGCTGGTCAGAGCTACGACACACCATCTCCCGTCTAAAAGGCTACGAAAGGATCGTACAGCACTTGATTAACTCAGAAAAAGCTTGGCCAGAGCTCTTTCAAGAGTTTGTTGTCGTCCCTATCAACTCGACCAAACCGGAATCAAACCCTCTAGGACGAAAGAGCGAAAGTGCTGAGGCCATCATTGGTCGAATGTGCAGCAATCATGCTACAAAGGAACGGTATCTCGCCCATGCTAGAAGCTTGGAGTGGGTAAACTTGGATGATCGGGTCAAGTCCCAGTGCACTAGGCCCAAATTCACGCCATACGTACACGCAGAGGTTCTGGTTCTTGAATGGATAATGGCACAGTCAAATGTGGTGTTCTTTAGCGATTGGAGATACATAGGTAGCAGCAAAGGCGCCTGCCAGCTCTGCCGCTACTACTTTGAAGCCTCAGGCCAGCATGGTAACATCAAAACGAGGCCGAGTCATGGAAATCTCTACGTCAACTGGCGCTTCCCAGACCTCCCAGAGCTCGAAGACTCTTTCGGCAGAACACGACGACAAACGATACTCAATTCTATGATGACTAAGATCCGCGAGGATGCTTTCAAAATCTTGGTTGAAAAAAGCTCCAAAGGCAAGAGACACGACTCCAGCACCCATCCTCTTACCTCGGTGTTGTATGCAAGTACCGATGTTCGGACTGATGGGGGTACTCGCGATCTACCTGATATCGATGAATTGGGTGAGAGCTTTGCTAATGCACTAAGTCTGAGGTCGAGGGTTAATAGTGTGGGATCTGATACGGATGATGAAGATGGGGGAATATTGCTTGGATGAAGTAGGCACATAAGGACAAGTTGGCGAGGAAGGGTGCATGGGGGATCTCTTTATTGTTGTCTTGTTTTCAGTTTCTATAGGATTCCTTGACATTTAATCTTGATTCCGTAATCTAGTGGTCGTTTCTCTTGTGCCAAGGGGCAGTAGCCTCAAGGAGGTCCTTGTGAAGCTGAGCGTCGCCGCTGATCTTGTACACCTCGTCAATGACCTGGTTACGCTGCATAAAGATGAGGAAACCGCCCCAAACGAAATCAGCATAACTGGGAGTCTTTCCTAGGAAGAAAGGACCATCAGAGTTCTCCTTAAGAAGAGCCTCAACCTCCTGCACATGAGGCTTCGCCTTATCCCAAGCTGACTGGCCGCCCTCCTTCTGGTAAAGCTCATCAAGAGGCTGTCCGGCCATCTCAGTTCGTGTCTCGTACCAGTAAGGCTGGCTCTTCTCGCTCAGGATACGTCCAGGCACGTGGGTGAAGTAGATAGGTCGGAGAGCACCCATGATGTTGGGCATGATGGCGAACAGCTTTGAAAGAACGGGTGAGTCTGCGTGGACAGACGGTTCGGGGTAGTCCTTCTCAATTCGCTCGAGGATCTTGGCTGAGTCCATGATGTAAGTTCCGTCGGGGAACTTGACGGTTGGGATAGTCCATGTTCCTGTTGATGGGTTGGCGGGAACGCTGTAATTTGTGAGTCATGTGTATATGATGGGCGAGAGGATAACTTACTGAGGCTCAAGGGTGGCCTTGATGTCAGGGTACTCGAGCTGGTAATTGTTCAGTAACACACTCCATCATTTTGGACAATTGACATACCCATTCGGTCTTGTAGTCAATACCCTTAAAGTTCAAGAGGAATCGAGCTATTGCATGATGAGCGGTGATATCATGGAGGGGCAGTTAAGATAGGGTAACTCACTCTTCCATGGGTTAAGAGACCAAGCACCGTTAGGCTCACGGCTGGGAAGATCGAATAGGACGAGCTGCTCAGAAGACATCTTGAACGAATTGCTTGCTTGCTAATGTTGGAAGTTGAAGAATTGAACGGGAGTTAAGGTATGAGCTAATGTTGAGCTCTGGAAGCTCATGACCTGAGGGCGAGGGAGGGGCAATAGTGGGGAGCTGTTATGGATGGAGACGTTGACTGCCGAGGTCAGTACCTTATCAAATCGGATGAATTAGTCAATCGGGTCTATTTGACTCATTGACGTACAGTATCACAATAGTCTCTATGTTTAGAAAGGAGATTGTAGGTTGCCAATTATGTTACTCTGAAGAGCTTGCATTGCTGATTGTTCAGCGATCCATCTTTTGTCTCAACCCAACCCAATCTTCAAAGTGTACAGTTTGCATGAGAAGGCAAAGAACAACGGTTTCCTTTCACTATTAGTTCGGGTCCCTTTTTCGTATACTTGAGAGTCATTCTCGCATTGAACTGCCGAGACCAACTTCCTATTTGATCAATATGCTGTACTCTTGGTGTAAGCCGGCAGGTGCGAAGGACTACAAGTACCTTCTATTTGTACACTGGTAGCTTCCTGCCCGGCTTCCAAGTTCCTTCCAAAGTTGTCGCCTGTCAAACCAACATCGGATACTTAAATCGGACACTTTTTAACGGAAATATACGGCCATGAATCCACTTCAGAAGACACTCCAAACCAGCTGGGATCTGCCTGCGATAAGTTCAACGTGACGTTAGTCGTTACCAGTTTCACACCCTTAGTGCTTCTACTCTTATATTTTCGCCCCCAACTAATGGCAATCCCTTGAAGGCGACTCTCAAACAACAAGAAACTTAGAATCCTCAAGCCACCCATCTTCAACAACATGAGTCCAAACGCAGCGCCCCGTTCAGCCTTATCGAGACGAATTAAGCATTGTAGCGGAATTCCGCCACTTGCAGCGGCCGATTGGCGGGGCATACGAGCGATCTGCCCCTACAGCCCATCGCCAGATCCCTGTCTTGATGCAACGGTAGTGAGCCCAAGGAAGGATGGACAACCCAGACCGAATCCTTCGACGTCACAGACCTTCAAATCGTTGGCTGATTCCTGGGCTGAGACTCAGCCACTGGCCCTTGCTTAATAGGCACAGTAGGCTGTGAATACTGGTGTTACAGATGATCCTTCGGCTGAGAGCTTAGCTCTTAGCCTGAGGTGAGGTGAATAAAGGACCCTTAATCCCCCACTCTAAACTGGTTTCTTGGCTATCTTACACCTGTTGCTCAAATCTAGCAATAATGGCGACAATACAGAACACCACCCCTACGATTCTACTCGAAAAGCCAGTGCATGAAGTTCCACCGCGATCTCGTCCGAACTCGGCGTAAGTTCGAATCAAAAGCTCATTCCGATGGTTTCTGACATGAAGTAGAGTTATTCGCAGTGTGATCAATGATGAGGGCCTTCCAGAAGTCGTGCACCCCGATCAAAACGTGGGACAAAACGTATACTACGACGCCCCCATACCGGTAGATTCGGAAACAGACAAACGATTTCATGAAGCACCTATCCCAATAGGAACATTAGACGAACCTGCGCCTCCATTACCAGCACGAAAATCCACACCTCAATATCCTTACAGTCCAGATTCTTTCGCGCCCCAACAACCGCCTCATAGCCAACCGCTTTACAGCCAACCGCCTCACAGTCCAGGTAGTTACGCTCACCAGGGACCTCCACAGTATCACAACAACGGCGGATATGCCCAGCGACCACCATCTTACAGCGGCAACCAAGTGATTACATATGTGACGCCACTACACGAACTCGGAGATCACCCAAAATTCGTCGATTGTCCCTTCTGCCAACGCCGAGCTGAAACACGAGTAAAGAAAACATCTTCAAAGTTCACACAGTAAGAACCTCTTCAAGCTTTACCAGCCAATCTTCTAACAACAACCAGTGCCTCTGCAACAGCCCTAGGTTTCACAACCATTGTCGGTGCCGCTGTTCCATACGCTGGGAACTGGGCATGCCACACAACTCATTACTGCACCAACTGTGAACACAAAGTGGCCATGCGAAAATGGGGATCGAGAGAGATGAAGGCGTTTGGAACTCCAGATCATATGAGAGAAGTTTCACGATACCCGTCTGCGAGTTCACAAACGATGTCCAACGGTTCAAGGATGGGTTAGTCGTGAATTGGCGGAATGATTACGAGAGAGGGAGATATTGATACCAACAACGGGGAGCAGGTGCACGAGAACGAATGGCTGATACCATGTTATCAGCAGTAAGATTCACATTTTTCTTAAGAGGCTTGCTGAAGTCTTTCTTTATGGCTATTCCATATTATTGTATAGACTACATGTATACAAGTATCTGTTTCTGTTTGCCGAGCGTCATTTTCAAAGCTGTTTGCTGAACTCAATCCATCACCCGGGTTAAAGGGAAACAAGGTTTTTCTCAGCAAAGTTACACATTGAAGGCATCATGACTCCGGACTCACCACAAGCCAACAAACTAATGCTTGTCTCGCGTTTCGCTGGCTTACCCACACCGCGTCGCCCCTCATTCAGGGTCTTCGCGGGGTGTTAGCAGACAGCTTCTTATTGGTCCACAAGGAGGACTCACTAAGCTGAAGGGAGTTCTTTTTGAAAAATTTCGAGCTTCTCTTTGCTTACCGCTCTGGGTATTGTAATCCAAAGTACCGTACTGGGACCAGTCTAACATCAATCCCTCGTTCGTCATGGAACAAGAAGCTATCAATGCCGGCAGGCGCATCTACCTAGGTATGACCTCCCCCAGCCTTAGCTCCTAGACGAGGGCTAACATTTGATTCTTGATAGGCAACCTCCCTTACGAGGCAAAGCCCTTCGAAGTTGAAGAAGCTCTAGCTCAAAACGGCTTCGATACTCTGGACAAGATTCACATTTCCATCGATCCCGTCAGTGCTCGAAACCCCGGATATTGCTTCGTCGACTTCCACGACCGCGAAACTGCCGAGAGAGCTCTTTCAACTCTACCCTCGAAAGTATATATATACGGAAGATCTTTGAAAGTTGGACCTTGCGAACCCAAGAAACCTCGTGAGCAACGTGGCTTTCGAAACGAAGAATCGACTTCTCGACGATGGGGAGACTGGAATACGAGATCGAGCACAAGCAATAACTACAACGACGGCAAAGGCGAAAAGAAGGGACCTTATTGGGCTATCGACCATTTCGAGGATGTAGTGAGGGATCATGGTGGACGAAGACTATATGTTGGTGGCTTAGACAAAATGATTGATCAAGCACAGCATCAGGAGGAACTTGCACAGATCTTTGCTGACTTCAAGCCGTGAGTGAAACACTCCAGTTATAAGAGCTATGAGCTAACTAGGATTTCAGAGCTGCGGTTGGGAAGCGAATTACACCTCATGAGAGCAAGAAGTCATTTGGAAACAACCACTACTGCTTTGTTGATTTCGAAACCAAAGAAGAAGCTAGCGCAGCAGTACAGGCTCTCAACGGCAAGGAGATCGCAGGAGGACAGCTGAAGGTTTCAGTATCTGAGAGGATTCCTCAGAAGCTTGTGGGTCGTCAACAAGATATTGAAGAGGGTCGTCGACGCTTCAACAACAACAATAACAACCGTCCCAATAAGCCTGAAACGAATAATGCTATGGTATCCAACAACTGGCGCAGAAAGGATTAGAGGGAAGGGTTAGTAACGAGAAACGGTCTAAGATAACTTGGAAAGAATTACACTTGGGTACTGGGAGCTATCATGGGTGTTTGGGGCTATCATGATATCGAGGAAGATTTTTAGATGAGTATCATGATCATGGAATAGATAAAACTAAGAATATCATTGAATGGGCCCTAACTCTTCATCTCGATTCATATGTCCTTAGACACAAATGAAGGTACAAGAAAATCAAAACCAGGTGTAAGCGTTGGTTACTAGGTAGTTAGTGCTAGGAAACGATACACCTATGAGTCGAAGGACAACAGAGGTCATTACCTTATCAAGCATAGCCATTCTAACAGTGATATAGTTATCCAGAACCAATCTCTGCAATAATTATCATAGTGAATTATAAGCGTGGGTGTATCAGAAGTATTTATATGCCACGTTAAAAACGACACAAGTTGCGGACAATGGCTAGTTTCCAACCAATTATCGTGTGCCAGGATTAGAAGCTTGGTCTTGAGGTACCAGGGGCGATCTACCGCTGAGTGGGCCGGGGTAAGATCCTTAATTCTGCTGTTTGCTTGGCATCTGCAGAATCCCTTGTTACTTGATACGACTATCGATAAATTATACGTATCGGTAGCGAAATAAGAGGTTTCAATTTTTGTATAGTTCATCTAAAAGCGAGACAGCGTCTTGGAGAGGCTATGAAGCCAATTGCGGATGAACGGAGGGTTCAATAATGAATCTTCTGTTGGGGATGACTATTTACTGCAAGTCAGCATTCTCGCATAAGTTACTGTCGACAGAGTAAACCATTATTGCTTCCAATTGGATATACCTACATTATCGAAGTACTTAATTCCGTGGCGTCATAGGAAATGTGGGTGGAACTAGCGGTAGGCCGGGACTTGATGTACCTTGTCTTGTCTTGGAAATTTCCCAATGTAAATTCAGCTTAAGCTTCTCAACAAACTTCAACCTCGACATCGCAAACCTCTGTCGAAATGGGCGACACAATCGAACACCACGATATTATAATCTTGGGCGCTGGTCTATCCGGTATCAATGCAGCCCATGTCCTCAACGAGAAACTCCCTAAGCGCTCCTACACGATCCTCGAGGCTCGAGAAGCCATTGGCGGAACATGGCGCTTCTTTCGATATCCAGGCTTCCGATCCGACTCTTTCATGACCTCATTCGGTCTACCATGGCATCCTTGGAAACACGAACACAAGATGGCGCAGGCTGGAGAGATCGTTGAGTATCTTGAGGAGGCTGTTGATGCTGCTGGTATAAGAGACAAGATTCGGTTCAATCATAAGATGGTGGCATGTGAATGGCGGACCGATAAACAGAATTGGAGGCTAGATGTTGATGCTGATGGGCAGCGCAAGACGATGATCGCGAACTTTGTCATTAGCTGTGTGGGCTACTATTCGTACGACAAGGCCCTCCAGACCACAATTCCTGGTATCGAGAATTTTGGAGGCCAGGTGGTTCATCCTCAATGGTGGCCTGAAGACCTTGACTACTCGGACAAGCGTGTCGTTGTCATCGGATCAGGAGCCACGGCAATCACAATCGTTCCATCACTCGCCGAAAAGGCAAGTATGGTGACACAGCTTCAGCGCAGTCCATCCTTCGTCATTTCTCGACCTACGACCTCCAATCTCGACTTCTTCCTACGCACGATCCTTCCCTGGTCATGGGCATACTGGCTCATATACTGGAAAGATGTATTGATGGAACTCGCCGCCACCCAATTGCTCTTGAAGTTCCCCAATTTCGGCCGCAGGATTCTGATGGGAGAAATGCGGAAGGAATTGCCAAAAGACGTTGATGTCAACGTTCACTTCAATCCCAGCTACAACCCTTTCGAACAGAGACTATGTATGTGTCCCGAAGGAGACTTCTTCAAGGCGTTGCATAAGGACAACTGTGAGATTGTGACAGACACTATCCAAACAGTCACGAAGGATGGCATCCTTCTTAAGTCTGGTCGCAAGCTCGAAACCGACATCATCGTCACAGCAACAGGTTTACACTTCCAGCTCTTTGGTGGTATTGTCCCATCAGTAGATGGAAAGTCTATCGAAGTCGGCTCACACTATACCTGGCGCGGCTGCATGGTCGATTCCCTTCCTAACATGGGCTTCGTGATGGGTTACGTGACTACCTCGTGGACACCCGGTGCTGTTCTCATGGCTAAGATGTTGACAAGCGTCATCAAGGAGATGGAGAAGAAGGGAGCAACAAGTGTGATGCCTGTACTTGATGACAATGACAGACTTAAGCCGAAGAAGTTGCCTGTTAATGCCACGAGTAACTACTTTGTCAAGGCTGCTGAACGAATGCCTAAGGTTACTAACGAAGGCCCTTGGTACGGACGTGTGAACTTGGCTAAAGATTGGTTTGCGTATATGAGTGGGGATGTGACCAGTGGACTTCTCTATGGCGGGGGAGGAAAGAAGAAGGATATTTAAACTGATGCGAAATCATGAGAGGAAACAATGGCGCCATAGGGTAACCTTTAGAAGCTTCTTGGCTTATGGCGATGGCAATTTTAGAAACGATTTATGAATGATGAACTATAAGACTGTATCTTTCAGAGTCTCTTCCTTGCGCCACATACTGCAAAGTATAAGAGACAATAATGTGACAAGTACAAGACCTTGACAGGTGGGTGTCAGAAGAGTTGTCCTCCAAGGCTTAGGGTATAGAAATAAAGTAGCCTAAATGCTGGCCTAAGCTGGCATAAGGTGATCAAATTATTTCGTCTCATGCTCCAGGGGCCAATTCTTATGACACCCTGAGGCTTGATACCAAACTACGCCATGGCTTTTACTAAAGACAATCCAAAGCCACCCGCGAAGCCCAGCTTCTAGAACAATAACGATTGGAAATACCACCCGTAAAAGTGGAACGCTCCAAACTGTTCCCGTCTGCTTCTCTCGGCTGCGTTAAAGCATCTTAATCGGCGGTTCTCCGATTCGTTCCCTTTGTTCCCTCACGATCTTGAAATGTCAAGAAGAAGTCGGAGCTAGTCGAAGCATGTCTTATTCAGACCTTGGAAGGCTTGGTCACTTACCGCATTGAGCGAATGAATGTAGGTCGTTTAGCTCAACCTTGCTTCGACAACCCTGCTTACAGTTCTCGAACGATGGACTGATCTGGGCATCCGAATCATTGGGAATCTAATCCTAATCCTGCGCTGCCCCAGCCAGTTCTCGGCTTGCAGCTGCCTATCTTGGCCAAATTCAAGGCCCTCGCTGTTTTGCGGATCAATTGAGATGAAGTCACATCACTTTGACCCGTAGGTTGCGATTCCACAACTACAGGGAGCAATAATACTTTCTGCTGCCATTTGAATATGGTGTTCTTGGCCGATCAATCGTTGATGGAGACCTGTTTCCAAGTGATCGTCATCTTATTTGTTGTTCAAGCCATACGTCTCGTGCAGCGCTGGCATCGTCTGCGCCATATTCCCGGTCCTAAGGGTACAGGGTGGACATCGTGGTGGCAGCTTCGTAGAGCGCTCAGCGGACGCTATCATGAACATTTAAAGAACGCCTCAGATCAATTCGGTAAAAGACAATTAAGCCGGTTAATAACCAGAATAACTAACAAGGTGAATTCAGGTCCTCTTGTCCGTATAGGTCCCAATGAGCTTCTCTCCACAGACCCCATTGTGTTACGGAGCATGTCTGCCGTTAGAAGTACTTACACAAAAGGAGACTTTTACACCAGCGGACGAATAGTTCCCAATGTCGATAACGTTGTCTCTGAAAGAGATGAGGTTAAGCATAAAGCCATGCGAGCAAAGATGGCACCAGGCGTAAGTAACTCACTCAACCATGGCGGTTTACAAGTACTGATAACCTGCAGTATGCTATTAAAGAGAACGAGGGATATGGTTTCGAAGCTGGCATAGATCGTCAGCTTCTCAACTTCATATCACTCATTGATCGCAAGTACTTATCGTCCACCAGCAAATCGACACCCCTCGACTTTGCAGAGAAAACGCAATTCTTTGCTCTCGATGTCATCGGTGATGTATCCTTCGGAGAACCATTTGGATATCTTTCCCAAGACGAAGATCTCTATCAGTATAACGAGATCAACGAAAGTTCTCTTCCTGTCATGAATATTGTATCTGTGTATCCTTGGCTAGGAAGGATTGTTCACCGATGGCCCTTGAGTTTACTCTTGCCTCGTGAAGAAGATCAGGTCGGATTTGGACGACTGATGGGGTAAGTGCTTGAGTATAGGCGTGGGTTCAAGGCTGATTGTTTGAGCAGGTTTGCAACTCAGCTTGTTCGTAGAAGACTTGCTGATGGCGCTGCTACGACGAAGGATATGATGCAAGCTCACATCAACAGCGGCATGAATGAGGAGGAACTCATCCAACAAGCTTTCATCTCTATGTATGTATTCCAGAGCCCCGAAGGAGTATGGTATTGACAAGCCCCAGTATTGCCGGCTCTAACACTACAGCCCATGCCTTACGCATGATCATCCTCGCCCTAATCGCAAATCCAACAGCATATACGTCTTTGATCACTGAAATCCGCCAATATTCTTCTCCCATCAACACACCCATCTCCTGGAAGCAAACACAGAAGATGCCATATCTCCAAGCCGTCGTACGCGAAGGTCTGCGCATGTGGCCTCCCGTCGCTGGCCTCGGTTTCAAGCAAGTCCCTCCACAAGGTGACACCATCAACGGCTTTTTCGTCCCTGGCGGAACTCAAGTTGGCCAAGGTTTCTACGCAGTTGGACGATCGAAGCTGGTCTGGGGCGAGGACGCAGATGTCTTTCGTCCTGAGCGGTGGCTACTTGCCGGACAGGAAAGATTGAGAGAGATGATAGCTGCATTGGACTTGCACTTTGGACATGGCAAGTATTCATGCTTGGGAAAGCCGATTGCACTTATGGAAATCCACAAGGCTGTTTTCGAGGTATGTCGACTATTGATGTGTAGTTGAATTGTTTCACTAACCATTTACAGTTGATGAAACGATACAATTTTGCTATATTGAATCCTGAAAGACCGATCAAGACTCAGACGTCAGTCTTCATGTCTGCTTCAGACTTTTGGGTCACGATCACCAGGCGAGATGAAGGAGGCATGCAATAGTGCGAGCAGGGGAAATAATTGTACTGAATCTTGATACACCCTATCTAATCTAATTCGTGTGATCGTCCAGGTGGGCAACAGAAGAAATGTCCTCTAAGGCTTAGATTACCAAATAAAGTAGCCTAATACTGGTCTAAGCTAGCATAAAGTGACCAAATTATTTCGTCTCTTATGCCTCTAGGGCCAATTCTTCTGACACCCTGAGGTCGTCTCAAATAGACCAACGAACAAGGCAATATGTTGGTAGCGCATCTGAGTCGGTTTATGGCCAAGTAGACTCGATGAAACAAGCTGTAACGACCTGTATAACTCCTATGATATTCCCTTTTGCCCCGGAAAGTAATCGTCGCACTGGGAGCCAGGTTCCTTTAGATGGTATGGTAACTCGAGGTTCTTGTCCCAGAACGTCTGATATAAACAATGATGTATTCGTGCTCAAGGCTCTCGCCTGATTGCTTTAAGTAGAAAGCAGACCGCCCCTTCCTTTCTATTAAGTCTCCTCTTCCTCAGGTTTTCTCGACGGCGTACCCAACGTCTCCAACCCTCTAGCCCCTACCATCTCCACAGGTGCATTCGCCGGAACGTCAGCCTTCCCCTCAACCACCTTCCCTTGTGCCATGACCTCTTGGTATTTCTTCCCTGTCTCATCCAACAAACTCTGCACCTCCCCTTCTCTTTTCACAATCTCCTCACGCTCCTGCTTAAGCTTCTCCACTCGGTTCTGTTTACCCTTCATCTCCTCTTCCATCCCCTTCAGCGTAGTCTGTAGACGTGCTAAGCATTCCGTCAAACTAGGGAGAGGTGATATCTTTGGTGGTGCTTGTAGGAGATCCTGGCCAGGATCTTTACGGGGTTTCTTTAGACCGTCCATGCCTGCGCGTGTCTGTGCAGTTTCGTATGCAATTCGTCGCTCGGCATCGCTGTCGGATGATGAATCAGATGTGTGGCCTTCGGCTGCTGTGATGAGCTCTTCCATCATCTTTCGATCTTGTTTGCGTCTTTCTTTTTCGGCACGCTTTCCGAGTGAAAGGCCTCCGTCTTCAACATAGTTATCGAAGCCCTCCCCAAGATCCTCGTCTTCTGCTATTAAACGTGTATCATCCTTCTTTTTGCGCGCGAATGGATCGTCGTCGTCTTCAACTGATAGAAAGTCCTTCTCCAAGGCTAGTCGTTGTCGCCGTTCCTTCTTTTCGCGAATCTCGGCCTCGGAAAGAATGGCTGTAGGGTGTGGTTGGCTCAGCTCTGAGGACTCAACAACAAGTGCACCCTCTAGCTCTGAAGCATCCAGGTCCATCATATCGGTATCGTCGGGAGGTAACGTGGAGGTTTTTGCCGGAGTATTTGGTGTGGATGATTGGAGCTCTTCGAGGTACTCTTTGCTGTATTTGGGTCGGTCGTCATCGTCACCAATTGATCTCATAGGAAGCCCTTTCGTTCCAAGTCCTCTTTTTATAGCGCTGTTCTCCAATGCGCGACCTAAGGGTAGCTTCTTCGGGGTGAACACCTCGGTCGGCTCGTCGTCGCCTGCAGTATTATCATCTCCGTCAAATGATAACCGCGAAGCCTTGGACTTCTTCTTTCCCTTCGTTGAGCCTGATCGACTGATAGCTGGTCGAACAACTACTGGTCCGTCGTCCTCATCGTCATTGGTGGCTGGTGCATCCCCAAGGCCCTCGCTGTCTACTGGATTAAAGCTCTTTCTCAAGCCCGACTGTCTAAATGGTTTTCGACCAGATTTTGCGCCGAATAGTGGTTTAGCAGGTTCTGTAATTGCAAGGGTCAGCCTTGATCTCATCAGCAAGAGTCGCAAGTCCAAAATCTGGGAATACTCACCATCGCTGGTCCCGTTATCGCCGCTGGGCGCCGTGGTGTTTTCACTTGGATCATCCTCATCAGCGACCTTGATGACCTTGGCTTTTCTTTTCGTAGAGAAACTCATGATGCGATTGTCCTCTTTTTTCTATTACTGGCGCATTAAAAAAAGGTAGAGTTTCGCGACGCTACGCGCCTAATTAAAGTGACGTGCATTTCTGACTTTTGGGATCTTATCTCCACGTGACGTCGAATTTCCCATCCAGCTGTGAAAGGCGGTAGCTCCAGGCCGCGATCGCGTCGCATGAAACAGTATCCAAGCTATTTTATATTGACAGCTCAAGATGGCACCCGCGCAACCTGAGCTCAAGAAGGTCAGTATCAGTCTTTTCTGTGTCGCACAGCTGTCAGATTACTCCCCAGCTTCTGATCGGCCTAAAGCCTTGCGACCTGCTGCCTAAGATTCATTGCTAACTTTTCTGCAGTACCTCGACAAGAGACTGTTCGTCCAGTTGAACGGCAGCCGAAAGGTCATTGGCGTCCTCCGCGGCTACGATGTATGGAACACCCTTGCGACTCTATTGAAACATTACTAACAGGGATAGGTCTTCCTAAACATTGTTCTCGACGAGGCGGTGGAGGA
The DNA here is from genome assembly GCF_003316985.1 of Fusarium coffeatum. NCBI lineage: Eukaryota > Fungi > Ascomycota > Sordariomycetes > Hypocreales > Nectriaceae > Fusarium > Fusarium coffeatum. Next base: position 346,915 of record NW_022157873.1, on the reverse strand, counting down.
GAAGGACAACGGCGAGAAGGTTCGAATTGGCATGATCGTACGTTCTCCCACATTTCCCTGCTTTGCACTAAAGAAAAAATTGCTAACATGTCGATAGGTCATTCGCGGTAACTCAGTGGTGATGCTCGAAGCGTTGGAACGAATCGGCGGAGACGACCGACGAGGAGGAGGCGACCGATGATCCCCCTACTGAAAGCAGTGGAAGTACGGAAAGAGAAGATGGAAATTATGTGATCATTATTGGCGTTAAGGTCGAAAATTGAGACACCGTCCTTGTGGACACTTTGCTTGGGACATGTCTTTAATAGACAACAAGAGAGGATGCCCTCAACTGTTGATACTGTGCTCTCCCTACTCCTTCTTTTCCCAGGCCTTTTCGTCGTAAAAGTCCATCAGCTGGCCAGCGTACGCCTTCTGCCACCCCTTGATACCTCCGACCAGAATCTCGGCCTTGATCTCAGTCTCCTCAACTTCATCGAGGTAGTCCTGCATCCACCCAGCACATCGTGGACCTCTGCTACCACAGCTCCCTGAGCATAATTAGTCAACGGTTGCAGTAGTTTCTCTGAGAATCAAGTACTTACCACAATAAAAGATAATTCTCTTTATGCCTGCCTGTTTGACCAGTTGATAGACCTGAGGACGGGTCTGATAGAACGTGTGAGCGGGGAGGTTGATAGATGTAGCAATGGTGCCGCCCTCCCAGTCTGTTCTTCGAACGTCGACCAAGAGAAAATCTCTCTTGGCGTTCTTTCCAAGAGCCGCATTCACTTCGATGAGTTTTGAGATAATGGCTGGATCGGTTCGAGGGCATTCGGCTTTAGGCTCAGGGAAAGCCTCCCACCACTCCTGCTGCGGGGCATCTTGCGGGGCGCCGTCTCCCATGATGTGAGTTTATAAATGTGGTGTTGAAGTAAGTTACTGATTCAAGTCTGATGTTGTTGTTTGTAAAGGAAGGGTGACTCAGTGAAGATATATCCAGGATGCGAAACGGAAGTCTGACGTGGGTATAGTAGGTTGATGACGGTGTAGGTAGTGCAGCCCGGAACGTTTATCCCGAGCCATGATTTAACAGGACGATTCAGGCAGTCGCTCCCGATCTATCAGCAACATTTTCGATGGTCTTCTTGATATCGCAGATAAGATGTTTTCGTATGATCAGATACAGGTTTGGAGATAGATGATATGTATTATTGCTACCCTATCATGTTTAAACGACTGGTCGTTGATTGAGTTGCCTCTCATCAGTCTTACACAGTAGTAGAAGACTTGTCCTGATGCTTCACGAACGTACTATATCACTGCAGAAAGTTTTATATTTTGACTGTTTAGTAAAATCCCTCATCCTTGAGTTCTATGTTTCTGAAACTCTCCATCGCATAAGTAATGAACTTATAAATTTGCAGAAACATAATAGATGAACAACTGCAATACAGAAACCACAGATCAGTCTGGATAGATACGCCCGATGACACACCAGCACAAAAGACGAAAGACGACCATATATCCATACGAACTTTCTCCGGAGCGCTATCATGACTGCTGGCATCCGAGGACGCGTGAGAAAGATTGAACATACCACACTGAAGATTGGTCGTTCAAGTGAAAATACATGTTAGTAACGCCAGCATCCCCCAAACATGCAAGTATTGCAGCCTGCAACAAAGAAGAGATAGAGTACTGCCAAACACCATATCAACTAACTAAGGCGGCAAGCAGCGTTACTGACTCCAAGGAGTAACGCCTAAAAGCTTCAGTGCGTTATTGAACACTTGCCTTGCGTTCTCAAAGAGTGCAAGCCTTGCTTCACCAGCAGATTCCTGTCCAGTCCAATCTTTTTCATCGTCGTCATCAAGCGTAGTTATCAGTTGATCGACTAGTCGTAGTAAGTACACGACTATGAATGAGGGCTCGAGGGTTCTGAAAGAACCATGTGCTGCGTCTGGGTATTGCAACAATATGCGAAGAAGTTCAGCATAGTCTTCCGATTCCAGGGATGTATAATCCAAACTGGTATAATTGAAATTGGTTGGCTCCGACCCAATCTTCTCCGAAAGTCTCGCATAGCAGTTCTGAATAGCTGCCCCTGTCTCTCCTTCTAGGGGCACCATCCTTTTTGCATCGCTGGTGTAAGTCGTATTGCGCTTGTGATATTGGTCCTGGATAAAGAGTCCGGCAAGCCCAAGTAGGTCCACTGACCTCTCCGAGTTGTCAACATGAGACACTTCCTCTTCTTCCTCTCCAAGGTCGGCTTGTACCATAGACCGACAGCCGTCAAGGTAATCACTCAGCAATGCTGCACCCTTCAACTCTTCTGGAAGCCCGTTGATCTTAGCGAAGGATGTATGTTGGAGTCGATCTGCTAGGTCTTGCCTTCCCATGAGCTTGAGGGTCTTGATTACTCGGTTGAAGTGCATCTCTTGCTCCATCGCCGCAACATAGATCATTTTGTCGAACGCGTGTGTCTTGAATCGGTCAAGCACTGCAGCAACGTCGCGAAGAAGGTATGATGTAGTTCCATTTCTGTAACGTAATACCGCCACAGACAACCCCTTTGCCTCGTGTTTCGAGAAGTCGATTTGCCAGGAATTTTCGTGCTCTTCGTAGACGCCGTTCTCTTTCAAAGCTTTTTCTACCTCCTCGATGGATTCTGGGGTAACCTGTGACTCCCCAGAGTACTCGTCAAAGGTTACTCCGAGTTGTGCATACGAGTCCGTTAAGTCCTTGACGGTCGCGTCTCGAAAGCGTTGCCACAATGAAATAGCTTCTGGCTCTCTGTCCTCCATCTTCTTGAAGAAGTCATCGCGTTCACCATACAAACCTGATGATTCAAGCTCCGTAACATCTTCCTCCTTTGCTTTCATGGCCTTACAATTCTCCACTTCTGGCTTGAAAAGCTCTTCGATTTTGTGGTTGACTTGGAGTAGGTGACGAAGGGGCTGATTCGCAAACTCTTCTTCAGAGCCAAACCTTTGCCAGCCTGCAGCGAGAAGGCCAATCTGCTTGCCCCAGTCGCCCAGATAATTCATCCTGACGACATCCCAGCCCATACTGGCGTGTATATTTGCGATATAAGTGCCTAGTAATGTGCTGCGCAAGTGAGATACCTGGAACTCACTTGCCATGTTTGGGGATGAGTATTCCACGATGACCTTCTTCTTTCGGCTATCAGACGCCGCAGGATCAACAAGTCCCAGGGATGTATCATAGCCGTAAGAGACATTTCTGTCGCTGATATAGGATAGTAGAAGTCGAGACAACGTATTTGGTGAGAAGAAGACTTGAAGACGAATGCCGTCCCGAATAGGGCACCCGAAGGGGGGATCTCTTGGTAGCTAAACCACATGCCATGTCAGTATTCTTTCCTTTTCTTAGATAGCCTCAGTTTATCGTACCCTTTGAAGAAGGTCCTTGGCAAGCTCCTCATGATTGGTGTTTTGGATCCTCAGCCTCGGAGCAACAACTACGAGGTCCCCCATCCCCGTAACGTTGGAAGTTTGTATAGCATCATAGGCAATCTGCCTATCGCAATCAGTGAGCTTCTGGATGGTGTCGGCGAGGTAGACTCGGAAGATGTCTTGAGGGTTGTGCACGATATCGGCACCGGGGTATTCCGGTATGGGCGTGTGCAGTCCTGCTTTATCGAGCAGGTTCTCAATTCCGCTAACGGAGCAAGTAGTCACTGCCATAGCCACGATGTTTTGTGATGGTGTTGAGGAAAGAAGGAAGTGAGTCAGATGGTTGTTGCCTCGTTGAAATAGCCTGTTGAATTAGAAGGAAGGAGCGGCCAACACCATATGAAGTACAATCATGGGAGCAGTCGGGCATTAAGGCATATGACTCTACAGCCTCATAAATAAATTTCGCTCTATGATTTGCTTATAGTGATCAATGCCATGGAGATGCGAGATGAGTTGTCACCCACCCAGAATCTCTCCCAGCTGAGGCTGTCAGCGAGCAATTGGCTATAACTCACCAGTTGGAGTGAAGGTGGTGTAGGACACACCCCGCGATGGAGGCAGGCAGCTTTCAGGCTGCATTCAAGAATCACTCCAGCAGCGCGCCATTGACGTCGCAAGACGTGTCATATTTCGTATATGATCATCTCCAGAGTTGATGCCCAAATTCCAGAAACTCGGTCCTTCCGAATGTTTCGATGCATGTGATGAAGAACAAAAAGGCAACCAGAAGTGAGTTACAGAGCCTCGTTGGCATGCGTTTTGAGGCCTTCATGCAACCCTCAGACCCCCGTCAGATTCTCGAAAGGGCTTCTGTTCCGCAACTCGTAGTTGCCTCTTTTTCAAGATGGAATGACCACATTCAATGAAGATCAAATGATGAACAACACTCTAATGCTGGTGGCCCAATAGTTACACAGGCTTCTGTTAGGTAGCAACTCGCGATCACTATCCCTTCAGTGTTTCCCTCGGTTTCCTTTCAGGCCTGTGACAAACTCTCGCAAAGCCTTAGACTTGTCTTCTAAGGAAGCTTGTAAGCGCTCTCTTGTGTAGTCTGCCTTCAGTGACTGTGATTGGATCATCTTCATAGCATAGGTAAGAAGCTCGTTGCAGTTGAGTATAGAACCTATTATCGTCACTTTAGCTACCAAGTTATGCAATTGGCCTTTGAGGAGCGGAAGGTAGAGCTTATGCACAGAAAGTCAAGATATCTTCAAATTAATCGACTGTAAGGTCCCTTCAGCCCTTATCTAGGTAGTACTGGTTCGTCTCTTCTCCGACGCCTTTTCAAAATCCGAAACAAAAACATGAGTCCGGAGTACCAGACATGACAAGCAAACTGTATCAACCTGACAACCACTTGGCTATGTCGTAGAGCTGATCTCTTGGTCTTGATAAATCCTTTTGCCTTCTCCATAGATTGAGCAATATGTAGTCGCAGCAGATACAGGATACCTGCTATACATATGAACGAGAACGATGCCACAAGAAAGATATATCCAGGCCATGATGCTTCGTCTCCTTTCTGTGGCTTACCGCTGTATACTTCCGCAACGAGGGTCAGAACAGCAAATACCTGTTATAGATTAGTTTTGCCTTTGTCTAGGGGCCAAGGGGGCGAACTTGCAACCGTAGCGACGACGAGCTCCTTTGCTCTTTCGTCCCTGGTTCTCTGTTGATCTGCACAGTCGAGCTGTCTCTGTAGACTGGTGTCAATTATAGTGAACAGATAAATGGGTTTCAATAGGGCTGTAGAGGATAACTCACCTCATGCCTGAGTCCTTTGAATGATCTTTGGATTTCTTCCAGTTTATCACCAACACGTTTCAGCTTTTTCAAATTCTTCGTGATTGCACGCAGAGCCTTTAGAGCTTGAATATCGCTGCGTAAACTCCGCCAGAGCATCCCTTGAGGTACACCAGCTTGATCCAACTGAATACCTTCATCCAGAAAGCTTTCAACCTCTTTGATGTTCTTATTATTGTAGGATATCACCCTGCTCAGTAAATCAGGGTATATTTTCAAGGCTTGTTCGTTCGAGTGGTTGAGAGTTCTGTTGGAGTTGTCTCTGATACTGCGTGTCTGCTTTCATGTTAGTCAAACATAAGTTAATTGTTTCTCGACAAATGGACGGGACCCAAGCCTAATATATGTGTTGCACAGATGACTTACATAGGAATCCAGACTATGTCTGAAGACTTCGTGGACAAGGGTATGATGCCCATGTACCTTATCGATCCGTTTGGCTAAAGCAACAAGAGAATACTGCCTTGGACGCCACTGGCTCGCCGTATCTCTCACATCGACCTCGACCATAATAGGGTCAACACACTCTTCTGGGCTTTGGGTTTCTTCCTCGTCCCCCAAGATTCGTGGTTCACTTTCAAAGAATTCGTCATCAAAGCAATATGCCGTCCAATGCTCTTCAGTCACCCCAGTCGCCGAGAACGAATACACTCCTTGGTGTAGAAGTAGTTTTTCTTCTGGTGCCAAGTCTTCCGTGTCGGTTAGGATCGAACGCAGTTCCTCTTTGCTAAAGGACTCCAAGTCAAAGTGTGTGCGGAACAGCTTCTTGCCATGAAGAGTGCGCTTGTCTTCTCTTCCACTAAGACCAATTGCGTAGAAAGGTAATGTAAAGCTGATAACATAACTTGTATTCCACAGGTCCTGAGTGTATCAAAGCTTTATTAGCGTTCTGGAATTTGGTGTGGGCTGTCTTTTCTCGGTAACTTACAGAGACTTCCAGCGAAATGCTTGGGTTTGGGTCAGTTGTTATGTAATTAGCAAGAAGATCCTGAAGAGCAGCAACTTGGAATGCGTTTGCAGTTTTCAAAATTGCCAGTACACTCGCACCATCAGGATTGCTAACAAACCTTTCAAAATATCTGTTAGAATTAAGGTATATCAATATCCATTTTAGGCAGCTTACAGATGTCGAATGGGCCCAACCATCTCTCCTGATGGACTCTCACGATATCGCTATGATGTGTTAGATGTAGGTATCCTCTGCCGATAGAAGAGATAGTACACACCTCTTTTCGCAGGACATTGTAGAGATCAATGCGCCCTAATACATTCCCATATCGAGAGGTCTCTGCTGGGTCATCTTTAAGAAGCCAGTAGTTTCGATCCGACACCCACGCTCTAGGTTCCTCAACATTCACCGGCTGTTGGTCCCGGGTTGGAACCTCAAGGCCAAGGAGCTGACCAGCACCCTGACAGAACGCTTCAACACGCTGTGTTTCAAATTCTCCGCGAGGCGATGAACGCTGATCCATAAAATTTGAGATTTCTTCATCTTGACAGTTGCACCCACTCCTCTCCCCCAGAATTTTGATGAAGGGTTTGTTGTGTTCTGAGGCTGAGTACTTGACCATCTTCCATTCTTTTTTCCATTCGTCTCGTTCAGTGAATATGACAGAACTTGCTGTGGTCATCCATTCAAGACATGATGCGACACGAGAAGGGCCATTGTGCACCGGTAAGGTTGGCGGTGGTGCTGTGTTCCGTCTAAGAAATGGCATGGCTTGATGGGGGCTTCAGACTTGTGAGTTGCCACACTGGAAGCTGGTTCAGTCAGTTCTTTCCTCGAATGTGACTATATGATGAGTCCTTCGTTTCATAAGGAAGGAACAAGTTAGATCCATGACAATGGGGGAGATAGATAGATAGGTAGGTAGGTAGCTTTGTAGGTCATTACATATGAGGAATCTGGCAACCATCTTGTCCAGTCCTTCCTTCCTCGTCTTCTTCTTCTCCCGTAACAATCCCAACCAAGATCTTACCTGCAGGCAGACGAAGTTGCAGAGCCAGTGGTAGATCAGCCTTCGTTTCGAAGTGTTGTTGGTGGGAGCGTGTGTTGATGCGCCGAGTATCGCAGTTGGGACACCGAGGACTGCAACAATTTGGGCATGGGTCAACTGACACTTTCATACCCCCGTAACCACACACACACTATGAAACTGTCAGAAGCTGCCTTATATGTCATCAGAGGTGTGTGCTATTTCACCACGACTCGGAACTTTTAGCCGAGTCTTGGGTCTCGAATGTGCACTTTTGCCCTCTATTTCTTTCTTCCTCTTTACTTACACAAACCCAGACCCAAACGACCTTCCGTCGCCCCGGTGGTGTCTCGATTATTGGAAGTCCAGGATATAAGAGAGGCGTAGCAACTTTGAAACCATCAGTTCTTTGGCGTATAGGATACCCAAGAGTAGTCGCCGGGAAAAGGCGTACCGCGAGAGCTTGATGCTCTGGATGGCCTCAGAGGTGTCACCCGATGATGGTTCTCAGGACAATTGTGATTGTTTGCACAATTGTCTGCCTTTTCTTCCGCCGCAATTGCTTCAACAAAATTGTCGTCTGTTGCCTTTTGGCATTTCGGTCAGCCTCGATAACATCCCTCCGCTGTAGGGTGGTCTGATGACCGTGACCAAGTTCAGCTCGGCAGCCCATACCTGCAATTGAGTTGCCGTGGATGATCTCATTGTCGCTGTTCTCTTCTTTTTCGCTCTTTCCCGTATTTTTCTTGTGTGGTTCGCCAGCCTCAATGGTTGGATGAGGGACGGTAAGGCAACTTAATAAGGTACCAACTCATCGATCGTCATCTTCCCTCTTGGTTGGCTATATGCCGGCAGATGCATGGCAGCCATGGCTTGGATATTAGGTTGTAGCCCAGCAATCAACTGACTTGACTCACACAATAATTTAAAAAAAAAATGTTCTGGATACTTCATTTGTCTCGCGATGTCCTAGTGCTAGTTTGAGTTAGCATGTTACAAGATAGTAGTGTCACTTTCAAGTCACCCTGTCGCAGGTCGACCATTCACTCACCAGCGCAGCCACAGGCCTCATGCAGTAATGGGTAGCCACTCTCGGCGAGCGGTGAGGGTGATACACATTTTCTAGATCCGCCGAGGTTCTCACATTATCGACTAGTCTAAGAAGCTCACATGGTTCATTAACATCTTTGCCGATTACAAGGCCAACAGTCAGTCGTGAAGTTGAGTGCTGTGTTACCGTGTTGTGGTAGTGTACCTGCAGATATCTCATGGATAAGATAGTAAACGGCGGCAGTTTCGTGTCACCTGGGCCTGGGGTCGACCCTAGTCTTGTTCTACAGATACTACACATATATGATGTAATTTCATAGCAAGGTAGTATATTGGAGAAACAGCGTCCAAGTGCTACGTTGTGGAAGATGAGAATTACAAAAGGGCAACTCACTGCAGTCAACCGAGCCGGTGCGTCATGGCCTGTCAGTTTCAAAACGACTAGGCCCAAATGATAACCATTGAAACTCTCTATAGGCTAATGTGGATGTTTGTTCTACGTCAACAACGCCTCTCGGTGGCCTATGCAGGCACACGCTCCTGCGGCAGTTGTGCTGCAAGTCCGACTATGGCGACCAGCCTTATAACCTTTGCATCAACGGGACGGTGCTTAGATTCCTCGCGGACGTTCTTCGCGGACAACATATCTATTTATTCGTCACTCAACGTTCCCCATAGAGCTCATAACGGCTCCCCAGTCCAAATAGCCATCAAACCATATCGAAGGGTCAACCCCCTGAAGCATCTCTGGACTCCATGGTATCTCATTCCACTCGGGCACTCCAAATCCATCCATCTGCATGTCGTTACCAGCTGGCGCTACAGGCCTTGCGATATCGCTTGTACTGCAGTCCTCCATCTCTGTGTCTCTCCGATCGGCACCTTGAATCTTGACCGCCTCGGTTCCAGATGAGACAATCTCTACCCATCGTTCCAGCTTCGCTCTTGTGATCCTGACTTTGATAGCACTCATACTCCAGAGATTGTGGTCTGAGCTACCAGGCTCAGCTGACGACGCTTGGAACGATGCGTTGGCCTTTTCGAACTTGGAGTATATGCCTGATAATATCCCCGTGACATCTAAGTAGAGTCCAGGCTGGGTCTGTATCTGAGACCGTAAGGCAGCCACTGCAGAGGGTAACCTTGGGTCTGTACCCTCCCGAAGAAAGATGGGGCTGGCTCCTTGAGAGTTGGCCCCATGTGCACTGGGCGTCGTGACTGAAGGTGTTGCATGTGCGGAGCTGACACTCGCCGCGTAGTCCGAGTCTGCTTGGTACAATTCCACATTTGGATTTGGTGCGCTGGTATCTTCAGGCATTGGCATTGGAGGTCTCGTTAATGGAATCTGGGCTGTGAACTTAGTCCAACGCCCCAGCATCGTCATGCCGTAGATCAGCTGGGCAGCGATGGGTGTGGTCTGGCGGTGGTACTCCGAAATCGGTATCGATAGCCAATGATCAAAGAACTGCTTCAAAGCGTTTCTTGATTGGTAGAAGATGTCAAGTGCGGATGCGGATCCTAATGCGGGAGAAGTTAAGGACTCTGACATCTGAATTATACGAGCAGTGTCAAGTAAAGGGGGCTCATATAAACGGAGCATAGCTGTGTTAAGAAAGACCTTTATTACATCTGAGTAAACCACATTAGTAAGGTAGTGGTAGGGATCTAGCTGATAGAGCACTTACTATCATTTTGAAGATCGTGAGGTAGACTGAGCCGTATCCTGTCAAGCTCGGTGTGAAACGCAGAAACATAGGCTGACATGGGTGCCGTTGGAAGACCGAGAACTTCCTCGGTGGGATCATCGGGGGCATTGAGTTGTGAGATACGCTCTGTCAAGTGTTGGATTCGAACGAGTGCAACAAGCCGCGTATCTGTCTCATATTCTCTTTCTTGTTCTAGCACTGATAGACATGTTTGGATGTACTTGGTATAACGCATAGACTCGAATCGCTGAAACCCGAGTGCCATCCTAGAAACAAGTTAGCTACGGTTCTTGACAGATGACAGCGTGAAACTCACGATGATGATAAGTACCACACTCCCAGCAACGCTCTCCTCTCTTCGTTCGTGCGTGCTTTGGGCTGGAACGGTATCACGACCATCAAGCTGGTTCGCTCAAGAACGGTCGGACTGCGGTTCAAACCCAGCTCTCCCACAAGCGTGGTGGCCAAGGCAATCAGATTGTGAAGTTGGGCATGCATGAAGCAGTGATACTGATACCACGCAACTATAACAATGATTCCCAATAGTAGGTCCAGTGACCGCTCCGATCGGATGAGCATGTGATCTGCGACATGCTTCATCAGATGATACATCTGAGCTCTCATCGACCTCAGACTGCGAAGCGATGCGACCATGCGGATCGAGGCCATGAGAAACGGTCGGGTCTCTCGAAGCTTTGCTGCCGTGACACCGTTTGGTACGATGACGAAGGGGTTCAAAGTCTGTAACTCCTTTCGGTAGATGTTGAGAAGCTCTTGGTCTGAAGCAGGAGGAGGGGGAGCATCTCCACTGGTCTGCCTGCAGATACATTGCGGAGGGGCATAAGAGTTGTAGGTATCAGGAATTGACCACCCTTCAGTGCTGGATGGAAAAGAAGGCTGGCTTTCCTTTGAGGAAGGCTTTTCTTGGTCAACAACATGAGGGTCTACCTCGGTCGGGATGCAGGTGGTATCTGTTGCTAGGTCGGCACTGGTCAAGCCACCTGCTTTCAGAAGATTAACCAATCCATTGAGTCTTTCTTCTATTTGAGCAGTTCGACTAATTGGGTTGTGTTAGTGATAGTCTATTGTGATGCAGTATACTATAAGTTGTTGACAGTGGGTACTGGGGCGACTTACGAGGGTTTGACTGTTCTCTTTTTCCTCGGTCGATGGACCTGTTCAGTACAATTCTTGACCAATCTTTCACATCTATGCAATGCATGTGTCAGTCCCATTTATGCCATAGCCCCGGATAATTATGGAGAGCTTCCGGTTTGAGCCCCGGCGGACCCGGCGAATGGACCTCCGGATATTCGGTCTCCTCGGGACTCCGTGAAACGAAAGAACCACGCCACCAGAAAATAAGAAAGTAAAAAGGGTTGAGTTGAAATACCTATCGCATTTGGCTCCAGGAGAAGTGTTTGAGCGTATACACTTGGCTTTTGCCGTAGAACACTGCGCACAAGCAGCACCCCATTTAGCCGTCGCGGGTTTGGGTCTGTGAGTGTGATTCTCAACACTCGACATGATAGATCGATCGAGATAAGATCTGCGGTTGCATAAAGAGCGTGCAGCAAAAAGAAAGAGCGGTGGACCTTGCAAAAACAGGTGAACAAGTCCGGCGGACTTTTTGGAGATCTTATAAAAAGAGGTCCGGCTTCGTTAAATAGGGTATGCGGTATGCGCAGAGAGATAACTAAGCTGGGCTATTTTTATGAAACGACGTCAAATCAGGAGAACTGCGCGGAAAGTCCGATTTGGGTGGGTCTAAAGGGGGTCGGGGCATGGGTCGGGCCTTTTACTATACGCCGTCCTTACTGGTAACCAATCGACCTATGATAACCAGTTCAGGTTCAGCTATTCGTGATTGTCTTGTTTATAGTCGACAACCATAGTATATCATTCTCAGAGTAGTCAATCATGTTCAACAAATCAGAAGCTGTTTCGCATTGCAAGACGACGTATGTAAGCAGACTCTATCAACGCCAATCATTCACAAAACATATATCATCCAACCTAGCAACCAGCACCATAAATCCTGTTACAGGTATGGGTTTGACGAAGGCGAAGTGAAAGAAGTTATTAGATGTTTTCCCCGAAACCCGGGACACTTGGTACAGGCTGTCATAGACCTGACATTCTTCATAATGATATCAGAGGAAACAATCACAGGTTGGAACAAAAAAACAATCGTAAGTTGAATGACTGCATGCTCTGCTACTTAGTGACTGCCCAGAAAAGATTGAAACGCATTCTAACAAAAGAAGCCCCTTATCGAGGCACCTGATACAAGCTCCTAGCCTTTGTACGCCCGTATGTCAAATACACCATATGATGATACATGCCGTCCTGGAGTCATTACGTTGTGAAAACTCCCTCGGTCGGCTTACACAACTCCAGAAGCCCGACAGTTCCCATAATTCCTTCTGTATTTCTTCTCAATGTCTTACTTGGATCTCGAAACACCAGCACCAATGACTCCAGGCAGCTTCTCCTCGCCAACGCTGAAGAGCATGCCAATGGCCAGGTACAAGATGGTAAGGAGAGAGATGGTAAAGCCGGCAAAGAGCCAGAACTGAACACTAATGTCCTGCTTGGAGCAAGCACCGCCAGCCCAGTGCGTGACGCTGCCGCTCTTGGACTTGGTGCTAAGGCAGTGGCAAGAGAAGCAAGCATCATCGCCCTTACCGTACCTGCTTTGACAGTTGCCATGGCCTGAGCAGTTGCCAGTTCTCTTGTTGCACTCAGACTCAGACTTGAAGCACATGGAGGCAGGGACCTTGGAGAACCGGGGAACCTCGGGGGCGGATGAGGTCTCGGCAGCGGCAGGCGCTTCGTGAACCTCCTCGATGGAAGAGATGACGGTCTCGGCCTGTCGGCGTCGAAGGTCGTGATCCTCAGCGGAGTCGGATGACAGAGGAAGGAAGACCAAAGTGGTATCCATCTCGCCTGATTCAGCGAGCTTCTGGAGCTTAGGAAGCTCGTTCAGGAGGGTAGTGGGGTGATCGCCGTCCTTGTCAGAATGTTAGATAAGCAGTATAAATAGCAAGATGAACAGTTGAAATACCTGAGATCTTTTGTATGTCGCAAAAGCAGCATTGCCACGGAAACAGCTGCCGTCCATAGCGGCGATTCGGTTCAGGGGACAATCGGGCATCTTCATGATGCTCTGGAAAACTTCAGGATGGTCTCCATTCTCCTTGCTCCTATCCATAGTAAAGTCGGGCTGCGTGTTCTGAAGCCAGCCGAAGAACGATTCATATTCGAACGTGGGCATGCCATCGATGTTGATAACCAACTGGCGCGGTGTCGCGGTCTTGTCATCGGAAAACAATGACGCGGGCTTCTTGCCATATTTGTTCATTAAAGAGATGATTCTCTCCTCATCATCGGAGTCGGTGAAATCGCGGAATGATGGTCCCTCTCCATCGGAGGCGAGACGCTGGTGAATGATGAGGCGTGCTTCGCTCGGAGTGAGAGTCGTCGTGGGCTCGATATGGTGGGATCCTCGTAGGATATAAACTTTGGCGAGGTCGGAAGCAGAAGCAAAGCCTGCAAGGGCTGCGCTGAGCCCAATGGTGAGCTTCATTTTGATGTGGATTGATGAAGCTTGTTGTCTGGGTCCAGCTGAGATAGCTTGGAGTCGCAAGCTTGGTAGGCAACGCGAATCGGGGATGATGCACGTGTCGGGTTTGCGGCCTGGAGTTGTTCCGTCATACAGTGCATAGAGTGCTGTTGTCTCAGCCAAGAATTTCAACTATCAAGTTCCAAGCATCAATTACTGAAACAATACAGGCGTTAGAGCCAAATTTGATTTCTCACAGTCATTAGTATGTATTTTAATTATAATAAATATTTCAAGGTTAAGCTTTGCGCTCAAACCTCTGTTTCTCATTCTCTTCGTACCTAGGGGCAGGTGCAGCAGAGCACAGTGCTTCCATGACGCACACTGTCGGTAGCAGATAGTGGGCTCCTAACCGCGGGACAGTCATGGCTTCTAACTCTGCCGTTGTGATCACTTCTTTCACTATCGTCATGATGCGTATCATTCGTTGACTTCATTACTTATAGCGATAAGCTTCGCATTCTTCTTCTTTACAATAAGGCACTCCCCTTTCTTTGATCGCCTTCGGGCAAAGGCAAAGGCGATATGTTGGCTCGCCAAGCTGTTCTGCGACGAGTAACTCTCGCCCAGCCAACTCAACGAATCCTCCTCGCAAACCAAATTCGACCTCTAAACCGAACGATATCTTTTCTACCATGGCGTAAAAAGAAACCCGAGCCTCAAACTATACCGGTATACTTTGCGAACCCCAATACTCCCAACCATGGCGAATTCAGTCATATGAGTCCGGCGGAGGAGAAGAAACTTTGGAGGAAACTAAAATGGAGTATTCGCCATACTCGCTTCCGGTATGTTGCTTGAAACTCACGTAGCGCAACTGATAACGCTGGTGCTAACACTTTGTTAAGTCGTTTCGCGTCTACTGTTATCATACTGTACATGTGCTGGCAAATCTTCTGCATTATTGTATTCGATCCCCTATTCGATTGGGCTGATGCCGAATGGGAGGCTTTGTCTGATAAGGAAAAGGAGGAAGCCGAGGCTAACCACGATCCCGATGAGCCGTTGGTGTTCCTTCCCTTTCCCTTCACGACGGAGGAAGTTAAACAACCACCCTATCGTGGTTCAGACCCAGAATGGCAAACATTTGTAAAGGTCAGCCAGGACAAGAAACTCTTACAAGAGATTAAGAATGGTCTGGCAAATGAGATCAAGCGTGGTGTTGAGAGAAACCCGGCCTTTAACAAACTCCTTGGAGGGGAAGTGGCTGTAAGGAAATTTTGGCTTGACATCATATTCCCACCCGCCCCTCCACCGATACACTACGTCTCTGGAATTTTGATTGACGAAGAGGGCATCTTTTGGGGTGACCGACCCATTGATTCGACCGCCGCCAGCACCCTCGCTAAAGCTCTCTACCCCAAGGCTCTTGCAATGGGTTGCTGGACTTTTGTGAGCTTTCTGGCAAAACAGATCGCGCAGGATGTTGGAAAAGGTATTGGTTTAATCGAACAAGATCCTCCTGAATCTGCGTGGCAACATGTGCCAGTCGGTAGCCTGCCTGGCACTATGCCACAGCAAACCCCTAGAGTGGTGGTCAAGCACGATCCCAAAGCGCATACATCAACACTCCCACCCGCTTTCAATGAAATCTTGGGTGCTGCATTTGGACCTGATGCGAAACTAGACCCACGTCTCCAAGCTGCCAGCATAGCTGGCGCGTTCGCCTTTTTGCGATATTGGAAACCTACAAGGACTGTGCCCTCGAGAGGGTGCATCAAGGTCGACGGTATTGTCGAGCTGAAGGGAAAGACAGCTGTCATGGCCGTTTTAGTTGCAGGCTACTACGATCCGAAAACACGCCAGTATGTTGCTGTGCAAACTCGACTCAAACATTTAATGCAGTTGAGACAGCGACCAGCGCCTGGTTAAACTAGATCTCCACTACATAATTTTACATGAAAAACAGCGAAGAATTGAGCATGGCTATGGGCGGCGCCTGGAGGGACTTGATTAAAGATACCATAGGAGTCTGGAATATCAATGTCTGATATTGGATTGATTCAACTAGATCGTGCAACAAGTGCCGTATCGAAAACATTTATATGCGCCCTATAACCCTGTATCCTTGGGTTTCTTCCGCGAATGAAGTAAAATATGCATCCATATACCCGCAACACCAATGCCAATCCATTCCGTACCCTACTCATAAAAACTACTACCGAAGGCCTGCCCCATATGCATTCAACATCCAAGCTGGACTCGAAGGAACAGGACGAGGGGGTGGGGGTGGTGCCATGGCCACACCTGTACCTGTAATCAACAACATTCTATCATACCCCGGCAAACGCATGTGAGACACCTAGTTCCGCAGCACGTTGGCGGTGATGGTGAACACTTCAAGCTCAACCTCTGGACCTCCTGGGACCCGCTCCTCCCGAGGAATAGCGGCAATGAGATGTGTCTCAATGGTATTGATTCCCTGATGCAGCATGGCCTCAAATGCGCGCTCGTGGGGCTGCTGGCCAGGAGCTTGATGGTGGATGGGCTTGAGAGGTTGCTTGTTCACTAATGTCCACAAGCTGTACTGTCTGTTTTGCAAGTGGTTGGGTATCGCGGTAACGACAAGGATTCGTGTGAGATGGGACGCTAGGTTGACAGTAGCAAACTGTTCCATCTCCTTGGGGTTTGGCTTGACCGTCGCTAGTATAGGGCTGTGGGACTGAAGGGTTGGGTGAACTTGCATCTTGACGGTTTCGATGAGAGCATCATCAACACCTGAATTCGTTAGCGAAGGCCACATAGAAGTAGGCAGCGACAACTTACCTTTACCGGGTCGACGAGGGTGTTTCTGGTCCATATAACCGTTAACCAAGGGATTGGTTATTGGCTGAGGTGGCGCGATAGGAATGGGAGCAAAAACGGGACCGGTTGCGGCTGTAGGAACCATAGTTGTAGCCTGGCCTGCTTGTTGAGGGTTCTGTGGTTGTGGCACGACGGCCGGCGATGCGACAGGGGCGGATTCTTCTTTCGTGGCTGCTTGTGTAGATGGGCTTGGAGATGGAGCAGCAGAGAGGACAGAAGCACTTCTGGCCTTTTCCAGCTGGGGGTTGACAGCCAGAGCCGGTGTAGAAGTGCGCGTTGTACCGTTTACGTTGAGACCGTTTGCCATGTCTTTTTGCTGAGCAGGCGCTGGCGAATCTGCAGAATCCCGCTGGCCTCCAACATGGATGGTAATTTTCTTGGGGCCCGGTGTCGGGGTATCACTGGTTCCGCCTACCTTGAGTTTAATCTTTGGTTGCGCGGGTTCAGGGACGTCAGCCCGTGCTTGTTTGAATTGTTCGTAAAAGAACTCCTGTTAAACGAGTTAGCGATGTCACTGCGCATGACTTCAATTACAAACCTCAAGTTCTTGTGCGACAGTGTAGATTTCGCTACCCTCCTCGTTGAAAAAGTAGGCATTGGTCCAAAGCAGTTTTGCTCTCTCCTCAAAAGCAGCCCAGGACTTGAAATCGCTGATACCTGTGCTACCACCTCGACCATGCATGCCCCTTGTTGCCCGCTGCAACTTTCTGAGTGACATGGGGTCGCTGATGACTTTATAGTATTCCTTCAGGGTGCGAGGCGGTAGATTAACAAAAGCTTCGAAGTAAGGACCATCATATCTGAAATAAGTTAGCAATCGTCCAGACAACTCTCGACCGGGTACGTACCCTGGGTCTTCACGACGTATAAGCTCTTCAACGAGCTTCTCCTGTGCTTGCTGGAAAGACAAGCCCTTGTAGGGCACATTTTCGTACTGGTGGTCGGGCTTTGCCGCGGGCGCTGCTGGCTTTGGCGTCTCTTTACCTCTTGTTGAGGCTCTTCTGGCTGGCGTACGGTCGGGGCCCTTTCGCTTGAGGGTGATGGTGGTTCGTCTGCGAGATGGCCGCTCTTCTTCCTCTTCTTCTTCCTCATCGTCTTCGTCGTCTTCTTTTTCTTCGTCATCTTCAGGCTCGTCTTCATTGTCTTCATCCTCATCGTCCTCCTCGGCCTCGCCATCATCCTCACCACCTTCCTCACCATCTTCATCAGGGAACGGAGTCGGCAAGGCCTGGTAACCACGAACTTCATATGCTGGGTTCGTTTTGGTCATGTAATTGCTGACGGCCTTTCTGATTCGTTCCGCATCTTCGAATTCTGGAGTGTTTCGAGAATAGAATTCCTTCGCGTTGCTGATCATACGTTTGAAGTAACCCTCTAGCTCGGAGAGATCTTTGAATTCGCCGTTGTTTAGTTTGGTCTCGATCATCGATAACGAGATGGGCATGCGCGTCTTTTCGTAATATTCATCGTTTTCATCGCGGGGAGGTAGCTCTTCGAAGTTGGTTGCGACTAGACGGCCACTGTTGATTAGGTTAGTACAGCTAAACAAGGCTGTCCGATGTGCTCAAATACCTTTTGTCGGCAGTTTTCCGAAGGTGTTCCAGAAAAGACAACCCAAAAGCTGTTGTAGACTCTGCGGTCTCGCCTTTGGAAAGATCAAAATCGTTCTAGCTAGTGTTAGTCTCTGTAATATGAACATTGCATCGTTGCGCATCAAGTCGTTTTTGAATTGAGTTCTGCGACGCATGCGCGCATACGATGCTTTGCGAAAGGATACCCGAACTTACAGTAAGTCTACGACGCTTAGAGCTTCTGTCATCGTTCTCAGCCGAGGAGGCCCCATTGGCCTTGCGTTTGCTTTCCATGATGATTATAATCGATAGGGTCGCCTAAACTCGCGCATAAAATCGCCATACACGGTACGTGCTCCAAGAAATTCGTCGAGGCACAATTGAAGATCGCAAACTGCAGGCTCGAGGTCGTTGCGACGGCGCTGGTGTGGATTTTGACGCGTGCTGGCTAGTCCAATAATCGCGTCAAGCAGGGTAGTTCCTTAGAACAGGGCAGTTGACAAGGCCCAGAATTAAATAATGCACGGTTGGTAAATATATCCCAGAGACCTTGCGATATAACGCACTGCTCTAGATTATCGGGGGTCTTTGCAGCGCTTGTAAAAAGCTCCGATGCTGTCGTTTTTGAAGGTGGTGGTAGATGCTGCGGGTCTTGCCAGTATTGCCAGCTGAGGTTTCGAGGTACATGTTGGAGGTACCCGCACTCTGAACCATGTGCGTGCCTGATAGGTCAGTAAGGCAACAAGGCAGAAATATCATTTATGAGAAAACGCGAGCCAAAGCTCACGAATTGCTGAATTATTCCTCACAATAATAAATGATAGTTGAATTGTTGTGGCAGTTATTAAATATGCAAGCTTTGCCATTGTCTTTATGTTAATTGGGTTTCATGCACTCAACCGTCAGAACAACATCCATGACATCGTCTGCAAGTGATCGCCTGCGCTATGGTCGTTTGCAAGACTGCCTATATCATGATACAGTTCAAACGAAAACAGATTAATGATGGTTCAATAATAGTAATGAATATCCACATGGCATACATATTGGAACACAATCCGTCGTTTTATGTGGTACCATATGTTGTAGGATAAACCAGAAACGCTTATCCAGTCAACCGGCCGTTGCAATGCACGCCGAAAACTTATGGCCATCATGAATACCAGGTTGTTACGAGGGGCACAGAGCTAAGAGCTGGACCCAAATGGCGGTCGTGGGGCAGCTGCTAAGCTCATCAAGCTCCTATTCTTCAACCCCACATTGACCTCATTGTTTAGATAGGAAGCTCAATGACTGCTGCAACTTTCACTTCATCACCATAAAGATTCACAGTAACCTGACCAAAAAGATGGCTGATACACCGAGTGACCCGCCCCCGGACTACGAAAAGTCTACCGCCAGTCAAGGCAATGCCCCAAGACCAGTACGCAAAGGGCCTTTACCGCTAGATCTCCCTATCCTTCAGCACCTCAACTCAAAGCGAGTAATTCTTGCATCTGCATCTCCTCGCAGGAAGGCATTGCTACAGCAGGTTCGTACAATCATTTCACCGGTCTCATTATATGTTCTCACATCGTTTAGTTTGGCCTCACAAACCTTGAGATCCTACCATCTACCAAGCCTGAGAATCTTGACAAAGTCGCGTTGGGTCCATTCGAATATGTAGCTGCGACAGCTCATCAGAAGTGCATGGATGTCTACACCACTGCTTTGGAAGTGCACCTAAAGTCTATCCCTGACCCTGATCTCGTTATCGCTGCGGATACAGTTATCGTTACCAAAGATGGTCGCATTCTTGAGAAGCCTCGAAGTGAAGCCGATCATATTCGCATGTTGAAGCACCTTCGTGACCAGCGAATGCACAAGGTACTGACAGCGGTCACGGTCCTTGCTCCCCGGGAGGACGCGAGGGCCCCTGGTTATGAGATCGATAGCTACACAGAAGAGACCAAAGTGTACTTCCTGAGTGAGAGTGAGGGTCTTCCTGATGATGTGATTGAGGCCTACGTCAAGACTCGTGAAGGCGCGGATAAGGCGGGTGGTTATGCTGTCCAAGGTATTGGCGGTATGCTGCTTGTTGAGAAGATTGAAGGAAGTGTAGACAACGTTGTGGGGCTCCCCGTCAGACAATGTCTAGCTATGGCCGAGAAAGTCATATTTAAACAGCAACAGGACGACTATGATGAGGAGGAAGAAAGTGAATAAGTAAGAATATAAATTCGGTGATGGGAAGTTCTAGATGCGAAAATTCCATGCAATTCGAGCTCGCAGGCAATGCCACTACCCATTGATTAATTACGACATGGCTGCGATTCTTGTTCACATGTAACAATGGCTTAGAGATACGAAGATACAGCAAAAGTTCAATCATATACCGAAAGATGCACGACGCTACAGTATCCATTGTAAACTTGTTCTCACGGGACACAGATATATATTATATAAGGTACTTATATTTGGCACGGTACTGGGCTGTTAGGGAGGATTTAGACTCATGTCAGAGCCATTGAAACAGCACATAGAGTGGAGGTAGGTTGTTGTCAGTATCCAATAGATATTGGAGAATGTTGCCGTCCATATACAATTAAATATAGGGAACAACTTCTATTTGAATTATAGAATAAAAGATGAATTCACCTTGAGTACAGCGTTGCAGCTGTTAACAGATGTCCATCGTCATTAGTTCAGTGGCTGATGTGACTTGTACACCTGACCTGTTGAGATTCGACTTCGCTGGAAGAGGTCGCTATTCATTCCAGCATTGAAGAAGGATTGGCCTTGGGCTTGAAGTTAAAAGAGGAAGGCAAATATGCCAGAGCCCGAGATGCATCTCTTCTTCCAGCTCTGTGAGTTGTTCCTTCCTCAGTGCGGCTTGAGCAGTACCTGAAGTTGACTAGTAAAAGGCGCCTTCTATTTCTGGCAGTTCTGATCTGCGAGTGAGGCAGGTACCTGCGATAAACATTGGTCCCTGTCTTCTTGCTGATGCGGGATGATGCCATTTTTGAGTTAGTTGCCCAGGTCAGGGTCCCTCCTTCCTTTAGTCTGTCGTGCCTTTCACATGATAAAGTCGGGGACTACTTTACCCTTGCATACCTACCTATTGTTTGGAATCTACATCAACATCAACACAAACACAGTCATCACTTCTTTACTCTATACAGAACACTATTCTTCCGACATCCATAAACTCGCAGACATGTCTTCTCCCAATAACAACAAGTCACCGTCAGCTGGCAACCTCGACGGCGCTGGAGACGAGAGACCCCGGCTCACTGAAGAGGAAAAGAAGCAGAATCACATCGCATCTGGTATGTTGTTTCTTACACGCACACCCTATCTATTGCATGACTCTTTCGTTTTGCATGTCTCCCTCTAAGGCCCCTGGCTTATTATTATCATTATTATGGAAAAGAACAAAAGCGCCGTCAAGCGATTCGCGAAGGCTTTGATCGCTTGACAGAGCTCGTGCCCGGCTTGGAAGGACAGGGGAGATCAGAGGGCCTTGTGCTCAAGCGCACAGTGGACTACATGCATGAGCAGATTGCAGAGCGGCAAAGGCTGATTGCCCGTATAGAAGCCGCCGGTGGCCAGGTTGATGAGCAACATACACGGTAGGTGATTGTGTGATCAGGTTTAGTTCGACTGGTCCAGCCCGCTGACAATGTATATAGGGATTTGTATCAGCAGCTTCAGCGACTATCGACTTTGCAGAACCAGCAAAACCAGCAAGCCCAATAGAGTTGGCAAAACCTGCAAAACATGCGGCAAAATATGCCGCAAACCCAGCTGCAAAACCAACAAAACCAACAGAATGGGCAAAATCGGCAAAACATGATGCAGAACCTGCTAAAGAAGTTGCTAAATGACCTGCAAAACCTAGAGCGAGCCCGCCAAAAGCAATAGGATTGGCATGGACAGCGAGACCAGCCAAATCAGCAGCAAACCCACCAAAACCAGAAGAATTGGCGAACCCAGGTAGAACAGCGATACCTAAACAGTGCACAAGCCCGACTAGACGAATACATACTCAGCCGATCAAGCCTGAAAAATCAGTACAACACCGACAATTCCTAGAAAATCAAGGGTCAGGGAATTAATCTGTTAGCTTGAGTTCTTGACGCATGGTGAGCTTTGCTTCGGATCGTGCTTGAACTTGGAGTCGACCGTGTTTCAAACTACATTAATACAGCATTTCAATCAGCGTTCTGAAGTTGCGTTCCACTTACAGTATAGCGGAAGGGAAACATTGGTGAGGGTAATGACCATGCCTTAATAAATAACTTTTACACTTGTTACTACATTATAAAGATACGTGATAGATGTTAGGCGAATGTTTCTACCATGGTTCTTAGCCGGTCTCGCAAATCTTCCGGCGATAATCTCTCTTTGCCTAGCGCAACCTGCTGGTTCTTCACGTCGTCTTCTCCGACAACTAGAATCTGGCTATAACCGTTACCTCGAGCCTCCTTGATCTTAGCCCCCAGAGGTCGAGCAGTTGTATCCACGTCCACTGCCAACCCAGTCGGTCGAAAAGCATGCTCCGGGCCAGGCAACACACCATTCTCTAGCTGTTCATAGAGCTGCTTGTTTTTTCCAAGGAGAACATCACGTACATTTTCGGCCCAATCCACGACAGGGGCGGAGGTGTTGACTGTGAGGATAATGGCCTGACGAGGATTTAACCAGAAAGGCCACTTTCCATCATATTTCTCGATCAAGAGTGCCATGAGGCGTTCTACAGAGCCTAGGACAGCGCGGTGGACCATAACAGGTCGGACGGGTCCGTACTCAGCGAGAAGGGTAGGATCCTCGGTTGTCTCGCCTCTGGCCTCATACTCCGGAGCAGGTGCTTGATATTCGAGTTCGAATCGCTTGGGAAGCTGGAAATCAAGCTGGATAGTAGCTGTCTGGTGTTCCTTTCCATCGGAGTCCGTGAGAACAATATCAATCTTTGGGCCATAGAAAGCGCCGTCTCCTTCCTTGACACCCCATTCCATGCCTGATGCGTCCAGTGCTCGCTTTAAAGCATTCTCGGCCTGATCCCACTCTTCCTCGGTGCCGATGTAGTGGTCTTTGGGCCGAGTGGAAAGCGCCAGACGGTAGCTCGCGCCGAAGCGAAGAACTGTGTAAACGACCTTGACAAAATCCAGTGTCTTCTTGATTTCTTCTTCCACCTGGATAGGACGGCAAAAGATATGTCCATCATCCTGGTGGAAACGTCGGACACGAGTAAGTCCACTCAATGAGCCTGATACTTCGTTACGGTGTAACGGGCTGAAGTCGGCATACCGCACGGGAAGATCCCGATAACTATGTCGTTTTGAAGCGAATATGAGGCAATGTCCGGGACAATTCATAGGTTTCAAGCCATAGTCTCCCTCCTCTTCCTCTTCTGGCTTCAGGTTTTCTTGGTGACTCCCACAGCATCCATCATGCTGCGGCGGTGGTGGTTCTGTGTTCCCTCTCACAGCGTACATATCGTCCGCATAGTTTTCCAAGTGGCCTGACTTGGCCCATAGTGATTTTTTGTAAATGGTTGGCGTGATGACCTCCTCGAAACCATATCTCACGTATTGCTTTCGCAGAAAGTCGACAAGCCTGTTGAAGATTCGTGCACCATTCGGCAGGAATATGGGAGAGCCAGGGCTGTAGATCGAGTTGATGAAGAGTTCTTGTTGGGCGCCGAGTTTGCGATGATCGGGCGGTTCTCGCTTTTCGATCTTTTGAGAGTAGAATCGACTACGCGAAAGGCATTGCGGACATGTCCATGGTCTTCTAAGGGTAGTATTAAGGGCCAACCTGGCGGTTCTTGAGCGTATCATGGCTCCTTCGAGACGCAATGGCGCCAGACAATGATTGACGTTCAATATTTGTTGCGGAAATATGACGATCTAAAATTCGAACCCACCTGAGATCGTCTGAAAGACGCATGGCAGCTCGTTACTGCTTAAAGCTTAGCGGACAGCCCGGGCCGCTATTCTTAGCGGTCAGTTATCGCCTATCGGCAGCCCAGGCAGAAGGCTGGGTTTCCAATGGACGTAGTGGTTGACCGCTGAAGTCGGGTCGCGTCCGAGTGTTTGTTTTGCAGACAGAGTATAATCATCATATACCGAAATAGTCTCCATCGATAGCCCTACTCGCTTATAATCTGGATCTATTAAATCTCATGCTCTTTGTATGTTTCCCTGTTATGCAGCACTCATTGACATCTAATGTGGCATGAGCCTTTCTTTGTGCGACTTTGACCCCTCCTTCCTTACGCTAACAGCCTAAGTGAACCCCGCCATTAAACAAACAGAGCAACTGGGTTGAGCATCCATCCATCGGATCTTGGCTAGGCCAAAATTCACGAATCATCTTCATACCGTAACTTAGATTTCGCTCTCCGCAAACGAAAACACCATACTATTCGAGTAGCCATTTATCCTCCAAACCTCGTGCGTTTGGCTCCTTCGACCGTTCTCGCGGCTCTTGCGGACATAAGCCGCCGCTAGCTCACATCATGAGCTTCGCCATCGAAGTCCCGGGTGATGCGAATCCGCTATCCTTGCAATCACTTTACCAGACGCTACAGTCTGCCACTTCACACGAATATGCGCAGCGTCAAGCGGCAGGCAACCAACTAACATCATGGGAGCTTCAGCCTGGCTACTACTCTTCCTTGCAGGTCGGTCTATCAGCAATTCCCAGGCTTTATACACGAATGCTGACCAACAATTAGGCCATTTATCTTGACAAGTCATTGGCGTACGAAGTCCGATTCCTTGCAATTATCCAACTTAAGAATGGCATCGATCGATATTGGCGGCTATACAACCAGGTCAAAAACAGCATCAAGTCGGAAGAGAAAAGCTTGATACGTTCGCGGTTGTTCCAAGGGTCCATCGAAGAGGAGCACTCAAATCTTGCTCTACACAATGCCTTGGTGGTAGCCAAAATCGTGAGGATCGATTATCCTGGGGAGTGGCCGGATGCTATGGGAAATATTATCGAACTCCTACGTTCGACACGAAACGGCGATCAAAGGCACCTACATGGTATCCTCGAGATTCTACTTCGCGTAGTCAAGGAACTGGGCACCGCACGAATGAGGAGGAACCAAACCGCTCTACAGTCTGTGACCCCAGAAATCGTTCACGTTCTGTCAGAGGTCTACTCAGAAAAGTCGCAGGCATGGATGGGCTTTCTTACTGGTGGCCCAGGAAACCAAGAAGAAGTTAACTTGGCCATGTTCAACAGCCTGCTTTCTCTTAGAGTACTGCGCCGACTTGTCATTATGGGCTACGAACAGCCCCATAGCGATAGCACAGTTGAGCAGTTCTGGACCTTGTCGCAAAACCAGTTCGGGCAGCTTCTCGGCTTCGTCAGCCATGACTCTACGGTTCCCACGAATTACCAAGATATTGTGGGCAAGCATTTGCTCCAATTTACCAAGCTACACATCGACATGGCTGAGCAGCATGCCGCCAGTTTTGTGTTCCTTCCCAACTCCATTCCCTTGGTACAGTCATACTGGGAACTGGTCGCCAAATTTGCGGAGGTTTTTGACAAGTCGGGTGGTATCCGACAAGGCCCTTCAGAGACTGGGTCTGCAAAGTCCAAGGTCGAAGGCCCCGTGCTAGAAAGGTTGGCTCTCAAAGGACTTCTGCTCCTTAGATCATGCGTTCGAATAGCCTTCCAATCAGTCCAAACATTTAGATGGAGAAGTCAGGAAACTAAGGCCGACCAAGAAAGGGCGAAGAATCTTGTCAAATCCGAACTTCTAAAGCCCGATCTTGTTATCCAAATCGTTAACTCCATCATTACCCATCTTTTTGTCTTCCGCAAGTCGGATCTTGAAGGCTGGGAGGAGGATCCAGAAGAGTGGGAACAGCAGGAACAGAGCGAAGGCAATGCTTATGAATGGGAAGTACGGCCATGCGCTGAAAAGCTGTTCCTCGATCTTCTCACAAACTACAAGGACTTACTAGTCCCACCACTGCTGTCATACTTCCAAACAGCGCAAGACCCCCAGGCTGACATCGCCACCAAAGAAGCTGTATATACTGCAATGGGCCTTGCGGCTGCTCACGTCCATCATGTCTTTGACTTTGATGCTGTTCTGGCTTCCACAATTGTCAATGATGCTCGTCTACAGGGCGGCCTCTGCAAGGTGTTGCGCAGGCGAATCGCCATTCTTGTGAGTCAATGGGCGCCTGTCAAACTAGATGACTCTAGTCGGCCGATAGTCTACCAAATTTACCGTCATTTCCTCAACCCTGATGACGAGACCAATGATGTAGTGGTCAGAATCACTGCGGCTCGTCAATTGCGCTGGATCGCCGATGAGCTTGACTTCAATGTCGATGCCTTCTTGCCTTATACATCCGATGTTCTGTCCCAGCTCATCGACCTTGTTCAAAATGTCGAAGTTGACGAAACCAAGCTGGCGATCTTGGAGTCTATTCGAATTCTGGTCCAACGTATGGAAGATCAAGTGTCACAGTTTGGAGACCAACTCATGTCTGCTCTTCCGAGAGTCTGGGAGAATTCAGGCGCTGAAGAATACATGATTAAGCAGGCAGTCACCTCAATCTTCGCGGCTCTCGTTATGAGCATGGGCCCTGACTCTCAGAGGTATCAACATTTTATGTTACCGCTGCTCTCTGAGGCAGCTCGCCGGGGGTCGGACCTGCATCTCCATCTCATCGATGAATCTTTGGAACTATGGAACAACATTCTTATGCAGAGTCACGCTCCGCTGGCTCCTGAATTGGTCAACCTCGCTGAGCTTGCGCTTCCCCTCCTGGAGTATGATAGTGAAACGGCTTCTTTGGCTTTGCAAGCTGTCGAGTCTTATATCCTCCTCGCTCCCGCATCTGTCCTGGAGGATAGGCTGCGTCGCCCAACCTTGAACGCTCTGGCTAATATCCTAGATTCTAAGAGTAGGGAGCAAGTGCGTCTTGGTACGAGCTGCATCGAGAACCTCATTCGCGCTGCAGTCGAACTTGGTGGCTCTACTGGTGTATCGGTCATTCTCCAGGACATGGTCGAAATCGGTTTCATGAACAAAATACTTGGGAACCTTCGCGACGCTTGGGAATCGCATCAGACTACTGGCCCTAATAGGAAGGTCAGCAAGCTGAGCACAATCACCGAGACAGACTACTTCGCAATCTTGGCACGCCTTGCACTTTCGGAGCCTACTCTCTTTACCCAGATGCTGACCAATATGGGTTCTCTGGATCAAGTCTGGTCATGGCTATCAGAGGAGTGGTTTACGCATATGTCTGGCATAGATCATATCGAGCGACAGAAGCTTTACCTTTTGGGTTTGACAAGACTTCTAGAACTGCCTTCGCCTGTGCAAGAACTGGTGCTGAGCAAGCTTCAACAATACTTCGACATGTGGATCAATGTGATTTCCGAGCTGCAGGACGGCGTTGTCAACGGCACTGATACCCTTATCTGGGGTCCGCTGGAGCCAACCGAATATGATACCCCTAAGACGATCGCTGAGTCCAATATGTCCGCCAAGGACCCCATACACACTGTCCACGCTTTCGACTTTGTCAAGTTACGTCTTCAGGATCTGGTGAACAGAGTTGGAGGAGAACAAGCTTTCCAGGAGCAGTGGGCGGCCAATGTTGACAAAGATATTCTGGACAAATTCCAACAGATGGCGTCTGGAGTTCAGCAGCAACAAGAGTAGAAAATGAGCTTGACTCTACGACGCCTGGTTGGAATGGCCTTGTAAGAATGGAAGCGATAATCCGCAATAGCTTTATAGCAGAGTTAGATAGATCATTGATACCGAATTGGAATTAGACAACTGGAGGTTTTCTTCGGAAATTGACTTCGTTTGCTCAGAAACTGGCCAAGTGATATAGTGATATCTAGAAACTATTCGTGCATGTCTCTCCAGAAATGCCCCCTCCATCTATAGCTTGCTCTGTCCCTCCTCGGGTATCTTGATAACAACCTTTCCCCAGGTACCCCTACCACCAAGGGCCTTTAACGCAGCTCCAGTTCTCTCCAGACCAACAAACTCCTCGTCCGTGTACTCTGTACCCTTGAGCTTTCCCTCTTTCACAAGCCCCATGATGCCTTCCCAGACCTTGGGAATCATCTCCTTCTCATGGATGGAATAAGCGCCCCAGTGCAGTCCCACAATAGAGATGTTCTTCAGAAGAACCTTGTTCATCGCCACCTTTTCGATCTTGCCAGCAGCGAAGCCGATGACGAGAATGCGTCCGTTCCATGCTGTGCACTTGGTCGAGAGGTCGACTAGACCGACAGGATCGTACACGATGTCGACGCCACGGGAGTTTGGTGTCAATTTCTTGACCTGCGTGGGCCATGAAGCGTCGTTGTAAGAAATCACATGGTCGGCGCCATAGGACTTGGCAACGTCGAGCTTGTGCTGTGTCGAAGCTGTCGCAATGACAGTTGCGCCAAAGGCCTTGGCCACTGTTACGTATTAGCTTAAGTATACCCAATGTTGCGAACACTCATACCTTGAACAGCAGCGAGACCAACACCACCAGCCGCAGCATGGATAAGGACGTAATCGCCCTTCTTAATGTTCGCTCTCACAACTAGAGCACCATAACTTGTCGGCGCAGTGACAAACAGACCAGCAGCCTCCTTGAAAGACCAGCCATCGGGTACAGGCAGGAGAGTGTTCTCGGCAGCACAGATCTTGGTCGCAAAAGCACCCTGCGATGCGCCAAAGACACGCGATCCTACAGGAAACTTGGGGTTAGAGCCATTGCTAGGTGTGGCGACGACTGTGCCAGCGAATTCGGCGCCAGCAACCCAGGGAAATGCTGTATGGAATTAGTATCTGATAAGCTTATTTGTGCTGAATGACGTACGAGGTTGGTTCTGGTATTTTCCTTGGATCTGTAGAATGTCGAAAAAGTTGGCTGCTGCGGCGTGTACTTGAATGAGATACTGATCCGCTGAGGGTTTGGGATCGGGAAGGTCAGTGACCTGAAGTTGATCAGGGCCCTTATCAAATGTTAGTTAATGGTCAATTGGACGCTAGATAACAAGTTTACCTTGAGATATTCAGTGATTTGGATTCCGCGCATGATGAAGGTATTGAATATATGGTGATGCAATGAAATTCAGTCGCTAAAGTGATTGGGCAGCTCCAGGTACTAAAAGTGTTGTGATGAAAAATTACAGATGATGAAAAGAGGTTATAGGGAGGTTACAAAGACAAGATTTATTTAATAGCTGGCGTCGGGTACCTTGTTGCGGCAGCATGTTCCAGAGTCTGGGGTTACGCGGGGAAGACATCCATGAGCCGAGGCATCTTCCCCTGCGATCGGCCCCATCGTCACACCCCAGCTTCACTCAACTTTAGCACTACTTTCACTCAATACAATTATACCTTTATTGGTATTGAACACGCTGAAAATGATATTCTGTTTTGTCCTAACAACATAACCGAACCATGCTTCCGTAGGATATATCTATCCTAGTGCCAAACTGTATTAATCAAGTTGCTTGACTTATTCTCGTCACTCGTAATGCCACGCCTCGCTGAGTAGAGTGAATAAATCGTCTACTTAGAAGACCCAGAGTTAATTACCTGCAGTCTGTACTTCGACTATCCAGACAGAAGATGCTCGATAGCACCCTGGACGCTTCCACCACTTCGTCTCAAGGCGGCAACGTTTCGATCAAAGTCGAAAAATCCCATGTCGTTCAGTTGACGCAGTTGCTCAGCGTATCGCTCCTCCGGGGGTCTGTTATCAGCAGGCGCCGGGGGGCTCGCGCCCATTCCACCGCTACCAAACATTTGCATCATCTGCTGCATCATCTCCGGGTTCATACCGAAGGGGTTGTTGGCCTGGGCGCCTCCAGCGCCCCCCGCACCCGCACCGGGGAAGAGCGCTGCAAATGGGTTCGGGGGAGCCTGGCCAGTGGTCGAGCTCTGCTGTTCACCACCTTGGGCGGGTGTTGTTCCAGAAGTTTGCGCACCAGCCGCATTGTCAGTAGCGCCTTGGCTAGGAGTGTTGCCTGATCCTGTCTGTCCTTGCGGTTGAGCAGGGCTTCCATACATTTGGTTCAGAGCTTGAAGCTGCTGCATCATCTGTGAAAGATCAGGGGGGTTGCCTCCGCCTTGACCTCCCATCAAGCCTCCAAGTCCAAACAATGGGTTTTGTTGGCCAGAAGGTGTTTGGCCAGCATTGCCCTGGGCATCGCCGCTCGCTGCTCCTTGAGGTGTCGTGTCGGTAGCGCCAGGGGCAGGAAATCCACCAGCTCCTCCGCCCTGCATGTTTCGTTGCATGCGCATGGCTTGTGACATCATTTGAGGATCGGTCATCATCTGTCTCATCATTGGGGAGCTGATGATCTCGCGAGCGTTGGGTACATTTCGCAGCATAGGGTTCGATTCGATAAGCATGTTGATGAAATCAGGGTTGCTGAGGGCTTCGTTCATAGAGGATTGAACATTGGGATCGGACATGAGTCGCTGAATGCGTGCCTCATCCATAGGAGCACCCATCTGAAGGTATCTGTCAGCAAGTAGCCTCAGCATGGAAGGGGAAACACACGTACACCACCATCGGGTCCGAACATATCAAGTCCCGGAAGACCGTTTCCAAAACCGGCGTATCGTGCGCCTGTGAGACCAGCAAATGGCTGGTTCGCGGTACCTGCAGCCATGTTGGCCGGGGCAGGAGTAGCTGTGGAGGCACTGGCGGTGGGAGTTTGGTTAGGTTGTTGATTGCTGGCAGCGCTCTTGACCATGTGAATTGTGTTGTTAGTCTTAATCTTATATGTACTCAAGGCATCGTCGTTCTTCATGACCCGTCCGGAGTAAATAAGACGTTGGCGCTCAGGGGGGAGGTTCTCCATGTCCTCGGCGGCGAGCTTAGTTTTGAGATCGAGGACAGTCGCGGTGTCGCTCATGGTGATGGTGTGGGAGCCCTCGCCAGACTTCACCTTGAAGGTGATCTGGGTTTCGGTGCTCGATTCAGGATTGTCGGCCATGGTAGCGGTTGTGTTGTGCAAGACTGAAGATATGGCGTGTCGCGGCGCAACGAGACGAGACGAGGGGATTGAGAAGTGATAGCGGGGGGTTAGGCGGATGGAGCAAGAGCGGGGAGAGCTCTTGGATGATAGAGGACTAGACTATCGCAAGTGTTATGCTCAGCGTTATTCTGATAGCGGATATCGAAAAGATTATTAAGTTGTTAAGAAAGATGATCTTAACAAGTTTTCAGGAGGCGAAGTTGGAAGCAGGTGAACCCAAAGAAGCCCAGAGAAGAGAGGCAGGTCTAGTGTAGGATGGAACGCGGCGCAGGGAACCTAGGGAAGCCCGGCTCGGGTTGTACTGCGGTTGCCCAGCCCGTCAGGGTGTCAGAATGATTGGTCGTTGAGAGCCTAAGAGACAGAATTATGTGGTTATTTTAGGCGGATACAGGTGTGCACCTAGACTGAGTTATTTTGGCGTCTTAAGTGTTAATTATGTTACCCACCTGCCTGCTCCAGCTGTCATTAGTGACGTGGGGCAACTTTTTGGCTGAGGGTCTAGAGGGTGTCAGTACCAGGGTGCAATGACGCGCAGTGGAGAAGGGAATGTCAAGTCGATCAAGCAAGAATTGGAGAAGATCGAAAAGAGAAAGTGTTTTGTTGATGGAAATATTTTTGCTTTTTATGAATACCTATTAGTGACAGATCTTTCTCGGTATTGGAGTTGTTCCTCTTATTAGGTACCTATGAAAGGACATCTATCTCTCGTCTATTGACTTCATGACCAACGTCTATCTGGTTCCATCACCATCCACCATCTTCTGTAGCCAGATTACTCCTTGATCTAACCAAGTATGCATCATCTCGGAAGATAAATAAAATTGC
Organism: Fusarium coffeatum; assembly: GCF_003316985.1. NCBI lineage: Eukaryota > Fungi > Ascomycota > Sordariomycetes > Hypocreales > Nectriaceae > Fusarium > Fusarium coffeatum. The sequence continues at coordinate 315,061 of NW_022157873.1, read as the reverse complement.
TTCCTTTTTAACCGACGATGAGGACGTCATACAACTATTCTTCAATATTTACGTGCGGCATTTCATTGACTTTAGGCTGCAAATAAACGGGTGATTCAGGTACGATTGACTATTCAAGGTGGATGCATGGGTGGTTGTAAGCATGAAACGATCGAATAGACAAACCACTATCACGAATTAGGAGAATATTGCTTCATAACGGAGATTCAGTGAACAGTACCTATCTGAGTACATATGCCCAGTGTTTGTGCAACCACAACTGCATCGTCAAGTTCATCCAAAGTGATACTGCCTTTCATGATTTAGGGTAGCCAACTAGCGCTGTTGTGATGCTCAGTAAAGTAACATGGAACCTCACCTCAACTCATCACCTGCAATTATCACATTTGTTTCTGAAAACCATCGGACTCATCGTCAAAATGAACCAGATGAAACCCATGCCTGGATGATAATCTTACCTATCTCGTTTGACCTAACAACGAACACCTCGCTGATTTGACACACTGAGCTCAAGCCCATCATGATCCAAGGAATATTCTATGCCAGGTTCTTCCCTCAAGAAGGTAGTGAAACCTGTAATTCACATATATGAGCGTCCCTAATCATCTTATTAGGTCCCAAGATTGTCGCTCAGTCTCCTGCGGGCTGCATCACACCCGTAGAAGGCTCGACCAAACCTCCTCTCATCGACTTTGACGTGCTTCACGAGTACATCATTCCCAGACAGGCCTTCTGCAATCGCTACCTCAGCATCAACACGCCTGATGGAAAATACACCGTTCTAGGACATCCAGTGGTCATTCCTCACACAAAATACTCACGTAATGAATTCATCTTCAACTTCGGCCTCGTTCTCGACGCCGACGTGGACCATGTGCCGTATGAGCGCGTCGTCCGTGGTCTAGCTTCTACTTTCTCTGAGATGGAGAAGCAGAATGAGTATCTGAGCCAGAACGCGGAGACTAAAGGAGCTGGACGAAGGCCTATTGACAGTCTGTTGGAGATTGTCAAGGAGGATCTGGATAATTATGGAGAGTGCATGATTCCTGTTGGTAAGTTACCATGCGCTGTTGTGTAGACCTTATACTGACTATATACAGATGAGGCCAACACCATCAACATGAAGCTATTCCCTCACCATATTGACCCTCCAAGAGTTCGTGGCTGGCATGTCCCCGTACCAAAAGCCAAATTCGCCGACATTATTGACCCTACATGGGACCTCACTCTTCAAAAGGTCATATCTCATATCGATGGCGTCTCTGACGTTCGACGCATCGCCCACGCAGCTTCCGTCTCACTTGACCTAGCCAAAACCGCTCTCCGCCACCTTCTCTACTACGATACCATCCTTCTCCTTGACATGTTCTTCTTCAGTGCATGCTACGCACCCCGTCCTGGTATTCATGACTTCATTCGAAACGTTGACGGCATGGTAGATGAGTGTGCTGCGTATGTATCTCATGGCCGTGGCCTCGTAAGCAACTATCATCTCATCAAACTCATGTCCACGTTTACTCCTGGCAAATCCGTCATGGAATGGCTCAAAGGACACCAAGACGCAGGCTTCGAGGTTTTACGTTTTGTCGATGTCCGCAGGTTCGTCCAGTTTGGTGTCATTAAAGGCTGTATCTACAGAGTCCACAAATTCGTCGTCTCCAAGCAATACCTAGCTGCTTTGGCGTCTGGTCAGAGTCGGCCAATGCCAGGAGGAGATCCGCTGCAGAAGTATACAGATGGCTGTCACCATTTCGACCAGATCATCACAGAACAAAATTTGACGGACAGTGATATCATGGAGAAGCTGAAGAAGTTACCGGTTCCTAAGGGCGATCTAGCAGTCTTCTACAGATAAACAGAGTCAGGCGTGTCATACCCATCATGAGTTATATACATTTTACATCGTTTCTATGGTATCATGCGGATTACAATATAGTACAGTTTTATCTTACACGGCAAAGCTATGCCGATCTTTTGGAGCCTCTTTATTTGTCCTTGTTCCCACCTCTGGAGTTGTTTCGTTCGCGGATTTCTTGCTTGTCAGGGAGTTCAATGTTGGGGTTGTTGGCAACTCTGAGTCTGTCCCTTTGCCTTTCCGCCATTCTGGTAAGCTCCATGTCCGACAACTCCTGGCCGTCCTCTGCAACCTGTTTCTTGAGCTCCTCCTTTAGTCTGCGCATTTGGCCGGTGTAAGGCTGGCCAGGATAGATTTGACCACTCCTCTTAAACTCCTCATCATCGATTAGCTCGACAATGCGTACATTGTGCTTGCCCTTCCGCATGATGAGCATGCGCTCGTCAATAAGGAACTTCTTTGTCTCCTCGGGGAACCAAGCCTTCATAGGCGTCCAGGACAGGTTTCCAGGGACAAGGCCTCTCTTCTGACCAGGCTGAGCAGCGATATAAGCACCTTGCGCCGAGAGGAGGCGTTGGCCATCACTGCTGCTGGAAGCCAGACCGCATGCGTGAAGAATTTTGGCAGGCGAGGAATCCATAATGGAGCGGGGCAGTTGAATGTCGCTTCTCGGAGCAGTGTTGGGGGTAATAATACCGGATTCCTCCGTAGGCTCACCAACAATGCCGCGTGGCTTTGTGCCGAAGCGGAATTCATGCTGCTTGGCCTCCTGGACAGCCTTTTGTCCACCGTGGATGAGCGAGACGAACTCGAAAGCAAGAGCGTGTTGCGCTTTGCGCTCCGCGGGGTTGGCTCGGTGCTCTTCCATAAGCTTGGAAATCTTCTCCAAAGGCATGAAGGTGAATAGCTTGAGAAGCTTTTCGACCTCATCGTCTGAACGTCGGACAAAGTAACCATACAGATCGAAGGCTGTCGTCTTGAACTCATCAAGCCAAACAGCATTTCCTGCGCTCTTTCCGAATTTGGCACCAGAAGAGTCAGTCAGTAGAGGGACAGTGAATCCAACTGGCTCGTGGTCCCAGGTTGAAGGCATCTTCAGGTGAGGAGCCTCTTCGGTTTCGCGAATGGTCTTGAGAGCATCGATACCGGCGGTGATGTTGCCATACTGGTCAGAACCTCCGATCTGCATCTGAATACCGAGCTTGTTATACATATGCCAAAAGTCCCATCCCTGAAGGAGAGGGTACATAAATTCACCCAGTGACATTCCGTCACCCTCAGTCATCTTGCGCTTAACACTATAATACCGGGTTAGGTCTCGGAACAGCTGTTTCAAAGAATTGAGAAACTCACGTGTCTCTAGCCAACATAGGTCCAATTCTCGTATGTCTGGCTATCCTCTTGGCGAAGTCGTAGAGAGTGAGGTTTCCCAGCCACATGTTGTTGTTCAATAGCCGATGGGTGGCAGCCCAGTCCTTTTCGTAGCCGTACTTCTCCCTTAATACTTGTACATTTTGCCATATCTTGGTCAACTGGACGTGTATCTTGGTGATGTTCTTCGAAATATCTGCGTTGGAAAGAATCGCTCGGCTTTCAAGTCGGTCGGTAGGGTCACCAATGCGGGCAGTCGAGCCACCGATCAAGGTAACAGCAGGATGACCATGGAACCACAACCAGAACATGGGCATCATCGGTAGCAAGTGACCGACATGCATTGAGTCGGCGGTAGGATCAATACCGACATAGGATCCTATTCTCCTCACTCGCATAATCTCCTTGATCTTCTCGGGTGTACTGTAGTATAAGTTAGATATAGTGCTTTGAGCATCATGCCTAGTGTCGCATACCCTGCCACATCCTTGATATATCCTCTCTCTTCAAGAATGTCCCATGCGTGTGGGATCTCTCCGTTCTTGATCTTTTCGCCCTTCTCTTTCCATCTTGCTTCGGCCTCCGCAACTTTTTTGAGGTATGATGTCGCAATGAATCGAACCTGGGATCGTTGCCCACTAAGACATGTCGAATATATAGCAGGTCGTGTGGAGGGGAGCTTCGAGATGAGGGCGCGACTCGCCATGACTGAGGTTCAGAGCGAAGCGCTCAGTTCTTGATAAAATATTAAGAGCAGAAGTAAAAGACTGTTGACATGTGAAAATTCCAATCGTATTCAAACTCTACCCACGCTTGGAGAGCTTGAAGCTGCTAGTACCAAAAAAATCCCCAAGCGACGTCGGACGAGATCCATGTTCAAAAAAGTGTTAACCAATCATAAGTGATCGTGTCTAATTGACGTTTATTGGACCTTAGCGACCTCAAAGTATCCACACCACAGGGAAACCTTCGGGACGCAGCCAACCAATCACAAAAGATGTAATTCGAGATCCTCGGCAATGAGGCTGCTTCAGTTCCGGGTCGGTTTGAATTGAAGGATCTCATACATCATCAACTCTACTCCCGAGCCTCTCGAAGCAGCCACCAATTGAGTGCCGCGACAACACCACAAGAATTCAAAAAAGACTTCAAAATGGCCTCAATTGCGCGTTCCTCTCTGCTTAGGCAGACCGCTATGGCCTCTCGATTGGCCACTGCTGCTGCCCCCGCGACCCGAAGCGCTTTCATGCCTAGCATCCGAACTCAGGTTAAGGGTGTTGCTGCTTTCCACAACACTACTCGACGATCTGCTATCCTCCCTCCCGGACCTCGTATGTTATATCATTGTTCAAAGGTTAATGATTCTTGCTGACTGGAACCTGCAGAGCGCATTGAGGGTGGTGGTACGAAACGACTTTCCCAGAAGCTTGATCGCAACTCGACTGGCTTCACATGATAGACATCTCGATAGCTAACACTTTAACCTACAGTCAACGACCCTGCGCCCATCCCCGAGCCCAACTCCGCCCACGGTTCCTACCACTGGACCTTCGAGCGTCTCCTCGCCGCCGGCCTCGTCCCCTTGACCGTCGCTCCCTTCGCTGCTGGTTCTCTCAACCCTACTCTCGACGCCATCCTCTGCAGTGTCCTCCTCCTCCACTCCCACATGGGCTTCCAGCAGGTCGTCATCGACTACATTCCCTCAAGGACCTACCCTGGTCTCCGCAAGACCTTCAACTGGCTCCTCAACATCGCTACCGTCCTTGTCGGCGTGGGACTGTACGAGTTCGAGACCAACGACGTTGGTATCACCGAGGCTGTTCGACGAGTCTGGAAGGCGTAAGTTGGTAGATGGGTTGATTGATGTATGTGTATGAAGGAAGCATATTATTGGTAGTATTACTTGTCGCGCAGGGTTGTGACCGCGGACACCTGTATAGAAAAATTTCCCTTGAGTTATTGAAGATTACGTCAATTTTATATAAGACGATTCTCTTTTTCACCCACCAGGAACTACGCGATTGTTGTCTTGAATCTGCTTCATAGCGCTCCAGGGACGCTACTGACATTCACATCATAAACTAATATGACTATCAAAAATTAGAAGAATCGGAGTGCGCCAAGGCAATTGTTTTACTATTTCAATTTAACGATATGTTTGGTTCTAATTCCAGTGTTAACTCCATCATTACAGACCAATTTCAGTTCGCATGATCAAATAGTTAGTGATGTGATCTCAGATCCTCCAGCTCGATCCATCTCAGGTGTAGGAGGCGGCAAGTTCTCAGACTTTGTGCAGATCCAGCAACTGGCATACATGTTGACTCGATCAATGCAAGCTCCGTCGATGCGAGCGCCGTGTCGCTTGGGAGTGAAGCCGTGGCTTTCAAACTCCTTGATATACCAAGGAGTCAAAGCAGAAGAACGAAGGAGGACACGGCCACCCATTGCCAACGCCCGGTTCAGCTTTGTAATCTGAGCAGCAGCGGCACGAGATCCGGTATCAAACCAGTCCATGCTGTCCATGACAACAGCAACAGTCAAAGTGCCAGGAGTAATGCGCGCGATAACTTCCTCGAGCTCATCGGTGTGGATGCGAAGGCCGTCAAGAGCGTTGGGACGAGAGAGCTTTGCATGGGCACGGGGACTGAGATAGTCAGGATGACACTTGGGTGAGAATTTGCCATCCATGCAGACATAGTAGTAAGGGTTGTCAGCAGCGATGTGAGTCTCCTCAGCAACAGGATCGAGAGTGTTGACCATATAGTGCCAGATGGCGTGGGAGCGAGTATTCTTAGCAGTGGGCTTGGGGCCCTTGACCAAGTCCGAGTCAGCATGATCAGCCTCAATCATGGCCAACTGGTTCTTGGGAACACCAAGTGCAGCCCAGAGGAAGCTCTCCTGAGACACAACCAAGTTGCAAACAAGCTTAGATAGAAGTGCAGGGCGAATCTTGTGGCGCCAAATTTCTCGCTGTTCGTTAAGAGTCTTGGCTTCAAGTAGCTGCTTCACAGCCTTCTGCAGACCAAAGAGTCTAGCGATCCAGCGGAAAACACGAATGGCGTGACGCGAACCACCAGTGTCGTAGAGACCATGGCCACTGCTGTTCTGAAAGACGTGGACGTTCTTGAGCCAATATTGGAATGCACGACCAGAGAGATGAGGAGAGAGTTTTGTGATAAGGAGCTCACGGAACTGAGGATGCTTGCCATCACCGAAGATCTTCCAGAAATCCTCATAGGGGAGGGCAGTATATGAAGCTGCCTTGAGTTCAAGCAGATGGTTTTGTGTGGGGTTCAGATCAACGGCATGGACACGAGCGGGGCTCTGAAGGAGGTACGAGAGGATGTTATCGCCAGCGGAAGTAATAGCAAGGACCTTATCATCGGCACCCAGCTTCAAGAGACGCTCGTCGACACGGGTGTCTTCCCATGTGAAAGCATAGATATACTCGTCCTTGAACTGAGTATGCTTGGGAAGCTGCTCATCGTAGTAGATGCGCCAGTGGTGGTTCTGGTAGAAGAACGATGGCAGTGGTAGGTTCGAGGAAAGATTTGAAACAGCAGTGAGGAATGCCTTCGAACGAATTTCGGGGGCTGATCTCTCGATGGCACGAGTCAAGGCATCTCCATGGTTAGCAGGATACAGGTAGGGAGACTCAGTGACCAAAGCATCAATGCGCTCAACAATCTCATGGGGGAGACTGGATGACGAGAAAGGCTTCTTGTGGCATCCAAGCCAGATGTAGTAAGGAATGGCTCCCAATCCCTTGTTACGGGTGTTGACGTTGAGGACAGTGCCAAACTTGTACTCGAGGTAGTCTCGACGACTAGGCTCGAGGCCAACTCGGTCGAGATCGAACCAGGATCGCCAGAAGCTTCGCGACAAGAAGTTGACATGACGATCCACAAGCCCGCCAGTGTAGTTTCGGAAGGCAAAGTCGACCTTGTTCTGTACATAGAAGTCTACAACACCCATGATACCTTGAGGTGACAGGAGAGAAGTGACAGAGTCGATAACGGAGTAGTAATCAGGCTGGTATACAATTAGCACTTGATCAAGGGACTAACCCGGTAAGCTTACGATCATGGACAGACTGTATGACATGGTGATCAAGTCTGCTCCGCCAAAGTCGGGACGTGGCTTATCAAAGTAGCTCAAAGCTGGAGAACGGGGAGGAACTGGCTTCGAAGGCATTCCAGATTCATAATCTTCAAGACGAAACTTGCGAGCATCCTCGCAAACAACCTTGACATTCTTCCAGCCAAGGCGTTCAAATCGCTTCCGCGCCACCTCGCAGAGAGACGGGGAGAAGTCAACGATGTATACGCTAGAGAAGAAGGTAGGGACATCGACGAATGCGCCCATGGCCTCAATGTTGAAGCCAGTACCGCCGCCAATCTAAGCAATGGATGTCAGCTATTGTTGAAACATTCTGGTGTTCAATTACAACTCACGTCTATCCAAATTCGCTTAGTCTTGTTGCCATCTTTAGAGGCAGTTTCCTTTAGCTTTGCCTGCATCTGTGCGGCGACAAGAGCCAACATATCCTCGCGACCACGGAGGAGGACCTTTCGAGTAGCATCATAAGCACCGGCTTGCTTCTTGTAGAAGCTCTCAAGGGCATCTTGCTGGTTGCCCTTGGAGTCACCCTGGTGGGGTTTGAGGAAAGAAGAATAAAAGAAGAGGAAGAAGGACCTGATTAAGCCGGGGGCCTCGTCCTGACTCTTGCTGGAGAAGAGTGAGCTAAGGCCAACGATACTCAGCGCTGTCGTGATGATACAAGCGATAAGAGACTGGGCGTTGGCCAAAGATAACATGTTACCACCCTAGTAATCCGGTTAACTGGGAAAACTGATGAGGAGAGAAGGGAGAGCGTACATGAGAAGCCATGGTACTCTCTCATTGTATGCCGAGAGAACAAGTGTTGAAAGAAGGGAGCTATGTAAGCTGTGTTGAAACCAGTTCACACGATCAAGTTGAAGATGACAGGAAATCAGAAAACAAGAACGAGACAAGCCAGGGATATATACGTCGGCACACTCGAGCAAACACGGAAACAGATCTGGAACTCAATTCGGCAACGATGGTCTCGGCAGAAAGGCCATGACGCCTCATGCACATGTCTTCGACGAGAATTGACTTGCTCTTGACTGCAGGACCCTGTTGATCTACTAAACCCCACTAGATAGTCATGATAATCCCGCCATCAGTGTTCATTCTAGGCATGAGCCTAGAGGTGGGTAATGGGGGTGGGAGCCAATAAGTGAAGCACATGTTCGTGGTTGATAGAGTCCCAGGGGTCTTGCAAGGCTGCGGCGGCGGTAGACATGTGCCATCCTTCGTTCGCTATGAAGAGTTGGTACTCCCTATAGCGTGTGAGTGGGGTATAAGTTGGTATTGGTTTCAACTCTTTAGAGACGACGATCTCTGGCTTGTGAAGTCGAAGATGATGAGACCCCTTGAATATGGATGGTCATGACACGAAGGAGAGTCGTCGACTGTCCCAATATTTCAATGAATTGGCTCTTGATCTGAAAGAAATATACCCATGATATCTCCCAATTGAGATATAAATGTCAGCATTCTGCAATTCTTTGTTTGCTTAGATGAACCATGCTTGGAGTTTTCGTATTAGTCGGTCGTTCCAAGTTGCAAGTCCAGGAACCAATCAGAGAAGAGCAGCCCACCACATGTAGAATTCAACACCAGTGTAAGGATACCTACAACAGCCTCTACGATTGTAGTGAAAGTGGCATAAACAGTAGAAACGTTCTTCGTGGCAATAAAGAAAGGACCAATTGAGTTACACGGGAGTTATCGGTTGTTCCAACCCTTCTGATGTCTGCGTAGGGAATTGCTGTCGTCGAATAACAATAGATAGAGAACAAGCGCTCCGACGAGCCGGAATAACACGCTCCTGCTTATGAAAACAGTCCGAAACTTACCATAGTATAACAAAAAATACTTGATAAGCTCAAACCTCAGCGACTCGAAGGCATCTTACGGGATGTTTAAACGTAAGTCCAGGTTGGCGCAGATGTGTAGTGCCAGAATTGCTTAAGCAGAATTGATACTGGTTATGTGAAGAGCATTATCAAAACAAGTCTGGCTACCGACGTATTCCATCATTCGCATTGTCGCGCTCTTGATATAAACCACTGGTGGCAGCGTCAGATTGATGTTTGTTTATCCTTTCGCCGTGGCCTGGTCGAGGTGTCTTGTTCCTTGACCCCGGTAATTACATTGATGCGAGTTTATCACTGTAGTCAACATTCAATGTTTTAAAATTACAAAGACTCTATAACAATGCTGATTGATGTGAATGCAAACGGAAGTAACATAATCCTTTCATCCGTACCTGCTGTAAGCTCTGAAACCTCTGAACCACTCACATCCTTCCCTTCCCCTCCACAGCCCACAGCTGAAGCGAGAACCTAAAGTGGACATCAAGGGGTAACGCAAGCAGGTACGTACCGACCACCACCTGCCCTGTGACGCACCTCAGCATCGCGCGTTTAGAGCCGAGCCGTGTCGTTCTCTTATTCAGCTCGTCGCATTTCATCAAACGCCATCTCCTTAAGCTCCGATACTATCTCATCAACCCATTTAATCAACATCCTAATCAGATTACGCTGGTCGCACCACCAAATATTCGCCATCATGCCGCCTGGGTCGAGTCAGAAGGGGACGGGCAAGAAGAACTCGGCAATACAGAAGCAGAGCCGCAACACTACGCCGGCTCCAGTCGCGACAGCTAGCCTACCTCCACAAGATTTTTACGATCCAGACTATCTAAACACGAGAGTTATCCTTTTCCGCAATCTTACATATGACGATATCGTCGACCAATCTGCCTCCAATGCGACCATTCCAGATTCTAAGAGCCTCGACGGCATGATCGAACGATTAAAGAGCCTATCAAATATTATGGAGAAGCGCTCGACGTTTTATGACCGCGGCATGAGACATTTGGCAGATGAGCGTAAGAAGCGACCATCTGAAGATTATGGGAGCCGCGCCGAGGGTGAACAAGAAGGAAAAAGACCAAAGCATAAAAGAAAGAAGCCCGATTCACTGGCACCGCAGGAGACTAATGTTGGTATGTTGATTTACTATGCGCCTAAAGCATGCGCCGGCGAAAGTCGGTTGTCGGTGCAGGCAGCTGCCTACCACTTTAAGCTTGTGAGTAAACGAAACTAATTTTCAGCAGAACGTTCGTCGCCGCTGCGAGATTCTAAAAACCGCAAACACGACCGCGACCCAAGTTCTCCCTTGTCTCCTACACGTGCTGGCTCACCTGGCGATGGTGACAAGAAGCCAAAAACGGAAGAGAAGAAAGAAGACGAAGACGAATCCTCCAGTTCTGACGACGAAGGCGCGCCACCCCGGCGCGAACAACCTCAAGCCATGACATTCGGCGAAGACCCCTCGACTTTTCCCGATCCAACGATCTACGAAATTAGACCAACTTATCCTGGGATGCCCGATGAGGAGCGCAAAGAGATTTACTCAGTTTCGACCTACCCCCCTTCAGATCTTGCGGACCTTATTGCTGGCGATCCACCAGACAAGGACTTCAGCAATGCCAAGCCCAACAGTCAGATCAACTTCAGTACATTTTCGTCGTATGTCGAACCATTTTTTCGGCCATTTTCCGAGGAAGACTTGGCTTTCCTACGTGAACGAGGAGATCGCGTGACCCCTTTCGTTATGCCCAAACGTGGCAAGCGACACTATACAGAAATCTGGGCGGAGGAGGACGGCGCCATGTCGATCGATACACCACAACAAGGACGCGACAAGCTACCACCAAACCAACCACGAGGAAGCATTGACAATATGGACGACGATGTTGGAGAAACCGACAAGCTATCTGTCGGCCCTTTCTTGGCTCGCTTGATGCAGACACTGAGGCCTGAGGCCCGGGCGCAGTCTGTCGATGACAAACCCACAACAAATGGAATCACCAATGGAGACGTTAGCATGAATGGTGATGCCGATGGTGACGATAAGCCTGCCAGTACCGACGACAAAGCAAGCCAACAACCCGCAGCCTTCATGCCAGAATCATCGACAGAGGCGTGGAAGAAGGCTTCGCACCCCAAGTTGGAATACTCTCAAGTTGACGAACGTATAAAGCAAGAACTCCGGCATATTGGGTTTCTACCTTTGGAAGGATTGGAAGCAGAGTTCGACGGGCACTACGATGACGAGGTTGCAGCAAGATTACGCCTTTTGCAAAACAAGCTCAAAGACCAAATGTTAATCAACAGCGCACGCAAAGCTCGCATGACAGATCTCGTACGAGAACGAATGGCATATCAGGAATACCAAACAATCTTGGAGGATCTCGACTCTCAAGTACAGGCCGCATATCTCAAGCGGACTAGAACGATGGGCAAAAGCAAGAAGACAAAACGCCCTGGAGGTGCAGGTGGCGGCAGCCACTTTGTGGGAGGCGCTGCGGGCACCGCTCGACCTGGCATTGGTGATCTTACAAAGACACTCATGGAAAGGCGAAAACGATGGATCGACACTATCGGGTCTGTGTTTGACGATGAAAGTCTGCGTAAGGTTCCAAGAATGGAAGACCCTGAAAGTTCCATCTTCAAGCCTACGGATATGGCGGAACTTATGAACAAGGAAAAGGAACAGTGGGATGAGGAGGTGGAAGAGGAATAGCAGTCCTATAGCCATGCCAATCTCTTCTGGTAGATGTTGATCCGAGGAAAGGCGTTTGAAGGTACAAATCGGAGTTGAGGTTTGATCAATTGTGTTGGAAGATACCACCAATTACTATTTACTTAAAGAAATGGATACAGCATAAAGACTACGAGCTGAAGCTGAAGTGGCTGAGTTACAACTGTATATTAATAAGAGGGTGATGGAATACTCGCGACCTATGCTTGAGTGCGGGAAATAACAGAAACCGACATGCCTATCTAAACTACGAACCTTGAAGTGAGAGAATTACTCCGACTTCTTGACCTAGAGCCAAGCGTCTTGGTATTCTATACTTGTTGAAGAGTATCTTGTGTCCAATTGGTTGCTCTACAAATACAAACCAATTAAGATAGATCCTTTGAAGCGTTATCGAATATGTATAACAGTGTACACAACCGATAAGTTCGGAGCCAATGGCAGTTTGAATCGGAAGTATTCGCTGATGTAAATCCCTGTCAAGGACGGGCGCAAGTATGTGACCAATCGATCGACCTCTACTTATCAATAAGACGGGAACCCCAAGAAAGTGCCGTTATCTTTAAGCTACAGTGGGGGAAATAAAGAGTGAAGGGCATGTCATGTTACGCCCGAATAAGTCATGGTGGAAAGTAAGGCCTACCAGGCCCAGGTCCAGGCCTGATACGGCTATTCCGTGCCGAGAAAAAGGTGCCATGCCATACTACTACTACCTATTCTTCACTCTTCCCCTTCTTTATCTTGATCCTTTAAACCTGTTTCCATAATAGTTTATTACAGTACCATCGCAAACATGCATCTGGTACCTAAAGAGGTTCGTTATATCCGCTAAGCCTAGACCCAGTTTGTCGAGTCATGTCGTTGGTTGGAGACATGGCCGTAGCAGGGTTGTTGCACACTGAGACTGAGTATCAGCACTCTAACACGCTTTATAGATCGACAAGCTAGTCATCTCACAGTTGGGACTGCTTGCTCAGAGAAGATTGGCGAGAGGCGTCAAGTTGAACCATTCCGAGGCTGTGGTGAGTAATATCGAGTCTTGATGAGATATTTTACTCAATCGTGAGATTGTGACTAACACGACGAATTGTAGGCTCTCATCGCTAATAACCTCCATGAACTTATCAGAGATGGAAACCATACTGTCTCTGACTTGATGGCGCTGGGTGCGACGATGCTGGGACGTCGTCATGTTATGCCCTCAGTCTGCACAACCCTTCATGAGATCCAAGTCGAGGGCACCTTTCCCTCTGGAACATACCTCGTCACAGTCCATAATCCAATCAGCTCAGACGATGGAGACTTGAGGAGAGCTCTATACGGAAGCTTTTTGCCCGTACCAGATAATAGTGCCTTTCCTATGGCGGCCACAGAGGAGTACGAGCTCGACAGGCAGCCTGGTGCAGTGATACCTGTCAAGACAAAGAAGATCACTCTCAGTGAAGGAAGAAAGAGGATCCGTCTCCAAGTGACAAGCACAGGAGATAGACCTATTCAGGTTGGATCTCATTACCACTTCATTGAGACAAACCCACAACTTGAGTTTGATCGTATTCGCTCATACGGCTACCGTCTTGATATTCCAGCCGGAACGTCAGTGCGATTCGAACCTGGAGATACCAAGACCGTTACTCTGGTTGAGATCGGTGGTAACCGTATAATCCGTGGTGGTAACAACCTCGCATCGGGTGTCGTTGATCTCTCACGTGCAGACGAAATCCTTGCCCGGCTACAAGAAGCTGGGTATGCTTACAAGCCAGAGCCTGCAGGAGACATGGCCTTTATAGACGCCTTCCAGATGGACCACGCCTCGTACGCGACCATGTTTGGCCCTACGACAGGCGATATCGTTCGTCTTGGAAGCACAGACCTTTGGATCAAGGTTGAAAACGATATGACCGTTTACGGCGATGAGTGTAAATTCGGTGGTGGAAAGACTCTGCGTGAGGGAATGGGTCAAGCGACTGGACGATCAGACGCCGAGACTCTTGACCTAGTAGTAACAAATGCCCTCATCGTGGACTGGACAGGTATCTACAAGGCAGATATTGGTGTCAAAGAAGGTATGATCGTGGCAATCGGCAAAGCAGGTAATCCAGATGTCATGGATGGCGTGACAGAAGGAATGGTGGTCGGCAGCTGCACCGACGTCGTTGCAGGCGAGGGAAAGATTGTTACCGCTGGTGCAATCGACACGCATATTCACTTTATCTGTCCACAGCAAGTACCAGAAGCACTTGCATCCGGTGTTACAACCATGCTTGGTGGTGGTACAGGCCCAAGGTTGGTTCACTCTCCCCTCGTACAACATTATCTCGGAGACTTATCATGATAACAGTGCTGGCACAAACGCAACGACTTGTACGCCCGGAGCTCACTACATGCGACAGATGCTGCAAGCATGTGATCAACTTCCCATCAACGTCGGAATCACAGGCAAGGGCAATGATAGCTCCCCAGAGGGTCTGCGCGATCAGGTAAATGCTGGCGCGTGTGGTCTTAAGCTGCATGAAGATTGGGGCTGTACACCAGCAGCTATCGATGCCTGTCTGAGTGTTTGTGATGAGCTTGATGTTCAGTGTCTTATCCACACAGACACGCTCAACGAATCTGGCTTTGTCGAATCTACCATTGCTGCTTTCAAGGGCCGTACCATCCATACCTACCATACTGAAGGTGCAGGAGGTGGTCATGCACCAGATATTATCTCTGTGGTCGAGCATCAGAATGTCCTCCCATCGTCCACCAACCCCACAAGACCATTTACACGCAACACTCTAGACGAGCATCTAGACATGTTAATGGTCTGCCATCACTTATCCAAGAATATTCCCGAAGATGTAGCTTTCGCCGAGAGTCGTATCCGTGCCGAGACCATCGCGGCGGAAGATGTACTGCACGATAAAGGCGCCATCAGCATGATGAGTTCCGACTCGCAAGCAATGGGACGCTGTGGAGAGGTCATTCTGAGAACGTGGAACACGGCGCACAAGAACAAGGTCCAGAGGGGTTGGTTGCCAGAAGACGAAGGCACAGGAGCCGACAATGCGCGAGTAAAGCGCTATGTGAGCAAATATACTATTAACCCAGCCATTGCGCAAGGCTTTGGTCATATTATTGGAAGCATCGAGGTTGGCAAGTTTGCGGATCTTGTCTTGTGGGATCCTGCGTGGTTTGGCACGAAGCCTAGCTATGTCCTTAAGGGCGGACATATCGCATATGCTCAGATGGTAATAATCTCTCTGAATGTTCTTGTTAACAAGTTACTAACATTGTATAGGGTGACCCCAACGCCTCTATTCCAACAGTTCAGCCTATTATTGCTCGACCCATGTTCTCACAACACTGCGCCTCGACAAGCATTCTGTTCGTCTCATCCGCATCTATCGAAACGGGTGCTATAGCCTCTTACGGCCTACGCAGCCGTGTCGAGGCAGTCCGCGGATGCCGTGATATCGGCAAGAGTGATATGAGACATAACGATATTAAACCTCGGATGCATGTTGATCCAGAAAGTTATACTGTTGAAGCTGATGGGGAGGTTTGTGAGGCAGCGCCTGCAGAGACCCTGCCACTTACACAACAGTTCTATGTGTATTAATTGGGGAAACAAGAAGCGGAGATTGAAACAAATACCAGGGTGTGCCAAGATGCCGATATTGGCTAGCTATAAATACTATGTTATATTATTTCTCATGGGTGCATGGCACATAGTGGCCCTACCATATGTATATGCGTGCTACTATAGGTATTTATACCAGGGCATACTCCGGGCCGCGTCTGAATTTCAGTTCTGATACTTGGCATGCCGAAGACAATACTTGAAACAGGACGATCACACATTTAAGACGGTGCAGAATTTGCCATATCAAGGAAATGCCGGCGAACTCATTGCCACCGGCAAAGTAGTTTGGTTGAATCATTATCATAGCATTCAAGATTTCGCTACCTAGACTAGTGGACTTGAGAGCTTATATGCAGAATTTACTGTATTTGATGGTATCCTGGATATTAAAAAGAAAGTAATCAAAACGATCGCAAGCTTAGAAGTGTTCCTTCCAGAATCGGAACTCGACGTCGGGAACTGTTGCTGCTTTGCATGCAACCTTAATGTCACGAGCTGGAGATTATGTTAGCATGGACTTGATTGAGAATAGATAGTTATGGAACTTACCAGCAGCTGAAGGACCACAGAAATAAACACCAACTGTTGTGCGGATATGTGACTCTAGACCGTTGAGGTATGTGCGGTCCAAGATACCGTTTCGCATGGTCGTAAACAAACGAGGGAAGTCAGGGCGACCAAAGTTGGTTCGTGATTGTAGTTCGGTCAAGGGATCCATCTGAGAACCGACACTGTTGAGGACGATGTTCTGAGCGGTGTCGATATCCAGCTTCTGAGTAAGGTAGGTGTGAATCTTGAGGAACTCGACTCCTGTGCTACCGGGCATGCGTGCTGCTTCGTTGGACTGCTCCTCGAGAGACGATAGCAGAGTCTGGAACCACTCGAATGAACCAGTATCCTTGCAAACCCAGATGAACTCAACACGTCGAAGTCGGCGAGGAGGGTTGGGAGAGTTGCGAAGATGCCAAATGTTCTTGAGAATAGCGGCCCAAGGAGTGACACCAATACCAGTACCGATAAGCACAGCAATTTCGTTCTCGAAAACATCCTCGGCGGGAGCTCCGTAAGGTCCATCGATTCGTAGGGCGGGCATCTGGTCACCGTTCTGAAGAGCAACTTCGTACATTCCCATGGGATCGACATCATCGTAAAGCTTGGCCTGAGCAGCACCGGCACCAAGGGCATCACCAAGCTCTCGGGTGAAGTCACCAACCTGTCGAACGTGAACCGACACATAAGGGTCGAAGGGGCATGAAGTGATGGTAAAAGGGTGCCACTGGTACTTGGACAGAGAAGGCACCTGGAGGAAGAGCCACTGACCAGCCTTGTACTTGAAAGAAGGCTTGTTGAACTGGATCTCTACGACATCGTAGGGGTGACGGACGACACGAGTGATCTTTGTCTGTCGACGAGCGCGGACTTCACGCCAGAGACGCTCGAGAAGGTAAAAACCACCAGTCCAGAGCTCCCATCGCCATCCGAGGTAACCAATGCAGTGCTCCCAGAACTCGTCTCCAGCGAATGGTGAGATACCTTCCGCAGTATCACGCACGAAACATCCGACTGTGTGGGTGTAGAGAGCGAGGAAGAAGGGGATGAAGAGATGGTGAGTGTACCAGAACGTCTCAAATGATTGCTGGCGGATACGAGCATGGGCGGTTGTGAACATGAGCAGCATGCACAGCAACATGATATGGCCAGTGATACCACCGGGTTGTTGATAATGGATCTGAAGGGCGGAAACGGGTCGAATCTGGGTGAGTTCGACGTTGTAGAAGTTGACGTAGTGAGCACCTGTGTGAAGGCAGGTGAAGAGAAGCATGGAGTAGGCGAGTTGACGATGCATCCACAGGTTCTCGTCGAGTGGGAGGAAGCGAATCTTGGGTCGAATCCAACGCATGATAGTTCGGCATACGGGGAGAAGGATAAGCATGCAGTCGACACTGAGAACTAGACCGGCACCTCGCGAGATCCATACTGAGAATTTGAGTGTGTTAAGACCTGCAAGTCTGGCATCGGCAGCTTGCTTCCACCTGATGATGGGTTAGTTGAGTCTTGATCCATGAGAGGTTAACAACTTACCATCCGTAGGCGAAGATACCCCAATGAAACGTCCAGAAAAGAAAGTGGAAGAGCAGCTTGCCAGGCGCAAACTGCTTCTTTATTAATTCAACGAACCCCAGTTGCGCACCCATCTTTGCGGTTTTATGTTGTATAAGTAAATTAAATGAGAGTCGAAGTCAGGTCGGCCGGCGACAGGACTGCTGTAGATGAACCTCTCGGGAAAGAGTAGGGAAAGACACAAAAAAAAAAACGAGTTGATCAATTGATGTAACCAACCCTTATAAGAAGTAAAAAAGAACACTGATCCAGCAGCAGAAAAGGAAGCGAAAGTCGTGGCTGAGGAGCCAGTGGTGTTGAGGACGGCTTGAGATGACAAGAGAGCGACCCGAGCAAAAGAAGGTTGAGAAAAGTTCGGATGAGATCGCGAGAGAGATTGGGTTCATAAACGAACAGACGTTGTCAATGAAAAGAGGAAAGATCCGTAATCCGAAGGTTCTGATGCAGGTGCGACTCAACAGCCTTGTCCAAAGAGGTATAATGCGTATTGGCAGGAGGTATCGAGTTGCCAGATCGAGTACGGAAGAGGTGGATGCCGAGATATCGTGAATACACCAGCGGAAGTTGAAACGTTACAGAAGAGGGGGGGCAAAGAATAATCAATAACGGGTTGCTTGCTATGAGACAGTTACTCCTTGATGCGGATACTCCAAGTGTTTCTGTTTCGCGGGGCGGTTAATACTAGTTGACCCAGGTATGAGAATGAGACCAGGGGTTGTTTCTCAATGCAACTTGAATGGTGATATAGCTGTATCGGGACAAGGAGTTGATTGTCGCAAAAGTCTTGAGAAATAGGTATTGAAAAGAGGCAAAAGAACCTGGGGGTCCATGTGGTTTTACTTCCATGTCTTTTACTGTACTGTACTGCATAACTCATCCCATTAGAGACCCGACAGGATAGACCAAAATGGTTGCATATTCCTGGGCGCCTATTAGAGGCCTGGGCATTACTGCTCTACAGCTTGTGAGTGGTTGAATAAATTTGGAACGCTGCAAGTTAAAGCCACCAACGCCCCGTTGGGCCAGTCACCGACTGGAGGACCCTGAAGAGGCGCCCTGTAAAGTGTCCTAAAGGTCTCCGAGCTATTGTCCCGGGCGCTTAAAACCCCAAGATGCAACCAACGACGGGCCTTGCCCAACCTCTTTTACTGCACTGTGACGGCGCTAGTTTCCACTATCTTATTCTTGGCCCTGGCATGATTTCATTGTTTCCAATCCCACGATTCACTTCCTTTCTGGAGACAAAAGACAACCGAATACTCGGGAATCAGCAGATAAATAAGCGACTCCAAGGATGATACCAACCAACAACTCAAGTACATATGCAGGTCATGGACCGGCTGCACCTCGTTACGGTGATATAAACCTTTAAAATCGAATGACTGTCATTCGACAACCTCTCTTGACATTTATGCCCTCTCCTCCCGTTTTCTCGGCCGGAGTTTCGAATCCAAAGCCAAGAACTTTGCTAACGTCGCAGGAAGCTTAGTCGGTCCACACTAAAAAGCAGACCGCCTGCAGTCACACTCACATTACACAAAGCTTAGCCGTTATCCCATCTTGATTTTTTATTTGTTCAAGAGCGAGTGAGGGATGAATAATCTTGCGCAGATCTGTTTGTCCAACGTTTTCTATCATCCCTAGGTGCGACAGTACAGTGTCACCTGAAGCTAGCTTCGGCATCACTTGTTTGCGTCGGACTACAGTCTGAGACTGTGTTTGTATTCCGTAAGAGCATATGCTTGGGTAGATCTCTTGCCAGCTTCTATGTCATCGTTAGAGAACCGGTAGTCTTTATGACAAGTCTTGATTTTCAAGTCAGGGGGTTTCTTGTATTCGATCATTTCTGGCTAGGTCGCGTGACCCAAGTAAGCCTCTTGTTTCATCGTGGCCGATCCAACACTGGAACCCATCGTCAGCATCGAACCAACAGTTCTCTTACCTTGACCTTGTCCTCGGTGCTCTCTGTAGGTTAGCCTGGTTAGCAATCGGACCCGTGCCGGAGCAGTGGGGCCGAACAGTCAAGAACGAAGCCCGGATAATCAAGCCTCACATGAAAGTCTGCAAGAGATTGTGTCGCTTCGGTAATAAGCCATGTCTAACTACTTGAACATTAGCGCAAACCCGAATTAACAGCCGCAAGTACGAGTATCTAACCTAAACGAACGACAAAGGCTGGATCGGTCAGTATGAATTCATCGCTGCAGATAACGGACCATTATATCCGTCAGCTGTCGTGTACAGTATGGTTCGACTAGACTTAAAACCTGCTTTTAGGACAGGATTGAAATCTGTAGCATCAACCTAATGAGACCCAGAGTTACTTACCATTGCCTGTTGGTACTGTATATCCAAAGCGACAAGCTTTTCCCATCAAACAATGACAAATTTCCTAGGTTGACGATCTCGATACCCCACCATTTGCCAGGGACACTGACTGCGTACGTAGTGTGGCTCCCCGCAAGTTGACGCGTTTGCGTATGCCAAGAAAGCCCAACTTCTGTGCGCAAGTCTGTGTGATGTGATGTGATGAGATGAAGTGATTGCAAGAAAGACAAGACGAGACGGTCAGTTCTAATACAGGTACAGAACCCAATTGACAATTGAGACGAGACTAATTTGGAAGGAAAAGCCTGAGAGCCGAAACATTCGGGTATAAACAGGCTACAATCAGTATAAACACGCTAACTCAGCTAACGCCTCTTAGGCTGGCGCTGTGGCACAGTTAGCTTCCAGAATGGTGTTGTATCTGAGGTTTATCACCGTCAAGCTTATGCCAAGTATGAAGTTTTTTTCTACCAAGCATTGACTCGCTAAGCTCGAGAATACCAAAGAATACTTGCTTGTACGCGATGGAGATCTATTTATTTCTATAACATCGTAACGCCAAGAAGGAAACACCGGCATGGAAGGTCCAATCACTATCCTATGACGTAGTAGCTCACCACTTTCCCTCCCACCTACCCTGTCTAACTGTCTTCATGCCATGACATCTCTACCTGCCTTACATAGTATCTGTACTATCGTCTTGTTCTTGGCCAATTCTTCTTCTTCCTCGTGCCAATTTAGCTTCACTTGTAACTCTAAAAGTTCAACAATTGCCAATCTCTTGTCTTCACACCATTAATCTGTCGCTACTGTTTCGATTTCCCTAAAGCTTTCTGTGAGAGCGACCCGCCACAATGTCTGGAAGAGATGACGCGGAGGAGCATCGTCGCTTCACAACCCCATACAGCGCCAGACATCCCATTCCTACCATCTCCAAATATCGAGAAGAGAGAACTGCCCGCCAAGATGCAGCTGAAGGCAGACCTGATTCTCCACCTTCACCAAAAGCTGGAGATTACGGCGGCAACAAAGATGACTACATTCAACAGCAAAGGTCAAGAGAAGATGGCGGGGCCAATCTAGAATCCGTCAAATCCAATGGAGGAAATGACGACAAGAGGAGCGATAATCAGCAAGAACAAGAACAAGAAGAGATGCAGGACACTTCACAAGTTGGCCAGGCATCAGATCCCAAGCAAAGACGGAAGGAGCTCAAAAAGAGCAAGCGAGAGAGGGCACAGCGAGAAGTCACTGACCCTGTTACCCATCTTCCTGTCACAATTCACGATTTTACCGACGACGCACTCGAAGAAGTAGGCGTCAATGACCCTACGTTTGGTACGACAGACAGGACAGCGACTGGTGCAGACAACAAGACCAAATCTGACGAACAACTTGGCCGCGAGCAGCAAGAGATCCAACAGAGCCATGATGCTATGGGTGACTTGTTTCCCCCACCGGATTTTGATGCCCTCCGTCTAGAACTCGCAGCCATCAACAAAACCGGCGTCACTTTTGGACTTGCCGGTGTTGCGTTAATTCTTGGCGGTGCAATTACTTTCGAACGACTGGTACGACATGGAGTATTGCAGAGCTCCAAAGCTAATTCATTCCTCGTAGGTGGCTCTCTTTGGTTGGCGATAGCCGCGGCCAGTACTGGAGCCATCTGGTTCCTTGTGGTATCAGTTAGGGAATGGATTTCCAACAAGGTTAACAACATCTTTCATGACGAAGTCTGGGATGCTCACCGAAGAGGTGTTGTCCAAGCATCCAAGCAGAATGATACCGAGACAACTGTTTGGCTCAACTCCTTGATTGGCTCTGTCTGGCCTCTTATCAACCCCGACCTTTTTGCCAGTCTTGCAGATACTTTGGAGGACGTCATGCAGGCCTCGCTCCCCAAATTCGTTCGCATGGTCAGTGTCGATGATATCGGGCAAGGAAGCGAGTCTATTCGCATCCTTGGTGTCCGATGGCTCCCTACCGGAGCCGCAGCCAGAGCCGTGGACGAAGATGGGCAGCTTATGACTCGAGAGCAAAGTGAAGAGGACACACAGGAGAAGGACGGTGAATCCAGCGACACTGGTGCTGCTATTCAAGACGGTATGGAGGCCGAGGAAGGCGATTTTGTCAATCTTGAAATCGCATTCGCATACCGCACACGCTCATCCTCCAAGTCCCTCAAGGAGAGAACCAAGGACATGCACCTGTACCTTGCCTTTTATCTTCCAGGAAATATCAAGGTCCCGGTTTGGGTCGACCTACAAGGGATTATCGGCACCATGCGTATGCGACTTCAACTGACTCCTGACCCTCCTTTCTTTGCCTTGTGCACTCTTACGTTTCTTGGTCAGCCCAAGGTAAACGTGAGTTGTGTGCCTCTGAGCAAGCACGCTATCAACATCATGGACGTTCCTTTCATCAGCAACTTTGTTCAGTCCTCTGTCGACGCCGCTATGGCTGAGTATGTTGCACCTAAGAGTCTGACACTTGACCTCAAAGACATGCTTGCTGGTGACGACTTTAAGAAGGATACCAACGCAGTGGGCGTGCTAGTGATCAACATCAAACGCGGCTACGACTTCAGAATGGGCGACTCTGGTATTCCACTTATCAAGGAGGGAAGCTCCGACGGCTATGTTTCGGTTGGCTGGGCTAAGTTCGGCAAGGTGATGTGGACGACGCGAGTCCTGGAGAACGAAATGGAGCCTTGTTGGGATGAGACTTGCTTTTTACTGGTGACACCACAGGAACTCGACGTAGACGAGAGACTGCGCGTACAGCTGTGGGACTCGGACAGGTTTACCGCAGACGACGACCTCGGCCGAATCGAACTACCAATCAAAGAATTGATGAAGGATGATCGATCTAACGGACAGATGTGGCATCGCTCGGATGGTTTCAGGGCTTTGAAGTCGGGTGATGACATGCCTGGGAAACTGGATTGGAGTGTTGGTTATTACTCCAAGACCCGGATTCAACAATGCCAGTTCGAGAAGCAGACACATAACCCCGAAATCCGCAACATGCAACAACTGAAGGAGACTGTCAAGGAATCGAGCGAGCGCAAGCTTCGCGAGACCATGTACAAGGAGGGCAACAAGAAGGAGCGTGACGCCAGCGAGCTTGAGCAGCAAATGGCACAGGAACTCAAGGCCGAGCAAGACGCCATGATCATTTCGGCACCCCCTCCTGATGACTACCCGAGTGGTATACTGAGCGTCCAGATCCACAACATCACAGGCCTTGAACTGGAGCGACTCAACAAGCGTAAAGCTGCAACCGATGCCGAGGCGACCGACGAAGAGGAGACTGGCGAAGGCTTGCCAAGCGCATACTGCACCGTCATCCTCAATCACCGGAAGATTTTCAAGACAAGGACAAAGCCTCAAAACGCCAAACCGTTCTACAATGCTGGCTGCGAAAGATTCATTCGCGATTGGCGAGATGCGGAGGTTTTTATCACGGCTCGCGATGCCCGTCTTAAAGAGGACGATCCTTTACTGGGAATTGTCCATCTGCCTCTTGCGGAGGTCTTCCGCGAACGTTCTCAGGTCATGAGCTTCTGGCCCTTGACTGGTGGTGTTGGTTTTGGACGTATTCGTATCTCCCTTGTATGGCGCAGCGTTCAACTCCAAGCACCAAGGAATCTTCTGGGCTGGCAATATGGCACTGTTGAAGTGCAACCTTCCGCCACAGTTGTTGACTGCCCTAAGGATCTTCGATCGTCAAAGCTCAAGTTCCGAACCCATATTAGCAGTGCAAAGATGCACACAGAGGACGACGATGGACAGGATCAGGGAACAGTTACTTGGAAGTCAAAGCGAGGCAAATCGCTTGCTTTGGCCGTCTCCTCAAGATATAGCAGCTGCATGTCCATTGCTTTCCGAGACAAGGGCTTCTTCGGGGATGATACCGCCGCCTTTGCTGTTCTATGGTTAAAGGACATTGTCGACGAAGAGGAGACAGAGTTGGAACTACCAATCTGGAAAGGAGATTTCCAGCGGGCTACGTCTTGTTGCTTGGAAGAGTGCGGTGAGAAGCTGGGTACGATCAAGCTGAAGCTTACGTTTTGGGCTGGTCTGGTATGTTCCCTTTGGAAACCCTATCTAAGCAAAAGCCGAACTATTGCTAACACGTAAACAGGGAAGTGCCCATTCTCGATGGGCGAGCAAGGACCATCACCTTCGAGATGTTGTGGAAGTCATCGAAATGGCCCACGATAATCTCGAAGTTGGCGATCAGGAAAAGAAAGCTGGCATTGTGGATTCTGAAGACGAAGAGAAGCATGGCCGTGTTCGCTCAGGCTCCATAGGCAGTAACTCTGATTCTAGTTCAAGCTCTTCGGATACAGAGGACGAAGAGGGGGAACAAAACAGCGTTCCGGATGGTAGCAGCGACCAGAAACAAGGACCTATCGACAAGGTACGGGACTACCGTCGTCGAGACAGGCGGCTACATCGCCAGCATCGGGGTCTTATGCAGTGGAAGGTAAGCTCTCCAACCCCCCCTCCCTTTTATGATCCCACGTGTTTCCCATGTTTCTATTTTACGCCCTCCCGCTTTTAGGAGGGTCAACATCAACACCATCGAAGCAGAAGAGCGGAGCTGACAGATGAACTTAGGCCCCTCGCACAGCTAAGTGGATCAAGGGCAAGCTCGGGCGCGTTGGAGACAAAGCTTCTAGCGTCTTTGAACACCACACCAATAAGCCCGGAATCGAGACCGAGGTCTAATGTAAGCCACCTTTTGGGAAGTTGATCAGTCAATATGTTCCTTGTCGGGCATCAATTGACTGCATGCGTTGGTTACAACGCGCATATTTCACGACCTTTGACGACAAAATTAGCATCAAGGGAATTGCTTATACACAACAATTCATAGCGAGCGGTGTGATTGGGTTATCAGGGCGCAGGTTGCCCATTATAGCAGATCTTTTAATATTTCAAATAGTTGAATTAAAACAAATCAAAAGAAAGGTATCTTCCATCGGTTCCGTCATTCGTCATTCCTACTGCGTCGTTACTAAAATGATCCCTTCCTTATCTTTTTGAAAACATAAAATCCCCCCAGCCTATGTAATTGGAGGCATGTTTCTGCTCCATGCCGAAGAAGAAGAAGAAGAAAAGAAGTGCTCCCGCTCCCGTTTTTGCCAGAGTGATGGACACCGTCTATAAGTCAAACGCGCAACAAGGGAATAGAAACCTCAACGCATGGTTCCCCCGTTATGCTCTCTGCCAAGTTCTCCTGCGCACTCGAATGTGAGCGGCAACCCGTTTCAACGCCATATCCACCGTGTATTGATTAATGCATGCACGCTTTTTTGTCGCAAATGCTGTAGCCGAAAGAAGAGCTGGGTAAAAAAAAGATGATTCCACGTGAGATCTGATCTGGTAAATGTGGAGTCTACTCCCCCCCAGCAGGGGGAGCATAGATCGACGATCATATAATAAAGTGCTTTTATAGTGTCGGTTCGGTTGGACCGATCGGTCGGCGGCTCCGTACTACCACTAATGGTTCCATTCACTTATCGACGGGTTGTCGACTGATTCTCGCTTCTTAGCTTGTTAACGTTCTCCTCCGTCAACGAATCCCCTGTTTGTAGTTCGTGATATGAATTCCTGCGGTAGCTCGATGATCCACCTGCCGCATCGATAAGTTTTGTTTCTTGTAGTCTGTTAGACCACTCTGCCTCCCCTTCTTGACGCCGAACTTGAAGGGATAATTCTGTGGAGTCGAAGGGCGATGGCTCGTTTTGATATCCGTTCGTCGTCAACGGTCGAGGTGTAATAGGACTGCCGTTGAATTCCTCAGCCGGACGTGGCATATCGTCGTCGTCAATGCCAACGTTAGGAATGTCGGCATTGTCACAATGCTCACTCATTTCTGAGCAGTCTGAGGCTGTTGGATCCGGCGCTGTCGGTACCCGGCGGCGAGCATGGCACCATCTTAGAAGCATCTTTTCGAGAATGACACCCCGGACCGGCTTGGCTAAATAGTCATCCATGCCGGCCTTAGTACACTTTTCGCGATCTCCTTGGATTGCTGATGCTGTCATGGCCACAATTGGCACGTCTTGAACCAGAGGTTTGTAAGGCATGTGATGTCGCAAAAGGTGAGTACACTTGTAGCCGTCAATAATGGGCATCTGCACATCCATAAGGATGATATCCGGCTTTTGGTTGATGCCTTTTTGAACGCCGCCAAGGTATTCAAGAGCTTCCTTGCCGTTCCAAGCAGCTGTCACCTGGAATCCAAGTCTCCCGATTGTTTTGGTAGCAATCTTCTGGTTGATGGGACTATTGCCGGTTAGCCAGGTTGTCTCATACGGATATGTTGGCGACTTACTTGTCCTCGACTACCAAAACATGGATTTTGGCCCGCTCTGCGGATGGGAGTTCTTGGTCGGAGCTTGAATTTGATGCTATGCCAAAACGAGCTCGGCGTGATCCTGAAGTGCTTGCCTGGATTCCTTCAGATACTGGAGGAGTGCCAACAATCTGGTCATACTCCGAACTATTGCAAGACAGGCTCAACTCCGACTGAAGCCGGTCGGGGATGGCACCTGCATTAGCCAGGCCCGCCTCAGCCGGACCGCTTGGCTTGTTGAATGGAACCCAAAACGTCGCCCGAGTTCCAATACCGACCTTCGATTCCAATGTTATACGGCCATGCATGAGATCTAACAGATTCTTGCAAATAGTCAAGCCTAATCCAGTACCGCCAAATCTCCGGGCAGTTGAAGCATCACCCTGGCTGAAAGGCTGGAACAACTTCTTCCGGACGTCGTCCTGAATACCGATGCCCGAGTCCTCCACAGTGAATTTCACTTCGATAGATTCTGATGTCTCCTTCTCCGCGACGACTGAGAATCGGACATATCCTTGGTTCGTGAATTTTATGCTGTTGGTGAGAAGATTGGTGAGAATCTGTCGTACGCGACCGGGATCTCCGATAACAACCAAATCGTTTTCAATGCCATCGCCAATGTCTGATTGGAAATCGAGGTTTTTGCGCTCGACAGCAAACTGTAGCATTCTGCCCACTTCCTTGACGATGTGTGACAGGGAAAACTGCACCTCCTCGATGTCTAGTCGCCCAGACTCCACCTTTGAGAAGTCCAAAATGTCGTTGATAACGGTAAGAAGAGATGTCGCTGAGCTCTGTATGTTCTCGACATATTCTTGCTGTTCCTGATCCAACTCCATTCCCATCAGCAGCTCGGCCATTCCTAGTACTCCCGTGATAGGCGTTCGAATTTCGTGGGACATATTGGCGAGGAACTGGCTCTTTAGCCTATTGGCCTCCTTGGCAGCCGCTTCGTTCGCCATCGCCTTTCGCTTCTCTTTGGACTGCTTCTCCAATGCCTGTTCGCGAATCTTCAATTCTGTCACATCCATAATAACGCCAATAACCCCTTCGACGTAGGTGGTGCTCGGGGCGTCTCCTTCTTGAGACTTCTTGCCGAAAATGGGAAGGAAGCGAGTTCGGTACCAACGGTCGTCTTCATGAGATTAGCAAGATGTTTCAAGGTTTAACTAGGCACCCAGTCCTTACCTATGCCGTGTTCTTTAAGGTCTTCAGTAGCTTTTCCATCCAGGAGAAGCTCGATGGGCTCAAGGAATTTGGGGCGTTCCCCGTCCGCGAGTTGTGCAGTCAAGCGGTTGAACACGGTATACATGTTCTCTCCTACAAACCATCTTGTTCCGTCATGGTTCTCCTCATGGGTATTGTTCCAGATCAAGGCGCCTTCAAGCATTGTGACTCTTCGGTTGGGGTCTACGGTGAAGATTGTCACATGAGAGTGAGCAATTACACTAAGGAGCTGTTGTCGGGTGCGCTTCATGGCCATCTTGGTTTGAATGCTTTCGTGAACATCGGTGCAAGTACCTGTCGGGCATTGTGAGCTATATCTCGAAGTAAGTAGTGGCGGAACACTTACCGAACCACTTCTCAACCTTGCCGGTCTCTTTGTTTCGTTGAGGCATCGCCCGGCCAAGATACCAGCGCCATTCACCATCTCTGCTCTGGCATCGATATTCTGTCACATAGCTATCGCCTGTTTCAAGCGAGTGTTGCCATCGCTTGTTGGCTTCAACCAGATCGTCCGGATGAAAAGCGTTTACCCATGATTTACCAAGGCTGTTCTCGGGTGTTAGGCCAGTGTACAAGTAGAACCGAGTGTTCCAAAAGTCCACAAGGCCATCCGGTGTCGCTGTCCAAACTAATTGGGGCATAGTATCGCAAATAAGCTTAAATCTTTCTTCGTCTCGCTCCTTGATCTGCGTGATTTCTTCTGTCATGACAGTAACATCACGCCCTGTCACGACACCAGCAAGGAACTCTCCAGTTGAATCGTCACGAATTGCCTCGCCAAGCACATCGTAAACTCTCCTGCTTCTGTTTTCATCATACATGCCGACTCGGAGCCCGGTAAAAGGCTTCTCTGTCTTTAGTAGCCTGCATATGGGCATTTCGTCAACCTCAAGGCGCTCTGAAAAGTCCTCGGTATAGATATGCCAGTATCGCATGAGTTCAAAACCATTGAGGGATGTGTCCAGTGGTGCCTCCTTCTCAAAAAGCTTTCGAGCAGCCGTATTTGGGAATGTGACACTACCATCCTTCCACATGGCAAGAATGGGCATTTGGGTATTGTTCAGAAGGGCATCTTTCATTAATAACATCTTTTGAAGTAGTGATGGTGTGCTCGAATGAGTCGCAGCCGAAGGGGGGCCCATCGGTGGGAAAGGGCTGGAGGACATAGTGACGATTCCTGGACTGTGAAAAGACGGCGAGTTGGAGTCTCGACTTGACGCAACTGACGATGGATTTGAGTGGGTGATAGATTTGCGCTCGGCAGCCTCAAGTATACTCGGTTTCGCGATGGCTCTTTTGTTGTTGTTGAGAAGAGTTGATGGTGGAGATTCTGTGCTGGTAAAAGTAAGTGTAAAGAAGATCTGGTGATCTTCCAGCTCCCATATAGTAATGATCATTTTGGCATAGATCTGAGAATCGGAGTCTTTGGGGTCAAAGAGTTTATCAAGCGTCGGTTTGTTAACGCCTTTACGTGTAATCACGACCTCAACTATCGAATCCTGCGGCTTGCGAGAGGGTGGGCTCGGGCGCCTTTCGGGGATGGGCATCGTGCTCGCGGTGGGTGTGGCATCGCCCCCGGATTGGGAAGGCCGTCGTGAATCCTTTGCTGCAGTTCGCACGCCCATTTCTTCCACTTGAGAATCGAGGAATGCCTCCCATGTTGCCCACACAGGTTGTCCGTCTTGGAGAATATCAACACCAACTTGAGATAGTGTCTGGCCCCGGAGGTTTTCGATGGTAGAGAGAGTATCGTCATCTTCTGAAGTGTCTGTGATAAGTCCCAGCATTCGACCCATTGCCTCGTTCGCTAAGACAACCGTTTTGAGGTTATTAAGAACCATGGTTGGTACGGGTAGATATTGCATTGCTGAGAATGCGAGCTGGCCAGGAGACATGCTCGGCATCGTCAAGCGGAAAGGACTCTGTGTGGGTGAGCGTGATGCATCACCAAAGTCTCTGAGGAAACGGCCTCCGGTGAATGGTCGCGGAGTTGCATCTTGACTTT
Source organism: Fusarium coffeatum (assembly GCF_003316985.1). NCBI lineage: Eukaryota > Fungi > Ascomycota > Sordariomycetes > Hypocreales > Nectriaceae > Fusarium > Fusarium coffeatum. The sequence goes on along the minus strand of NW_022157873.1, from coordinate 285,457 downwards.
TGATATCGTTCACTAGATCGAAGGTAGCTCTCGGTCGCGCATGGTCAAAAGCGGTAGGAACAGGAGCTTGAATATGATTACGATGAGGTTCGGAGCGAGTCAACGGGAATCCGGCATCGTGAGCAGTCCCTGCGGGCCTAATAGCTCGGGTTTGGCTGCTGTCACGAGGTTGTGCGGGAGGGCTCATGTCGGTGCTGCGTTACAAGGCATGGAGAGAGAACGCCTTTTCGCGTGACTTGCTTCGTGAACAAAACGTAATGCTCACAGGTCGCAGCGAGCGTATGAGCAGAGGATGTATTGAAAGTTGCAAGTTGCGGTTGCAATGGCCGCGGACAAAACAATGGCTAGGGCGCCGCCGGTCTCGACCTCGCCAGGACGAGTCAAAAAGCAAGTGTCAGTGGAGTTGATATACTAGGAATCGACAAGTGACCGTCGACGAAGAATTGGCATGGCGCAGAGGGGAAAAAGTGCCGTAAAGGTCAAGCAATGCGTAGCCCAGGATCTAGCTTGTCTGGGTACGGCGTCGACGGAGACGGGATTAGACTTTGAAGGGCGTGTTGAGACGGTTTAGTCGGCTTGTCAGGAACAAGAGAAGAGCTGTGGTTGGGCGAGAGGTGAAATGGTCGCAGATCAAGTTGATACACCAGGTCTCTGTGTTATGAGTTGGATCAGGATCAGGAGATTGGTTGAAGAAGACAGGCGTCCTGAACAAGTTATGTCGATCGTACTGTAGAGCTGGGCAAGCAAGAGATGATAGCTTTCACAGAATGAGCTTAGCTGAGATGGGAGGAGAGACGCGATGGACAGTTCGGCAAGTTGGATCAGATCAGATGCTTGCTTGCTAATGCAATGCAGCCACAGATATCCGAAAGACAGAACAAAGGACTGAGAGAAGAGAAAAATGGTAAGTTTTGGTTTTGTGCAACAGCATTTGAAAGGAATAGGCATTGATTTTCACTACAGTCAGAAGTCGACGCCCGAGGCGGCAAGGACAAGCAAGGACCCTGAATTGACACACCTTCCTGACGGGATGCTCGCTCTGGGCTCTGGGGTGCCTGGGTACACAGACACACACGCACGATACTGTAGGTCTTAGGCAAGAGGTACCCGAGCCTACACTACAAACTACAGCAATTCACAAGTCTACCTACGGTCCAGCGGGCGGGGTCCCATCCAATCCATATCCCATCGAGAGGAGTTAGGGAGTCTGCAGTACAGTAAAAGAGAGGGTCCAACACCCTACCCTGACCTCCACTGTCGGACCCCTTCCAGCGCCTCGCAGAAGGTCTTCCTCTGCTCCTCTACTGCACGGGGTGGGTGCCGGGGGCAGGGCGAGTGGGGAGTGGAGGTTCTTTCCACTTTAAAGTGCTGGTGGGTGGGGCGGTTGAAGTCGGTTGTTCACCAGTGTGAGCGCCGCGGCCTCGTCCAGGGTCGGGATCGCCTCCACAGCCGGACCCACCCTACCTTGTTGATGAAATGCCGATCGAGGCATGATTACAGACAGTATTGGACGACTGTACCTTACCTCACCTAACCCGAGTAGCATGGCATAGCATCGGCTCCAGTTTCAAGCCCTGATTCCTGCGGTGAACAGACACGACAACTACACAACACGAGCAGTTTACGACGTATTGCTACAGAGCCCCAGCACCGATGACCCTAAACTTAATCGAATCCTACCTCTGCTTCTAGGCAAGACACCTGGCCGCAGAAACCAACATCTACGAGAGCCCAGAACCAGAATCGCAGGCTAACTCCTTAGCTCTGGCGCCTCCAAGCTCACCAGCATCCGAGGTGGCTCCAGTCCAGTCTAACTCGGTACGTATGTCGCACCTCGAACTTGCTCACTGGCCCAATTGGCACACGGCAGACACACGGTACAGTTCTGCTGCTGCACAGCACAGGTAAACACCAGCCTTACGTGGAAATGAGCACAAACCAAGCCCGGACAAAACGCTTCCTTGCTCAAAGCCGAAGGTGGTCGGACGAGGCTCGAGGCTCTAGACGCTTGCATTCAAAATTAGGCCAGTCAACAATTTGTGCCCAGTTCGATACAGCACAAGAGAACAAGTAAGCACAAATAGGGCGGTCTGGCTGGCCTTGTCTAACTCACAACAAGGGCCATCCCATGGGAACGGATAACCTCGATCCCCGCAACCAGGGCATACCAGTTAAACGACCCGTAAACGAAGGAATCCTTACGTGATCGGAATTTATTAACCCGTCTCATCCGTTCGACGTTGGAACCGAAGCGCGAGAGTTACCGTTGCGTTGCGGTTACATCTTCATCGTTGTCCTCCTGTTTAGGCTTCACTTTATCGAATGGGATTTTGCACGGAAACCCAAAATCCATCATGGGGTTTATAACATTGACCATTACAGCGTAGTGCATAATATGGATGGGATACCCTATCATTCTACCAGTCGCCGCCAACCTTTTGGTTTCCCAACGAACCCGCCTATCATAGGATGAGCCGCCTGTCATCTGCTCGGAATTCGTCGGCGCCGTGCAACTAAAGGCAACTTACAGCTCCAACAACCGATACCCAACCAAGCGTGTCTTTTCAAGATTGTTGTTTTTGCACCATAAGAGATTGGACATTTTTGGTTTAATATGGTATCACCGCCTCATCATGGTGTCTCTGTCAGTGCGTCGGGATCGTGTGATGCTGGCAAGGATCCGTAGAGAACCTAAGCTTTGTTACAGTATGTATAACACTATCTGGTTTGATGTGGTTGCAATTAGAGTCGCATCCCCATCTGGCCCTGTAACCTACCAAGAGTGCAACGTACCCACCCGTTGATGCACGACACAGGAGATCGTGCGAGCCGACGAATAAGGCGAGCGGGCTTTCAGGCACGAAGACACTTTTGAGTTATAAACGGTTGAATAAAGCAAAACACAATCTGGGATATAAAAGCAAATCTTTCCGGATACAATATGGGGTTCGCACGTTATGCTACCTTAAAGTAATTAGCTCGTCCTAGCTACTGTCCAGTATCTGCTTGATGTTCAGTAACACGACCAATCAGCACACTGTGACCGCAACTGAAAGTCTTACTGTGCCCGTACCCATCGCCGAAGAAGCGAAGCTGACAGCTCAGTGCTTGATCGTGTTACAGTGAAATGCACAATTTCCTCCGAAGAAGGCATTTGAACTAATTAGCTGCATACTTCCGTCTATTTGTGGTAATTCAACGTGGTCTAGAATTGATTCCAGAGACATCTAGACCTTATAGCCAGGTCCTAATTCAATTTGAAAAAAGTACCTGTGCGATTCTATGCACGTTTCAAATACGCATCGTCGATTTCTACTACCTAGCCTCTTAAGTGTCAGGTAGTCTAACGCTATGGAATTGTTTAAACCAAGTCAAAATCCTCTCAGGCCTCAGCGTACAGTTCTGACTCATTAACAGATCCATCATCATGCAATTCACCAAGTTTACCGCTAGAACTTGCATCGGCTCCCAAGTTAGGTCGGCCTTCAGCAGCCGCTTCAAGCGTACAGTAGTAAACAGTTCTTCAGTTGTTTCATTCGATTCTTTCAAGTCTTCCAACCCACCGGTTTCTGCTAGGGTCCAGTTGGTAACAAGCCCCCCCGATGGCGTCCAAGCCCGCCTTGCAGATCATCTCCAATTCCAATCGGCGCTTTTCCGGATCCTGCAAAGTCTTCTTTAACGTCATATTTTTATGAGAATCTCAAGACACGATCTTGGTTGACCCCTGCATCTTGGCCCTTCGTCTCGGAAAAAAGTCCACTTGATGATTGGAAGCCAAGACGCACGAGTTTCCATTCAGCGAGCGTCAATGAAGTCATTGTTGATCGACAGAGCAAGAAACAAGAACCAGGGGTCCGTGGCATTGATTCGTCCTCAAAGTTTCCCATCCTCTAAGTGACCAAGGAAAATGCGATTCTCTGGTTAACTATCGTGAATTGTCCTTCATTTTCCCGCATGTTGAGCATGTCCACCATTGCTTTTGCATCTCCGTCCCACAATAGCTGCACTCCCAGGTTTGAGGTCCTGATGATGCACTTCCTTGGACTGCACTTGGTGGTTTCGATTTTCGTGATGTCGTAGCAGCAGAGGGTCGCCGATCTCGTGGCGGACTCTGGGTCAAGTCAATAACAGCAGGTTGTCTTTCGGATACCGGCGATCTGGATCGGCGGTTATCTTTAACCGGTTGTGTCCCTGGCCTTGCGGACCGCTCCATCCCACAAGCATCGCAAGAGAGATAATTGGCAGGATTGCGCAGAGTACAAGTGTCGCATGTCCAACTTGGAGGCTCTCTAGACCTCTCTGAACTACGGCTTGGTCCCCCATTTGGGATTACTGTTCCACCACCGTTTCCAGTAGGATTGTCTGCTGTGGGAGGGATATAAGAGTTCCCGTACTCGACCGATTTGTCTTGCTGCACCAGTTCCCACAGCGCTTGAGCAATGGCTGCATCGTTAGCCTCATCTTCTTCGGCCTGTGTGCGAAAACCATTCTTTGTAGCAGTATCAGAGATATTCCGAATCTGAGTTTCACTCAGGTTGTCTGTACCACAGCCCTTGAGAATTCTGCTTCTCCGCTCAGCAGCATCCGCAATGACTTTTCGAATGTCTTCGCCTGGGCGCGGGGCCGATCCTCCCAAACGCTTCCCTGACCCAGTCCCGGGATGGGATCGACGTTTTTCTGCAGCTTCTCTGGCCAGTCTACGGGCTTCATGCGGTGGCATCCTCGAGCCCCCAAGGCGTCGTCCATCGGAAAGGAAGCCTTCGCCGGTATAGCCCTTGAGGACAAGCCGTTCATGCTCATCTCGGAGTTGATCCCAGAGAGCGTGAAACTTGGCATCGTGAGGACCATGAACAATGTGAGATAACTCGTGGAGCATAGTATCTACAATGTTTTCAAGGGGCATGAACAGGGTACGATCTCCTGCATACCGCAAGCGAAGACATATCTTGGCTCCTCGATTTATATTGAGACCTGTCAGCTGCGTTTAACATGACAGTCAACCCCAGAGCTCACAGTAAAACCTACCGAGAAGATTCTGTTGATCAGGATAGAACTCTGCCAACTGTCGAACTTTCCAATTACGAGCTCGCATTATAGGTTTCACAATAGAAGCCACCTTTTTCAATATCTGCAATGCATCGTCTGCTCTGGGAAACTTTGGCAGGTGGCTATACGACAAGACAAGGGCATCGTGTTCAGCCATCGTGTTGTAAGTGACTTGCAGGTAAGACGTGGGTTTCGGTGTGTAAGTGCGTTACAGGAGTGGATAAGATGTCAAGGGTCTAACGATGACGTCGTTATCTAGAGGTTCACGATGCGAACTTGGTGGTGTTTAGGAAACCCATCGCTTTTAGAGTCGGCCATCAGTCCACGTCAAGGGCAGGTGCCTTGGGCTTTGTTGCCCCTTGATCCGGGGCAGGTGCATGTGGTTCTGAATGGTAAGGCAACTGCGGAACGCTGACGCAGAGAACCTGGAATCTTCGATTGGCGAAAATGACTAATCACTGCGGCTACCCTACAGTGGTCAGGCACTCCCAAGTTGTATGTTTGTCTATTCACAACGGCTCAATATCAATACAATATGGATTTGCCTTGTCATTATGGATTTAAGCTACCAATTAGGCTATATGGCGGCAAAGAAATTTGTTGTTGCTACGCGGGCTTATGAGCTATAGCCCTCAATCTGACATAGTGTATTGTTTCTCCACCACCAGGGTTACGACACACTTCACGAAGCACATCAACACATTCCTTTGCTGCCTCTTCTCGTTCCTTTTCATCAGTGACGGCATCCAGCAATTGACTTGCCATCAGCCTGGTCCAACCCTCAACGCCCCCCTTGTCGGCTGGAGTTGGCCGCCACTCGCGCTCTGCTCGCTCAACCTTGAAACCCGCTGCTTCAAGGGCACTCGTGATCCATGTTTCATCAGGGAAGAACCAGGGGTCTGCTGCGAGAGCTTTCTCCATACCCACTCGTCGAGCTATGGAGCTTAGGATTGCAGCGCGCATCTCCGAAACGTTGCCAAAGCCACCCATCTCGAAGACGAAGGTGCCGCCAGGAGCCAGTGAAGCATATACCCCGTCGAAGAACTGGGCGCGAGTCTCTTCGGGACGTAGAATCCAGTGCATAGCTGCATTGGAAAAGACTTTGGTGAAGCTGCCTTTCTGAAGCTCTGGTTTTGAGATAAGTTGCGTAGCGTCCAGAACTAAGAAGTCAACAAGTCAGCTGTGAACAATGACGCGATGGTCTTGGAGACCTTACCTTCGAATGTGGAATTCTGATTATCCTTGCACAGTTCTTGGGAAGCCTTGATCATTGATGCCGAGCTATCGATACCATGCATTGAGCCGTTCCCCTGCGAAAGGATCTTGGCAAATTCGGCATTCAATATGCCATCTGTATAGACAATCAGCTCAACTGCCGCAAAGTTGGATGTGGGCTAGAGTACATACCACCACAGCCGATGTCGAGGAGAATATCATCCTTCTGCAAGTCTAACCACGAAATAACTTTTGTCGCAAGCTTGGGAACAAAAGAAGCCGAGTGTTGGTATGCCTAAAATCCGTGTAAGTGCCTAGCGAGGTATCAAAAAGTAGAGATTGAGACAAACGTTGGCAGACCATCTATCTTTTTGATCTGTCATGATTGTGGTTGATTGATTGATTGTTGGCTGGATTAATCTATCAGATTAAGTCTGAAATTCAATGACGGAATTGCGGTCTCTTTATACCTGACATTTCGTATCGGTCATGTTGGTGAGGAGAAGCTTCAAGCTGGGTGCATCGCCGACATCGGCCTTAACGGTAACGTCCTACCATAGGCATGCATCAATTATATGAACTAACGAGGACAGAATAACCAATTGGATCAAATGCTTATGTACAAAGGGAATAACTCAAGACAATTGTTCCCTTTGTTATACTTGTTTTCATGTCCGGTTGTTCGCCGAGTTGATATGTGATAACCTCCAATCGTCTCATACACCGACAACCTACGAGAAAGAGATAAGACCTGGGCACGTAGGTTAACAGAATAATTGTCCTCTTAGGATTAGGGACCCGAAATAGAATAGCCTACGTGCTTCTCTAGGCTCGTATGAGGTAACTGAATTATTCGTCTTTATGCTCTTGGCGGCCAGTTCTTCTAACACCCTGACGCCGGGATATCAAATTTTGAGTCTTGGTGAGATCTTGCTGCTATCCTTGGTATTGCTACTAGCCACAGATTGTACTTAATCACTGTGGTCATGACAATGGCTCTAAGACTGCCATCCATCCGAGCCCCAGTCTGAGTCGCCGAGGAAATGTCCCTTATATATGGTTGTCCCATATTCAGGTAACGTAGAAACAATATGACTTCCTCTCACGTGTACTGCAACTCTATAACCAGGAGTTGTAGCGTTAGCTACATAGTCGCAAATCCCTATAGCGATTTGAACCCCAAACCACATCAACAATCCTGCCATAGCGACACATTCGAGACTTTGCTTTTCTCAGCCAGATTCTAGCAGCCCAGACCACATGCGCCCGAGCTATCCTCTAAGGAAACTGAGACTTCATACGGCTATACTGCACTATCAAGGGTACCAAGAGGGTAAAGTGAACAATTGGGTGAAGAAAGCCTCATGACGGCAACGCACATGGGAATTGTTCAGCTAGCAAGGATGTACCAATAATTGCAATCTCAAATAAAACAATCCGTTCCATTTGGTCTTAGTTCATATGTGATATATGCACCTTTATCTACAAAAATAAAATCAGGCTGTGGTCTGGTGTTGCCCATTGGGCTGTTTTCTCTGAAGTCTGCCTTAGTCAAAAAGCCATAGAATGCAGGGTGATCCTTCGAATATTTGGTCCTTGTGCTCTATGCTTTCATTCTTAAGAGGGTGAAGGCCCAAGGTGAGTGCTAGTCCTTTTGTTTCTACAAGCTAGAATTTCTCTTCAACGAAAGCAACCTCTGGTGTTCCAAATTCGCGATATTCTTGGTACATCACCATGATGGCCGAAAGTGTACAAACTCGTCCCGGAAATCCTTCGAGACTTGAACAGGCTTTCCCAATGGTCACTGAATTGGCATCTCTAGACGAACGAGATGTTATTCATGGCAGACAGGTCTATCAAGACTGTGGTTTCTTCCAATATAACGATAACACTTCAGGTAGGGTTCCTTTCTTTCCCCTTCTTCTCTTACCACCAAGACCCCTTGCTCGTCCAAGAACACAGATAAACTAACTGATAGTATTTTAGAATGGCAAACATGGCTGTGTGTTGATACGTCGTCATCAACGACTACAACCTGCAAAACCATCAATGAGAATTTCGGATGCTTTGTATGGATGCCGACAACTTGCTATGCTTCAACTGAAAGTGCAAGATGCAACAATCTGGACAAAAAGCAGTTATGCTGGTTCGTAACTCATCCTTATTAACCTTCTCCTTTGACTTACTCGAAATTAGTACGGATCCAACCTTCTCGGAATGCATGATAGCTCAGAAGACTGTGGGCACTCAGAAGCTCACGGCGTATGTCTGCGCAAATAACCCAATGGAGGTTTCTATATATGAATCAACGTACTTTCCAACGTCGACGTCAGAAGAAGAAACATCAAGCACGGGCACGGAATCAAGTGGCACGCCAGAGACGAGCATCAGTCGCCAGATCATAGACGTTGATTCGACCATAGCATCAACCACTGGCGAACAGACCTCTAATTCGAACGATTCTTCATCAGACAACGAGTCCAGGTCCTCCAGTACGCCTATCGGACCTATCGTGGGAGGCGTCATCGGAGGCCTAGCGCTCATTGCACTTGTCGGTCTTGGTATCTGGCTCATTCGTCGCAAGAAACAGCATCCTGGTGCTGTTCCTTCTCAAGGAGGTTATCATCCTCAGTCTCAGTCGTTGCCCCATTATGATTATGTCAATCCTGCATATGCCGCCCCTCAGTATAATCAACCGCCTATGTCCTCAACACAAGCAAATGAGTCCCAGCGTTTCAGCAACTTGCCCTATGCAGCGAGCCCTCAAGCTTCGGAACTTCCATCGCCCCCGGCTCGTCCGAAAACACCTGAGTTTTGATTTCTTGAAGTGATGAGAAACTTGACTGGTCGGACTCGAGGGTATGTACACGGAGTTTGGGGTTTCTGGCTGACATACGATGGCTTTTCTCATAATTATTATGTTGTGTTTGACTTAATGAGTATTTAGCTGATAAATGTTTGGCTTGAAATATCTTTGAACAGAAATTGAAAATGCCTGTTTGCCTGTCACAATCCACCGTCCTGATGTTCAGCTCAGCCTGAACATTCACATACATCACTAGGTACGAGTTCAAGTATGTATTCGATTCACAAATGCCTTGTTCAGTGAGATGTAGGCACTGTTAAAATTCATCCCTTGACTATAAAGTCCTACTAGTCTGTGCATCTAATCATTCCCCGGTCTCTTCCTAGTCAAGAGTCTTCGACATTCGCAAAGTAGCTATATTTGCGAATCGTTCAGCATCTGGTATCCTAAGAAAGAAGCCTATTTTGCCGCTTAATCACTACCAAAATGTGTCAAGAGATCGTCGGTGTCTGCTGCTATTGCGGCGACCATATCAAATCCTACTTCCTTCTTTGCCATTCTTGGCACGTAATCGCAGCACAGTTGATGGCTGTAGGCGAACCAGCCCCTCGAGCAGAGCATTGCGAATTTCGCGTAGCGAAGGCATTCCAGCCTTGGCTCAGAGGCTGTACCAACAACGACGTCTGTCCTTCGTGGTTCGGGAATATGTTCCCAGGTTTTAGTGACTCTTGGAGTGAAGAGACCTATCAATTCGAGGAGCTAACTGTTGCTGAGGACAAGTACGATGAATGGAAGAAAGACTTTGCTCGGAAGTACTTCGTGAAAAGACCTATCCAGATTCTACAGGAACCTGAGGGATTCTTTGAATCAGATACCGAATCTGTTCTTTCATCGTCTGCTGCTACTTCGTCTATCGACGACGGCGAGATTGCTAATGAGACTCTCCAGTCCGAAGTTGACGAGGATACTCATACCCAGACTGACGAAGCCAACAAACGAAATTTCGCCGCAGTCGATTCAGCTTCTGAGATCTCGGAAATTGATCCACTAGACCTATTCTACGGTAACGTGGTCGATTATGTTCCTAACAAAGACACCAGGAGCAACACCGTAGAAGCAGCGAAGACATCGAGAGCCAAGAGCAGCCGAGAAGAGTACCAAGACCTAGCCCCTGTATGGACTTCGTTCCATCCTTTCATGGACATGGGACGTGATAGAGAGTTCAACGACTAAGATACGAAAGTGCAGGGTCGTCAAGAATTAGGAAGAAGAATGAGTTGCCTGGGTTGATGAACATCCCCAGAGGAAATCCAACCAGTGTAGCTATTGGTATTTTGATATAGATTGTATAGTGTTCTGGCAGTAGACCTGTCTCGAGGTAAGACTAGCAGTGCAACAATTGATACCCCTGATTTTCCCTTTGACTTACACGGGCACGTATTAATGGTGACCCAATGCTCCGAGAACGAACAACCCAACTGACTTGCATGCATAGATGGCTTACTTAACCGCTCTCGTGAACACGGATCTCAGCATAGATTTACCATTGACGATATTAGTTCGATGCTTTCATGATAGATTAGAATAAGTGTCTGTACATCATCACTTGTCCATGCAGTGTACATCAGCCAGTGAAATATCTTGACAATAAACGGTATAGATTACGACACGACTGTCTATCAAACAGAACGCCTTTCCCAATAACAGATTCAGTATACTCTACAACCCATTTAATCCGACTTTTTCGCCCTCTTGCTGCCCTTCTTCTTCTTCTCCCCGAATGCCTCCTCGTACACCTCAGCCGCCGTCTGCTGGCCGGCCTTTCGCTTCTGCTTGGACGACTTCACGCTGACGACAGGGTTTGACTTGCCCTCCTTGGCGGCACTCTTGACTTGCTTCTCGGCATCTTCCCACGCGGGAGCATCGCCCTCAATCTCGTATCTGGTCATGGTTAGGTGTTGTACTTCATTGACTTTAGGAGTGTAACTTACTGGTCGAGGGGCAAAGAGTCAATAAGCTCTCTTTGCTTCTTCTTGAGCTCCCTCAGGGCCTCGTCGCCACCCTCCTCGAGCTCATCGTCGAGAGTAGTAGCCAGAGGAACGAAACGCTCGTCGATAATCTCGTCATCATGAGCACCATCAGCATCCTCGCGTGACACGCCCAGACGCTCGGCCTTAGGAAGCTCGGCATCGACAGCATTCGAGATAACTTCAGCGAAGTATACAGCCATCTTGCGGATAATCTTGATAAACATGGCAAGGATCGATTGCACGGGCTTGCCAAGTTCGTTGGCAATGACTTCAATGTCCTTGCGCTGCAAACCGATAGCGAGCAGAATCGCCTGGTAAGCTGGTGTCAGGGTAACCTTACCCTTGAGACGTCCTGTGAAGTAGAGAAGGGCGATCGTTGGAACCAGATCAAGGATAACGTGGTAGTCGAGCATGTTCTTAGAGTACGAGTCCAGTCGTTTCAAATCGAAAGGAGTCATGTAAACATCAAGATCGGACCTGACCAGTGGTTGAATTTCAACTGTGTCCAGCTGTGCACCGGTATTCGCAGACTCGCGAATGCTCAGGGCTGTAGCGGGGGAGAATCCGCGGAACTGATACGAGAGTAGCGACAAGAAACGCTTGTGGAAGTCTCGGGAGAAAGCACCGAGCCAGCTTCGGTCACCACTGTTCTCGAGAGGTCGCAGCATAACGCATGTGTGCTCGCCAGTCAGATCGTTGGCTGTCTGTCGCAAGTAGACGGGGGAGAAAGATGCTCTCTTCCAGAACTTGTGAAGAGGGCTGGTCAAACCGTAACTCACACCCACGTAATCAAGCTGGTCAGGCTTCCTCTCTGAGAGCTTAGAGAACAGCGGAGGCATCTTGTTGATGTCTCGCACCTTGATATCGTCGTCGAGGAGGTTGGCGTTGGCCAGCTCGGCATCGGTAACTCGGGTCATTGTCTCTTCCATAACTTGATCCTCGTCCTCTGACAGGTTGGCAAAGCGACCCTCATAGTAATCGACGAGCAGCTCAAGGGCCTTGGTTCCGTATCCCATGGAGACATACTCAGGGTTTGTGGCGATTCGGACAACTCGAGCACCAGAAAGAGAAGCGAAGTCCTCATCCTGGAACTGCTGGCTGACCAACCAGGGAATAAGATCACCACTGGGTCGCTGTCCTCGGCTCAAACTGTTAAGAACGCTCTGTCTGCTGATCTTTCCTTCAAGCGAAACCTGGATAACACACAGAGGTTCGGGCAATCTTGCGCTATCCTCAGAAACGGGAGGAACAAGAACGAACAACTCGTGCGCAGGCGCATCACTCATAAGCTGAAGATCATCGGGCGAGTTCTTGTAGTGACTGGCAACGTACAGCGCCACCATTTGCTGCAAGAACTTCTCAGAAACAGGGTGGAAGGAGAACAAAGTATCTCGGTTAACGTTCAGAAGTTGGCACTGGGTAGGGTCGGGGCATCCGTTAATGTTGGACTTTGACTTGGGCAGAGTCGCATCAAGGCAAAGCACAGTGTTAAGCCACTTCTCGACAGAATCTCCCTGAGCATATCGGATAGGTTCAGACAGGGTGATCTCACGAAGCTTGCGTCCAGACTGGAACTCCTCAGTCTTCGATGTCTTGCCCGTTGATCGGTCTGTAATCTCCATGCCTTCACCTGCGGTGGAAGCTGTGCGTGACTGATCTCTCAGCTGCTTGATGAGCTTGAGAGAAAGAGAGCGACCTGTACCCTCGTAACCGTTGATGGTGGATGCCATGAAGACCAGGTAAGGGCCCATCAGCTTCTTAACAAGAGGCAGAGGAATGGCTGCAGCCTCATCAATAACTACCAGCTCAGCCTGTCCGAGAACATGAGCGTCCTGGGGTCGGATATACTGGATGGTCTGTCGGTGTTGTCGGTGAATGTTTACTCGGACGATAGCCTTGTTGAAGTCGGGGTTGGTGCTCTGGATAATAGAGTAATCGGCGTGATCAGCGTAACCAAGCTCATCAAATCCCTTGAAGACGAACTCGAAAAGAGTCTTCAAGTTTTCGGGGGAAGGTGAAGTAATGAAAATGTTGCTGTATCCGTATGCAACAGCAGCTGCGACAGCAACACCCAGTGCTGCAGACTTTCCACGACCACGAGCAGCAGTAAGAGTAACTGTGCTTCGCAGAGTCTTCTCCGCGATAGCGTCTGTGAATGTAACGAGAGCCTTGGCCTGGTCGACAGTCTTGGCGAGAGAAATGAGAGGCCCAACGGGTTGTCGGCCCTCGTTCTGCTCCTTCATAGCTTCGAGCTCAACTTGGGATTCCGTCTTGGCGTTATCGAGGTCAGGAGGAGGCAACTTCTTGACACCCTTGCCACCGGAAATGGGAAGCACGTTCATCTCATCGTCGATAACCAAACATGAGTCGCAGCTACCCAGAGACAAAATGAATCGCTCGTTGAAACGAGCCACCACATCGTCGTGAGCCTCGGTTCTGTATCGTGAGTGGACGTCCATGGACAAGCTGTAGAGCTGCTTCAGACTGTTCATGCCCTTCAACAGCAAGACAACCAATCCACCACCTTCGACGGTCTCGATCGTTCGCGCGAGGATGTTGGGTGTGATGGCCTCGAAGTCCTGAAGAATACACATGCCGAAGGTCTGACCGAGAATCTTGTCGGTTTCCTTGTAGTAGGTATATCGGATGTTGTGTAGCGACACAAACAGCTCGAAGGGGTCCTCGGTGTTGGCTTCTCGGATTCCTCGCTTGATCTCCTTCTTGATCTTTTGCTCGCGCTTCTTTCGGTGACTGAGAACCTTCCGTTAGCTGCGTCGCAACGAGCGATAGGATGTAAAGAACTGCTTACCTGGTAAAGCCCAACAGCTTGTTCTTGTAAGCCCACAACACAGACTTGTTCTGCTTGATATCGAACTGGGACATGATGTAGTGCAGGCGCACGATCACATCTTTGGATCTGTCTCCGACGACGACGAAGAAGCTTCTCTTCTTCTCTTGCAACCCATTTTGAATGAGCGCAGGAATGCGCGAGTCCCTATGATATTGTTAGCTTGATGAAGCAAGCTTGAGAAGCCAAAAGAGGTACATACACCGCTTTGCGCTGCATTATTTCAGATTTTTCTACGACCAATTGCTCTGAAAACACCTGGGCGCAAATGCGATCTCGTCTTCAAGTGGGACCTGGCTCAAAAAATCCAAAATTTTGGCGGTTGATGAATTTCTGCCGGGCGGTCAAGCTTCGGTGAGACACAGAGAAGTGGGGCACTGACGGACTTAGCATCCGACCTCACCGAGGACTCTTGAAGTCCGAATAAGGTGGCGCTCGGTGTACGGATAGGTGGTCTTCGATTTCGTATCCTTGTTGACTGCGGATTTTCTAGGATACAATAACAGCCCGGGTCTACTTGTCAAACCCTGTCACATGGAGCTGAATATATAGTCATGATTAGCTTGTTGAGATAGGTAGGTAGTCATTGAAAGGCGTCTTCGAGTGTGGCGTCGTTAAAACTAAAACTTAGATATAAAAAATGATTGAGCCACTGATAGGCATTAAACGTTAAATGCATCATGTTCACGACTCAACTCACAAGAGTGCTGTTACTCTTCCAAAGTTAGACGGACTTCCAAGAAAGCACCAGTCTCTCAGACAAGAATCACATATATGGGCGGTAATAAGCGAGGATCAATGAGTGAATTGTACAGCTAATGATACATGATCCGTTGGTCTGGGCTGATGTCACGAAGAAGAACATCTCAACTGATTTAGAACGATGATTGTTATGCGCGAGTCTATATGTAAATATGAAAAGCCTCGAATCGCAATGCCACATCCATCCAAACTTGTAGAGAAATCATCACCTTCATGCCCAGACACCACGAATGAAAAATGTCCGAATGCCCCATATGCGAGATAGTGAGAAGATCAGAAACAGGACTCGAACGGTTTGGGGGAATATGTACACATGTCTAAGTTCGATCCAACTTGCGGCGCAGGACTCGCGTCCTCTTCATCAACTTCTTGTACTTCTTCTTCTTCATCTTGAGCTTTCTTTGTCGCTTCACACTGATGGCATGCATATCACGGCGACCCTGGGCCTCGTCAAACTTGAGTTGACGGAGGGCCAGGCGCTCAAGAAAGCTTCGCGGTTGATCCTGCATGATTCGGGGGCTGTGGGCCATGATACGGATCTGACCATCGGGGTCGGTAGACTCCTCAATGGTAAAGAGGGCCTTGTAGACGCGGTGTTGGGGGACATCCTCCACGGCCTCGGCTTCGGCAATAGCACTTTCTGACTCGCCAGCAGCCTGGACTTGAGGCAGAGGAGGGGGTCGGAAAGGGAGGAATTCGCCGGACATAGCATCGATCTGGAGGTACATGCTGGACTCTGTACCGTCGGGGTTCTTGATATCCACCTTATGCATAACTTCCTGTCCCTCTTGGCCACCAATAGTCATCTGAGCCATGGGGCCCTCCAGTTGCTCGATAGTGTTGGAGAGAGTCGCATCGGTGTCGGCCATCTTGTTGTTCCTGGTTCGTGCGGCGAAGATGGAGGCAAAGTGCTCATCGGACACGGCTCGGGGCATGGTTTGAGTAACAGAGATAGGTCTGTGTAGCGAGAAGAAACTTGATAGACCAAGGGCTGAGCCTGTTAGCAATCGTTCTAGATATACCATTAGAGCATCCTGGATTCCTACCTTCTTGTGACATGTGATGCGTGTTGGGAACGCTGGGTAGCTTCTTCATAGAGGCCGCTCGATCGGATGCATCCTTGCTGCTCTTGCGCTTTCGCTTCTCGCTGCCAGACTTGGGCGTTGTGGTGGCGGGAACCGACTGACCGGCGGAGATCTCGTTGGAACCATTATCGGATTTGGAGGGTTTCGAGGAGGAGTATCGGCGCTGCTGATTTTGAATCAAGATAGGAGTGCTCTTTATAGTGGTTGGGGCGATGGAAGACACGAGGCCGGTCTGAGGGGTAGAGGAGACGGCCGAGGTGACGATACGGCGCACCGATGAAGGCAACATGATGAGTTACCAGGTGCGGAGGAACCGCAGAGTCTGGGAAGTGAGGAGAGGGGCGGTTTTAGAGGTCAGGACGAGTTCCTGATGTTGTTCAGTTGTATCTTCAAACCCGGATTTGGCCGCCAGGTAAAAGGCTGCGCTGCGATGGAACAGGGTTTCAGACGCTAACTATTTGTGGCCTAAGGCAGCGATAACGGCCACTCTGAACTAGTGACATAAAAGACATCAGACCATGAGCATGATGTTCTATTTCCATATGTGATTCTGAATCTGGTCTGTCTTTATTTACGACTGTTCAAACCTGACTTATTATTTAACCATTATAAAGCCTTGTTTTTTTCTGAATTGTATTCACAATGCTCTGCAATTAATTCCATTACCTTGAGACTCTTGATGATCGACCTGTACTATTTCTGTCTGCCCACGCCCAGCATTCTAAACACGGACCGTACCCCAACCACTGCAGCTGGTTTCATCACGGGGCTTTCTCCGCACTTACAGCAGGGCAGTGAGAACCTGGAAGTGACTCAAAATGGCGGGAAACGCAAGCCTTCGGCGGTTATCATGGGTCACTGCCCCGGGCACCGATCTCGACTGATAACCGATCCAGGACAGCCCGGACATCGATTGCCGCTGTATCATGACTCTTGGCAGTACATCGCGTGCTCAAAGATAAGCCGCATGAGACCCATCAAGTATCCATTAGAGTGAGAAGTCATGTGCTTTTGATGGCTTATTATACATAGGTATAGCATCTATCGAAACGCGGTCAAACCCTTTGAATAGACCGCATGGCTTGATTCCTTCTGCGCCGTTTATACCCCAAACCCTGTGAAAACAAATCCAGTCAACTCATGTGAAAGCAGAGCATCAGCCTGATACGTGCAAAAAGACAATGCGTCTATGTCTATAGAAGGACGAGTGGCTTAGCGATTCTTTGAGCAACAGGCTGTTCTTTATTGGGAGTTGACCCAGCTCAAGTATGAGTTCCAGCCAATCGCGATGATGTTGGCAAAGAAAAGACGATACTGCAAGGGAATGAGCGAGAAGTTGATGACCTGGACAGCAGGCCAGAGCATCCAGTTTGCCTTCAAAGCAGGCCACCATGTCTTGTCGATGCGCTCCTTCGCACTCTTGCCTTCCATGGTGGCCATGCTACCAAGAAAGACACCGATCATGACAGGCGCAAAGCCAAGCTGGTCGCAAGCGACACGGGTGAGGACTTCGGCCTTCTTGTTCGGCACGTTGACCCTTCGAGCAAGGAAGGCAAACCAAGTAGTAGCGACAGGGCCGAAAACAACTGTCAAGAGTCAGTATCTGTCGAGTAGCTGAGTAGGGAACCAAGGGGACACTTACAGCCACCGTAGAGAGCCATACGGCCTGTTCGAACCATGTCATGCTTCTGAACACCCTTCTTCTCGACGAGCTGCTGAGCTGTAACATCACCTGTAGCAAAGAGGAATGCAGTGGTTACACTCTGAGTAAGCAGTGGGCGCGCAGCCAACCTGGCGTTGTACCTGGATATAGATCAGCACGGACGCTATCATGATGTATGCTTGAATGTGGAATTGGCTTGAAAAGACCTACCAACGAATGAATGAAGCCATTATGATGAAGTGGTTTTTGGGGAGACCTCTTTCGGGAGTAGTCGAAGTTTAATAATCTTTTCGAGAGAAGATTGACAGAGGTCGAGAGAATCCGTTTCTCGCAAGCCACAACGTTAGATGGGCAAGATGCGCCTATAGGAAGACGAGCGACTCGACTTGTCAAGGGCGACCAGTTGTAGACGCCTAGGATTCAGAGGACTAAAATGCGAAAAAGCACTCTTCAAGGAGATCGTCTTCTAAAGAGGGCAGAGAGAACCTTGACGTTTAAGCACTCAGGCAGGTAAAGAGGACTGAAGCTGCAGATGCAAAGGGCATGACGTAGCAGAGGCGCTTTGATAGAGGTTGACTGTCACTGTTGCACGTCTTTCGCATTTAGCCTCAAGCTGACCTGACCTGGGGCTCCAGACTTTTTGTGTCCCACTGCGGGAGCTGGCGATCTTCTAGGGGCACGTCCCGATAAGAGTGGGAGCACGGTTACATGCACACCGATAACTGATTGTGGAAATGATGTCTCGAAATCCGTTGACCTTTGCAGCAACACCACTAAAGACGCAGGTAGGTACTGAAACAATTAGCTTCTGGAAAGCTACTGCGGAACTTCTAGTTTAAGTTACTCTCTACAGATACATCATGGATAGCCCTTGAAAGGATAAATAGCTTCAAATAGAAAAACAGGCCATGGATGCGTTGTCACCAACTGGAGTCGCAATGGAAGGGCTTATACTACCTAACGTTGGTAGAAGGTAGTGTGAGATAACCATCTGGTCGTTGCAGTTGTTGAATATAGCTGCTTCTTACGCGACAACAAATTTCTACTCAATTCTGGTCTTGACAAACCAAACCTAGTGACATTTCCTTTACTCAATCAGCGACCTGGCAGACAATTCCGTTCCAAATACTGGCCTGACTCTTCTGCAGCTGGAAATAGGCCGTTAGATATCATAGACAAAGTCACTAGATTCTTAAAGTATAGAATCAACAGGATTGCTTTAACAATTGCTTCAATGAGTTTGCTTTATTCATGCTATCATTGCCGCATCTTTGTGCGCTTCAAAACAACATAGGCATCGCATCGTACACAATCCAGTGGATCTCACTCTTCCCAGCCGTATCATTGAGAACCCAGATTTTACCATCCCAAGGTAACAAGAACCCATGTGAAATATGGGTAAGCAATATAGACAACTCCTCTAAACTCCTGCAAACCACCCTATGTATGTATATAGCAGTCTCCTTAGGTATCGTGCATCTTGCCAGCAGTGATTCTGTGGCAGGAGCTTAACGGAGAGCTGCTGAAAGCCAAGATAAACCAATGCCAAGTGAGAAAGAGAAATCAGACGAAGGGTAATTAAGAGCTCTTAGTCTTCTTGCGACCCGACTTCTTAGGCTCCTCTTGAGGCTCGGCGGCGGCTGCTGCCTTGGTGGACCTTCTACGCTTCTTGTCAGGGCTAGCAGGGGCGGGCTTCTCTTCAGCAGCAGCGGGAGTAGCGACCTTGCGCTTGCGACCACCGGCAGCCTTCTTGGGGGTCTTGGCAGGGGTCTCGGCCTCTTCAGGCTCTTCAGCAGCAGGGGCAGCAGCTACAGCCTGGAGCTGCTCAGCAAGGGCGTCCTGATCGTTGGCAGGCGCTTCAGTTTGAGTGACATCCTTGAGCTCAGGCATGGGGATCTGGAAATCCTCAGCATACTTGAGTGCCTCCTCATCAGTCATGCCCTTGGCAAGAGGGTTGCCATTCTTGTAAGAATGAACACGGGCGTTGTAGAGACGAAGGTTGTACTGGTAGGCATTGTTCCAGCCCTGCTTCTCATGGGGTCCCATGTGTGCCCATCGTCGCTGGCCCTCCTCCTGGACGGCGCCCTTAGGTGCTTCAGTGCCTAGGTCGTTGGCAATGATGGAACGAGCGTGCTGCATGTACAGGAAGTAAGGAGTCAAGGGACGCTTGGGAGCGTTAGGGTCAATGGTTCGCTTCTTGCGTTCCTTCTTCTCCTCAACAGGAGGTGCCAGCTCAGCAGGCTGGATGCTAATAAGCTGCTGAGCAGCTTGCTCAAAGTTGGCGAGAAGGTTGTCTTGGGAGCCCTCAGCAGTAGGCTCGCCAAGGAGAAGGTTGGTCTGGCGAACATAGTCGGCAGTGAAAGAGCGCAAGAGCTCAAGAATGGTAGTCAAGCGACCAACAGCCTAGACAAGGTTAGAATTTGTTCTCAAATATCTTAGACACAACTTGTAGTGCGGCATAGGGAAGTTGGGTGTAAGTGAGTCGGTGGGGAGCTACAGTGGGTACAAAGGCATTGTGGGGTAAAGCTACTGTGAACTTGTAAAGACTCGACTTGCGACAAGCTTTCTGACAACGCGCCTTCGACTAGTCTAAGCCCGAGGGCCGAGTTGACAGGACTTGAGCGCGTTGTTGTTCAAGTAAAGTGGGTGGTAGAATCGCAGAAAACCAGATGAAAGATGAAGACTTACCGAATCGCGAACGCGAAGGAAGCTGTCGTTATCAACGACGCGCTGAGGCATCACGGCCTGAGGGGGGGCTGCGACAGCAGCGGGCATGGGAACAGCCATAGCTTGAGGGACGGCAGCGATAGGCTGGGGGTGTTGAGGGTATTGCTGGATGTGCTGAGGAGGCATAGGGACGGGAGCAGGTTGCTGCTTCTCGACAGGTTGCTTCTTAGGGCGAGCCATTTTGATTTGTGTGAAGGTATTTGAAGTTGGGTAGTGATGCGATAAATCTGCTGGTATAGACTTCACCCGAAGCTATACAGAGACGATGTGTGGCGGGCAGACAGACGATTTAAAAAAAAAAAAACGCGATTAGTCTGTAGTGGACGCGACGCAGTGCGAAGTGTCAAGCGGGCAGATTCAGGCGACTTTGGCGCGTTGATGGGAATAAGGATGCAGCGATTTACTGAGAAGTGCTGGAAGACGAGAGTGCTGAGAGTACTGAAGAACGGGGGGAAAGTCAGAACGGGCGCGGGGTGGGCGGTGCGCTGAATATGTAGGGGCCAGGTGCCACGCGCAATCAGTAACTGCTCGCTAAGGCGGGGGCGTCAGAAAAATAGGTAGCGCCTAAGAAAAAAAGAAATCACTTCAAAAATTAAATAAGGAAAAAAAGGGAAGAGCTGCAGCAGGCGCGTGTTTTTAGTGGTCGAGCGCCGATTGATTGGCTGTAACACACCCGCTCGAGTGGCCCCCCGAGTCGCCCGCCTAGGCCACCAGAACACAATTAAAAAATTTCACCACTCAGGCGGGGGCTTGAAAATGGGGCCTGAGGAAAGCTGCACAGGAAGCCCGCCCGTCCAGTTCCAGGTAAGTTTCCTCTCAGTCTCTCAGTCTCTCAGTCTCTCAGTCCTTACAGCAGCACCTTCTGTGACCCTTTGTCCCGCGGCAACCGACCTGGCCGCTCCTACGGAACCCACCGAACTCTTGGGCTTAGCGGGCTGTCGCAGGCAAAGTAACCTCCAAGACTCACACAATGAATGTCCCGTAGATATTCCAGATGCCAGGCTCTACCAGCCCAAACCTCCAGCTTCCTTCCATTTTCTATAGGCAGGTAGCCCGTAGACGGCAACTACCTCCCAGTGCACTTTCCCTGAAATAAGGCACCTGCTGCACAAACAGAACAGCCCGTGCAGTACCAAAATTGATACTCAGTGAAGAGGCAAGAGCAACCACAATGCAATCCACGCCTGACTCTTATAAGTCGGGAATCTATTCGCGTCTGTCACTCAAACCTTGACACTCACAAATCCCAAACACAACACACCCAAGCGAAGACGCGCAAACATAAAGGGCCAAACGAACCTTCGAGCGAGGATCGCTGACTGGTCAATCACCCATTCCCAGCGAGGGAACAAGTCTTCCGCCCGCTCAGTCGTGCAGCCTCTTGGGTGCTACTGCTGCAAGTGCGGAATTCTCAACGTTAAATGTATCGCGTCTGTACTCGTCTAATATTTTTCATCTTTGGGCATCGCGATTGAGGATTACTTCGCTATCTCCTCTACTCTATACGTATGCTCATTGTGACGGTAACAATGTTGGTTGTACATGCATCACAAATTCGTTGCCAAAATGGACTTACAGCGCCTTCGAGGCCCCTCGCGATCACAATCGCCAAAGCTATGATATTCCAGTGATACCAGCGAAATACTCATTCAGCGATCGTCCTAGCGCTTTACATGACGCCTCTCAGGGCATACCGGAACGATGTGTCACTGTCACACCCTGAGGAGTGTGCTGCCCTCCACTCACCGCCTCAAACCCCAATCCGCGAGCGCCTTCACCTGCTGAGGTTGCTGGAAACTGATCAGGCGGGGTCATTCCAGCACCTTCACCCTTGACCTATTAGCCTGTACATTTCAGCACGATGAGCCAGGGGGCCACACATGGAATGACGACCACTACTGGCGCTCAAGGTTCGAGGCTCTTTTCAGGCACTTGGCGTCCCCCCAGCGTGCCGCTGTGCGACGAAAACTCCGCAACTCTCCAGCAGAGCCGAACCCTGATGATGCCTGTTCGAGCTACGAGCAACCTCCTGTCCAGTTCAGTTATTCAGGTTGTTGGTGCGAGAGACTGCTTTATTCTACGATAGGATCCAGCATGTGGCGCATCTGCCCCTGCGCTCGTTTCCATTTCACGCTTTATCAGACATTAATTGAGTGCTGTGATATTAATTCGATTAGCATCCACTAGCATCCACGGGCACCCAGTTTCAGCGCATCTGAGCAGCCTATGGTCAGCAACGCCCAACTCAGGCCCTTTGCCTTTCTTCTCGTAATGGTGACCTTTGGAGTACAGCACAGTTGTTGAAGGCCCAAAACCACTACTGAAAGCATTCCTTAATAGCTGTTGCAGCATCACAAGAAACTGGCATGTTCAGCACGGCTACCTATATCATGAACCATTTCTGACCTGGCAGCAACTTCTTAAGGAAGAACTCGTCAATTCGTGTAATCAGTGGCCCGTAGCCGAGTGGGTGACCTTTGCCAGAGTATGAGTACGTCAAGAACATGGATTCCATGAGCGAGACAAGTATAAGCGTAGTGTCTTCGTTCTCCAAAAACCAGAATAGACACACTCGCCGGCTCAAGCATTATGAGAGCACCTTGATGACCTTCTGTCTGTTATCTGACGCCGCGTAGCTTCTCGTCGAGAACCTTGACACCACCGGTTAGATATTCTCGGGTGTTATAAAGAGGCAAACGCGTCTTTATATCTCAATGATGTGTTTCTGCAATCATTCAGTCCCAAGCTGGCGTGACTGTCTATCCGTCAGCCACGTCTCGGATAGCATCGTGCTATAATTGTGTTATCCCGCTATGCTACCCAGTATGTCTCTCTACCACCTATGGAACTCGAGCTGGACCGTTTTTAACGCGCCGCATCTAGGTACCTTATACGCGACGACCGTCCAGATATTCTTCGCAGACTTGTCGTTTCAGACTTGATATGAACTGCGTAGCAATATCTCCGTCCAAAATGTCGCTGCTATACCTATCCTTCATTGTACTTGGAGACTTTGAAGTTGTCTCTTGTCGCATCGCTCTGTCAAAGTCAGACGCGATGGAGGGGTAGCGCAACCCCTCAGTACAGTAGCAAGAAAAACCGACAGGAGGATACATCTGCGCCTGGATCACTACCTCGAGGCCGATAGTGGGATCCCAGCTACAACTGGGCGATAACATTCAGGGACACACGAGATATGTTTTCAGAGCCTTTGAGGTGCTGATTCCTGCTCGTAAGCTTTGCACTAGCTAATGTTTGTTCAGTGACCAACTTCATTATTCCGGCAACCACGCGTTTCTCGTTAAGCTTCATTCGACGTCAGCCAATAGCCCCATCAACTCGCGTTACAGACCCTTGTTATTGCCATCATGGAGGGGTGAGGTACTTGTTTCTGCACCAACAACACACCAAAAGAACGTGTACTGGACCCCTGTCGCAGCTTGCAAAAGCTCCCCCCAGCTCCCTTTGCCCCTCGATGGATCATTCTCTAACGTTGCGGGCCCTGAAAGCTTGCGCATGAAATTATGAAATCATGCTTGGCACGAATGCAAAGCAGACCAGGCAGACCATTGCTCGACTGCCGGTTGATCGCCCGGGAAAACTGGATTTCGTTAGGAACTTTTACAGTAGCTGCTACTGTAATGGATCTCAAGATTGAGTCAGGTCAGCTTAGGAGGCAGCCGGACCCCCTTCTGCGCTGTTAGCTTAGCGCTGTAAGAGGTGAGGTGGCTTGGTCTGTCTTGTTTGAGGTACAGTAGCAGTTGGTATCCTGAAGATGGTCTGGACTGGACAAATGATGTGAGCTCCAGTGTTTCGGCTGGTTTCCTTAGATCGGGCCATCTGTTTGTCACTGGAGGACAGACCATGGCCGGGAGCTGAAGCTGCGTCACTAGCTGAGCTCCAATCGACCCGACGGCTGCCCCTCAGTTGGTGAGGTCCCCTCCACCTTCACCATCCTCCACCGACTCCCTGTTTTCTTCTTCTTCTCCTACTTCAATATCCTATTCCCCTGGAATTCTTCTTCTTCCTTTCTGCAAACCAATCGAACATACTGTGCGCCTTTCTGCTAGCTCAGAAGGGGTTCTTTCCTTTGCAGTCTTTGTAACACAACACCAACCTGCTATCTGGGACACTCCCAGCAGTGAACCATCACAATGTTCACCCTCAGATCTCACAGCCTCCTGGTGGGGCTTGTTATCCTCGCTGCTTTGGCCTCACCGGCTATTGCTTTTGGAGCTGGTAACATTGCCTCAATCTCCAAGGTTGAAGGCCAAAACTGTAAGTAATTCGCATGCACGGAGCAAGAGGCATCAACGACTGACTTCACTTGCAGGGCGTCACGGCGACATCACAGATGCACTCCTGATCCTCTCACAGGCTCAGGCCCTCAACGGCAAGAAGTTCAACAAAATCAACGTCTCTCGTGTCTACTTCGGAAACTGGCTTCGAGACTACTCCCAAGCTATCGATGTCGGTACTGTCAAGTCTGTTTCTGCTGAGGCCATTCGCCTTCTGCTCTGCGTTCTCGGCTTCATGACCTTCGGCTACGGCTCTGGCGAGTTCGAAGTCACTGCCGAACGACTGGGCTGCTACCGTCCCGAGGACCACATCGACAACCCCAAGGATTACGCCGAGAACGTTGATGCTCGTCAGTATGATGAGCGCCTTCGAGGCCCAATCGACGAAGAACGAGAGCTGTCTGTCGATCCCGAGACAGGCATGAAGAACTACATTGCAAATGAGCGTGCCCGTTGCATGACTTCCGCCAGGCACATCAAGAAACTCTTTAGTGGCACCATCGAGCTTGCTCGTCGATACAAGGACTCTCGACGAAAGGCGGACAAGTACGAGGCTCTTCGCCTTATGGGAACTGGATTGCATTGTCTGGAGGGTAAGTAGAACAGGCTGCTTCTTGACTACTCATGAAGCCCGAACTGTGTAATCAAAGGCTAACATGACTGCAATTAGATTTCTTTGCCCACAGCAACTACTGCGAGCTTGCCCTCATTGAGCTGGGTGAGCGCGATACTTTCGCCCATGTCGGCCGCGATACCGAGATGGAGATCGAGGGTGCTCGTGGACCAGTCTACCCCGTTGTCACAGGTACTTTCGGTGGTGTTGATTTCCTGCACTCCGTCACTGGTGAAGGTTAGTAATATGACTTTATGGATAGGAAAGGAGCAACGCTAACCATTTCAGTTTCCGACAAGTTGACCCAGAACGAGATTGAGGAGCTTGAGGGCACTCTCCAGCAAGGTGCCAAAACCGACACCAGCATGCTTCGCGATCTGTTGGATAAGATCCCTGATGGCATCTTTGGTGATAAGCACCAGAGTGACCGAGTTGACGAACTCCAGAACAACGCTGCTGCTGCTCAGATGGAGAACACAAGCGTCTCTCCTCGCGACCCCGAGGAGTTCACTCAATACATCCAGAATGTCTTTAAGCAAGTCATGCCCGCAATTGAGTTCCACGACGACATCATGAAGAGCATTTCGGGCGCTATGGAGAGAATCCCCGTGTTGCCTAAGATCATCGAGCAGCTGGAGGAGCAGCTCTCTGTCTTCATCTTCTCCATCATTGCTCCTTTCATCGTTCCTCTCATTCAACAGATCCGCAATGAGCTCAAGACCGGTTCTGAAGAGATCATTGCGAGCAGTGAGCGTGAGCAGCACATCGTTTTCAACGATGATCGATCTACCGACCCCACTCACTCCATGCTCTCCAAGGATCACTTCTCTAACGTAAGTTCAGCCTGATAGCCTGATATATGTGCACGACAAACTAACTCAACGGCAGATTCTCAACGAGATTGCCGGCCGAAATGCTGCCTCTATGGTCCAATGGGTCGTTCCTCAGCTCATGGATGCCATCGATGACGAGAGCACCGATGTGGATAGACTCCTCGACGACATTGTCAACGGTGTTCTGCACCATCCCGCTCAGCGAGACCTTGGAAGCCGTAAGGCTCAGGAAGGTCGTCATCGTTTCTTCCAAGGCGTCGAGGAGTGGTGGCAACAGATGGGTGACGGCCAGCGTGAGGATTATCGTCGCAAGCTGACCCGCGAGGGTGTCCAAAACGGCGAGAACCACAAGGAGGGTGTCCACGATACTGGTCACGGCCACGGATGTGCTGGCAAGCTTAAGATGCGCAAGCTGTACGGCGGCGGTCCTGAGACTCTCGAGGACAAGATTGCTGGTGCTGCGGCTGACGCCATCTTCAAGGGTGCCACTGGTGCCATCTCTGGACTGGTTGAGCAGAACACTGGCTATAAGATGCCCTCTTCTTCCCATAAGGAGGAGAAGGAAGAGGGTGGTCTTAGTGGCTTCCTCAACCAAGCAAGCTCACTTCTTGGCGGCGCTTTCAACGATGACGACACTAAGCGACAAACCAGCAGCCGCCGTGAAGACGATGGCTCGTACACTAGGACTGAAACCGAGTATGGTCATCAGGGCAACCGTTACGGTCAGGCCGAGTACTCTCAGACTCAGCGTCCTGACGGTAGCCAACATGAGGAGTACCGTCGTTATGAGCAGCGGGACTCTTCAGATGGTCGTCACACTGGTGGCTACGGCTACGAGGAGCGAACCGAGACTCATCAATCCTACTCTGGAGGCTATGAGCAGCGCACTGAGCGACAGGAGTACTATGGCTCTAACGAGGAGAGCCACAGTCGCCGTCGTGATGATGACGATGGTGGCTATGGCGGTCGTCGTCAAGAGGAAAGCAGCTACGGCAGCAGTGGCTATGGACGTCAAGAAGAAAGCAGATATGGTGGTAGCAGCGGATACGGACGCCGAGAAGAGAGTGGTTACGGTGGCAGCAGTGGCTACGGTCGACAGGAGGAGAGCAGCTACGGTGGTGGCTACGGCGGCCGTCAAGAGGAGAGCAGCTATGGCCGCCAGGAACAAAGCAGCTATGGTGGTGGCTATGGTGGTAGCGGCGGCGGCTACGGTCGTCAAGAAGAGAGCAGTTACGGCCGTCAAGAGCAGAGCGGCTACGGCGGTGGTAGTGGCCACGATCGTCGAGAAGAGGGTGGTTATGGCGGTGATAGCTACGGCCGCCGTGACGATAATGGTTACGGCGGAGGCTCTGCTGATGACTATGTCCGACAGAGCTCAGGAGGCTATAACCGTGAGCGCCGCGGCAGCCGTGACAATGATGAGTATGGTGGTGGTAACGGCTACGGTGGTGACCGACGCTGGTAAGAACTGGGATCACTCTGTTTGGAGAACTTTGAGCCCAAAGGCCTTGATTCACTAGGTACCTACACAGGGTTGAGTCTTAATTGAAGAAAAAGCAATGACAGTTACGATTATTTGAGCCCGTCAAAGAACACATGTGAATCTTGAGAAGTCCATATTGCAGTCATCGTAACAAGATATGCCAGCTAGACAAGTGGTTTCAACTGGGTACTGGTGACCGGCGTTGCTCGCTTTGAGGACATGTCTGACTTCTTCCTGGATCTACACCGCTCACTATGCTGTTCATGCCAATCAATCCTACTGATGGTGATTGTTGTCGATCTTTGGCCTATGGATGAGGCCCAACATCATACACACAGTACTAAGCTCCTTTACAGTGCCGAATGGGTATCAGAAAACGACGTTCTCTGAGCTTATGATACTTAACAGAAAAACAAGAGCTTGTCTGATAGTTAGTCTAAGCTAGCATAAAGCAACCAAGTGTTTCGTCTCTTATGCTCTCCGCAATCAATCTTTCTGATACACTGATGTTCTGTGTACATCTCCAGGATATGTTCAAAAGAAGTTGATTGCGCGAGCATCCCCCCTCCCTGCCCTCCACCTCAGACCGAAATAGGCAGTGAGTGTAAGGCATAACGTCAGGCTCATCCATCCTCAACGCGATTCGCAGATGTACCACGTGTAACTCAGATGACGCTTTGGTTCGCTTAAAAGACAAAGATTTTCGTTTAAACATCCTACTGCGTTGGTGAGAAAATGAATGGTCTTACATTCAGATCTACCTTATCTCTGAGTGAGCTGATTGTGATGATGCTAGTATCTCTCCTAGTAGAATAGCGTGCCTCAGGCTTCGTGGATCTGGATAGCTTTATCCGTACCCGCTTTCTGATTACGTCAAGTGGCGTAGCACGATAAGACAAGGATTCTTTTACCTTGAACTGCAGGGCCAGGGGGTGCGAAGGATAGAAATCTGGCTATGGTTGGTTAGATTGAGAAGAAAGCCAGTGGAGCAGTTCAAGGCAGCCGAATTGTAAGAGATCCATACTGATACTCCCGCGGGTGGTTCAAAGACCTTGTCGTACTGTAGCAACACAGATTCAAAGCAGGTACGGCAGATGAATTAGGTACGATTAGAGTATCAGACAATTCAACCTCAAGTCCTCAACCTTGGAACTGTTCTGCAGCATCTTGGCATCCGAAACTCACTAAGGCATAGAATCTTGCCGGTTTGCCGAGATAGCTCCCTTTCCACTTTGCCAGCCCCAGGACCCTCGAATCAGTGATAGTCAGTCAACTTGCCTGTCTTGGTGTTTTCAATCAAAAGTCCTTCTCGTACAGTGCACATTATACCCTGCTAAACTACTGAGACACGGAATATGTACGGCACAGTAAAGTTAATGAATAGAGGTGACAGGCTGGCGTTGAACCAGTGGATTAGCACGTTTGCCCTACCCGTCGTGCCAGAAGGATGGGCAGAGGACGGGTGACGGGTGAGCTTTTGCCTTTGGCCAGTCAGCGAAGGCCAGAGACATGCCCCGTATGCCCCTGTCTCCGCAGGTCAAGAGGGTAAAAAAACGCAAGGGTTCTACGGCACGGTTGAAACAACCGACACCATGTGCTGTAACATTTGACACATTCTTTTTTATTATCATCGACAGAGAGACAAACTGCATACTGAATCATGAACTTGCAACGGGTTACAGTATTATGTCAAGGAAATGTCCCTCGTCATCGATGGCGCTACACTAAGGTGGAGAGGTCAAAACGTGTCGAGTGCAACAAGCTTTGATCGAGAAGCTTGGCTGGGCCCGATAGAAGGTTAGATCCGAGAGGTACAGTATCACTATCCTGCTGTTCATCATCGACAACTACAATCGACTCCAATTGAGAACGATCTAACAATGGTCTAATCGGCGGGGATAACCTTCTACAGATACCGTGCCATCGTAATGCTTATCTGGGCCCTCTATTTCAACAGTCTAAATACCCTATCTTACACTCTCATCCATCGCTGGAAGAACCACGGTTAAGTAACGGTGCAAACCCGTCCCCTTTCAGTCTGCACGCACCAAAACGTCCGGGTGACAAAGTACGTATCCCTAACCCTGACGGTGAGATATAAAAGGACTTCTTTTGCGGGCCATTTGTCCTAATATGTACAAGTCTTGACCAACAAGCTTTTGGTTTGTGGGGAAGTGGACGGGCCAATCTTAACTGCCCTGCAAAAAGGAAAGGCATTGCTAATGCAAACCGCCTGAGAAATACTTACTGCACTGTACAGTGAGCACTTTTGTTTCTCACACTCGAACTATTCGTGGGATCGACATCTATTATACGACAGCTTCTCTTTTGTGTTTATGGTCGAAGAGAGAACACGAGATTTAAGAATGTGCAGTATATTTGAGAGTCGCTGGAATGTAAGGCTTCAGTTTACTCACCTGAACCTGGTCTGCTCCGATGTTATTTCCGACTCGGGCTCCGTGCTTGTGTTTAGTGACAAATCATGAGCTCGATAGCGTGTGTCTTCAATAAAGTCAATCCGAATTGCTCAAAAATTCTACATACCAGAGATGCGTGTCCCTCAACTCTTGAGTTACAAGATGTTCGGTTCGACCAGATATTACCGACTTGGCATTTCAACCTGCCGCCATGGCTTCAAGTCTCGACCTTTTGCTGCTGTGCGTTCCTGCAACTTTAAAACAAAGCTAGCTGTGCCTGTAGCACTATCGTATAGTGGTCGGTATGCATCCGCATCGTGGCCCCCGATACTCTTAGCGCCTTTGGTGTAGGCAAGTGGAAGTCTCGAATCGTAGCTTGAGTGTGCCTGGAGCATCTTGTCCAGACCTTTCGAACCCGTGTCCGAGTATATTCGGTATCATCATCACTTTTTCTTCCTTTTCATGGTATGCAAGGATTTTGGGATGAGCGTGTTTGTTTGTTGGTGTTCGTTCATATTTCGTCAATAGACAGTCCCTGCATCAAAGTGATATCCATATTATGCTCACTCCCATTCATTGTTCACACCTCTAAGCCGAAACGCGCCACCAACCAAGAGTACCCAAACTGTCTCCTAATTCGCCGATTCTACGCTTGACCCCAGTATAACGCTGAACGTGGAATCCATCGAATCCAGGTTCCCAGTTCAGTTCAGTTTAGCCCCCCCGGCCCCTCCCCTCTCTGCTCATTTTCGGGGCGTTTAAAAAAAACTTGACTCCTCCGAGTAAAAGAGCCGAAATAATCTCGTCAGACTGTCAGCATTGAGAAAACGGCCATTGCTCATTTGTTTTTTTGGACCACAAAGGCGGGAAGTCTTGATTTCTGATACCCCCTGGGCAGTAATCAATTCGTCACCCCCCAAAAACGCTCACTCGCACTCGCGCTTTCTCCCTTTGGATTCGTATTGCCTCTCCTGCATTCTCCTGTCTCCACCAGCCGCCTGTTCCATCTCATCGCTCATCCACACACGCTATTGTGAGGTGCTACTACTGCTAGGTACCTGCTACCTGCTACTACTGGGCTGCTCCTGCTCCCTCTTTCCTGCACCTGCACCTGCACCAGCACCAGCACTTCTTGCTTTCTGCTTCTCTTCCCCAGCGGAAACGGCAGCCCCAATTCAGCATCCGGGCCATTTCCACACTCCGTCCTGGTTTCCAAGTCCACCTTACTCTCGCTTGATTCTCTCTTTCTCCCCCAGGAAACAACAACTCGCTCGCTCCTGCTTTTTCACTCATTCGTATTATTTCCAACCTCATTCTCGGTTTTAAATTCAATCCGACGTCAAACCGATTCTCATCTTCTCAGCCTCATTCCCGTAGGATCGCGTCCGCCCTCCTCTCACCCTGGCCTTCACTTGATTTTTTTGCGCCTCCGGTGCACGCCATATCATGCCTACGATTCCATGATTGAATATGTTGTAGAAGCATGTGTAAGTTCCATATTTATTCTTTTTGTCGATTCAACTTGACTTCTCTATTTCCTTTTCAGCGTCAACTCATTCGTTCGCTCTATGTCTTTCTGCTTCTATTGCTCATCCGTTCCTGCGGGTTCGAGGCCAAGAGCCTCGCATCATACCCCAGTCTTGGCATTCACGAACTGACATCGAATTCATCTAGCGCTCACCGAGATACGAAATGTCGTGTATGTATTTTACTTGATCTTCTATCATCTCCAGCCGTTACGCCGTCGTTCACCATCGTGGCCATTGTCGTCATCACCGTAGCTGGCGTGACACTCACGACTACGCCGCTCTCACCTCCCCACTATTACAACCTCAGCGAACAACGACGTCGTCTACTAAAAACTCCCGACCAGACGGCACCGCTTTGCATTTTTTGCTATCACCCATGAGCATTGCTGACCAGCCTCGCTAGCCTCCTGTTTAGTAACCCAGTATGGAGCGGCGCAAGCACGGTTCCGTCTACAATCATTCGGAACCTTACGGCTCTCTCAGTACGTCCACGTCACTGGGACTTCGCGAATCGATCGCGCGGAGGTACCTCTATCGTCAATGTGGCTTTGGCTTACCGAATGAAAACAGTCCGACATAGCATATAAGGAGCGCATTCCCACTAACATCACAACCCTAACTACCACCAATGCCGATGCAAAAGACGGTATTATCAACGGCCTTCTATACGTACCCGACCTTGACAACGATCGTCAGTGCGACCGGCAGCAGTACCAATTCATCCCTCGAAATGTCACCCGCCGAAACAACCTTCCACCACAAAATTACAACCTTATTGCCCTCGCTCCCTGGTTCAGCATCGACTGTACCTTAGCTTACCTCGCTTCTGCGCGTGTCGACCCCATTCGCGCTTTTATCTTTTATAAACCTAACAATTCTTCGAACCAGCCTCAAGATGCCGACTCACCTGTTTGGAATCTTGAGGACGGAGGGCAATGGATGACCCTCAACAAGTATCCTATCTATGCCATTTCGGGCCAAGAAGGTCAGAATATGATGAACCAACTGAGTCTTTATTCTGGCAGTGTGGATAATGTTCCTTACGGCGACAACATCAGCACAATTTACGGCCCAAACCCGAGAGATTATGTCCGTATCTGGACCGAACTATCCGTGGAGGATGAATCCGACATCCCCCCACTATGGGCATTCTTTCTCATCGTTATTGGTGCTCTATTAGCTATTTTCGCTTTCGTATCGATAACCATGCACCTGGTACAAAGACGACGCCGAATATCGCTTCGAAAACGAGTCGAGTCCGGCGAAGTTGATCTAGAAGCCATGGGTATCAAACAATTGACAGTACCCACTTCCCATATCAATAGTTTCCCGCTATTCACTTATAACGCCGATCCCGAATCGATAGCACCGCCCCCGACGCCTTCGTCCACACGCCGCCATCGAAGCACTCGAGGATTCGACCAACAAAGCGTTCGATCTGGCGTGAGTGTCAGAAGCAAGCGATCCGGTATCGGAACAACTGGCGATAATGCTGCCACCAACTTCCAACCCAGTTGTCATATTTGCCTTACCAATTTCGAGCACCGAGTAACGATCATTCGAGAGCTATCATGCGGTCATATTTTCCATCCGGAGTGTATTGACGAGTTCCTGTTGAAGAATAGTTCTCTCTGCCCAATGTGCAAACATTCTATGTTGCCTAGGGGCTACAGTCCTAGAATCACCAATGGCATGGTCCGTCGAGAGCGCGCTCTTAGTAAACTACGCCAAAGAGTTGATCTTGAAGACCTTTCTGAGGAAGCCGACAACACCAAGATGAAGGATTGGGGCAAGCGAATCTTCAGAACCTCGACATCGCCCTCAAGACCTTCCTCTGCGCCTTTGGTTTCCTTGAAACTTCCCACGTTTATGCGACGACCTGCCGAGCCTGCTACAACGGGACAGCAGGAAGGAGTAGAGACAGCACCGACGCCCTCCACCACCCCCGCAGCACAGCCTGGAGAACCAGATACAAACACCCAACCGCCTGCACCAGCCAAGACCCAACGAACAAGACGACCCAAACCCAAGCGTTTGAATATGCTCCCGACCCAGCCAGAGAATGCAGAATTGAGTACAGAGCCAACGCCGCGACGTGGAAGTCCTTCTTCGTTTGCACGACAGCGTATGCGCGAAATTGCAGCCAAGAATGCACCCTTTGACGACCCCGACTCTCAAAGGGCAGTGTGTAAGTCAAATTTAATATAACGTAACATTCACAGACTGACATAATCAACAGGGCTGCGAGCACTCTCAAAAGTTTTCCCTGGCTATTTTTAACCCATTTCGGAGTATTTTCAAAGTTTGGAGGCATCTCATGTTGCATTTACTGGACAAGCATGGCTTTTTGGCGTTTTGTGTCATGAATAGGTTTTAAGGATATGGACTGATACCATGGACGGCAATTGTTTTTCACGATTATTACTGGGATTTATCGGTGCATTGGGTAGGCATTAATGAGGCGTTGGCTCGGTTTACGAGAACTGTATATACAACCAGTGTCAAATTTAGCTGTTGAACAGCGGGCCAACGGTGGTCACCGTTGGCTCTTATGGCGCATTACAACGGGAAAAGATATATAACATGATATCAGGCAATGTTATAAGACGATGGCTAGATGCCCGTGTGGGGAATCAACAAATCATTGATCGAGTAATATACCAGGTGAAACTAAACGAAAAGGATACAAAAGCCTGTGTATTCTGAACCCGAAATCATTTCCTCTGACAGCCAACTGATACCCATCTCGGGTGAACCTTGTGTTCTGCCCATTCTTTGTAACCACCATAGTCTAAGTTAAGTACGCCTCCAACACCCTACAAGAAATGAGAGTATCAGTCTCCCTGTTTCATACAAACTTGAACATATGTTATCCAATCTTGTCCACATCACTTTCCTTGCCCCTCAAGTAGCGGCTCGTTGCGCACTCCTCCTCTGGCTAATGCATCTCGTACACGATCATTTTCAGCAGCACGAATCCTGCTTCTTGCGTCTTCGAGGCGCTCAACTCCCCGATCGATAGTCTCAATATGCACACTCAGAGGGACAGGAGTGCTTCCACCAATGCTGTTGCGTAAAACTTCGGGCTCGGCCACTCGATCGCGAAGGTCTCCAAGACCGGCTTGGATGCTCTCTAGCTCAAGAATAAGTGCGTTGACCTGCGCAACTGCTGAAGAACGCTGCGTATCGACCTGGCGTAGGAGAGCGAGTTGGCGTGAAAGGCTGTTTAGTTGGTTCGAGTTGGCGCCGACAATCGTCCAGATGTTCCAGAGGATGTTTTCGCGGCGAGATGCTGTATCAGCAGATGAGCGTGAGCTGATGTCGTAGATAAGCATTAGGTGGTCCTCCGCTTTCGTGAGTAAACGTAGAACGGCTTGCGCTTCGAGTATCAAAGTCGATATACGGTCTGAAACCAGAGCCGTGTGCTCAATGTACTTGTCAAGAAGAACGCGCTCGTTGAAGATGTGTTCGGTAGTTGGCTGGAAAGGATGGAAGAGCCAAGATGCCCAGCCGAGGATCGGAGATGGCGAAGATAGCGCAGTCGCATCATCTGCTTCGGGGCCCAAGGTATCGAGATAGCGAGACGTCCAGCGATTGATGCTTATGACGGCGTCAACGGCCGAACCAACATGAGTATTGAATTTCTGCAAGTCAGCAGCTGTTTGTCGCGCTGTATCCACATAGCCATCAAACTCAAAGAGAAGCTCATCGCGGGCCTGGAGATCGCTGTGTCGCACAAGGCTGCGAAGGTCCCGGATAGCCGTTTCCGACCGTTTCATTTCAAAAGGTAAAGATACGCCATCAGAGCTTTTTTCGAGGACCTGCTCGAACTTGGATTGCACGTTCATGAGATCGTCGAACTCGACAGGTGATCCATCGCTACCGGGTGGCACAATAGAATCTGGAGATGGACAAAACGGAAGGTTGAGAATCGATGCGCCTGGGATACGGCAGATCGGTGAAAGAGATGCGGCGATGGAGCGAGTTGCCATATTCTGCGCAATAATAAGGCCGCCAAAGCAGAGGTAGATCGACAACAGAATCGCAAAAGGTTTCTGCGCATAGCTAAACGCAAGTCCAACGACGTTGAGGAACCAACCGAGGGTATTGTAAATCGCTGAGGGAATGCTCTGTGCGAGTTGCCCGCCAACTGTCGGTGGCGCTGCATGGCGATATTGACGGCGGTAGTAATCATCTTCAGCGTCGGATCTCATGCGCCCCATTCCCTTCTGTCGCGAATAGTTTGGTACTTGTGGGTTCCCCCTCCTTCTTACGCCCTCATCGCCGCCATATCCTATCCCCAAGCCTCTTACCGTCTGCTCACTCCTAGCACTTCCCTCATATGAGGCATCTAAACGAGGCATGTGGAACTCTGGATCAGGCGTTCTAAAGACCCGTTCTCCGCTTGCGCTTACACTTGCGCGAGAAAGACTTGGCCGAAACGGTTCTCGGAGGATGATTTGCTCGTCGTCCGGGTCAGCGCCGAAGTCGCGAATGCTGTCTTGCGAAGCAAAGCCGATGGTGTCTTGGGAGAAGGGCTGAGAAGGAAAGTTTCCAGAAGACGTAGGTGGTGGTGATTCTTCACCAAGCGATGGAAGAATACTCGTATCAAAACTGTCGTTCTCTCCTTCGACAAAGCGCCACGAGTCTTCAGGTCGAAGCTCACGCTTGCGCGTAGTAACCATTGTTATCCACCGCCAACACTCGAGTACAGTCGAGTCGTACAAGAGCGCGCGTCACTGTAACGTCGCCCCAGGTCAGATGTTATCTGATTGCAACGCCTGGTCGCATTAGATAGGTATGAGGGTAGGTGGAATCGTCGTAATTTATGTCGAGGTTCTAGCGACTATATGCGCCAGCGTTATGAAACGTGAATCTCTGACGGGTGTCGTGAAGGCAGCAAGAGCTAGGACTTATAAACAATGAGTCATGTAGGCCAAAAAAGTAGATTCACGCCAAAAAGTGATTGTGCACGATTCGTGAACAGGCGTCAAAAAGAGGTCAATGTATCCGTACGGTAAGTTTGATGAATGATGCAAGAGAGAGTTTGGCGGCGTCAGACATAAAGGTGAGAGGCAAGGTGAGGTCACTAGGTACCGACCGAGACCGAGTCTTGGTGGGGAAGAGGCAAAAGACCCTTGCTAAAGCTGCCTTAATTAGTGTCGGCCAATAGTGGGGCAATAGATAGAGAGAAACTGACCAAGACAGATCCCGTGGTCGGGTTTTAGTCTAGGGTATCAACGGTCATGATTTTAGACAGATGTCAATTAACCCAATTGGAGGCTGGCTCTTGTGCGTTATTAACTAAAGTTGGGCCTTAATCATAGGTGTCTAGAGATTTATAGGTTAGGTTGTGATAAGTGAAGCCTGTAAGCACAATCAATGTTTTCTTGATGGCCGGGGTGAAGGGTAGACACAGCACATCATATTCATACCAATTAGAATGGTTACATCAGTAGAAAGTATTCGACAAGACCGCAAAAACTAACTGACAAAAGACCCAAGACTTCGTCAAGGATCATGTCATATCCCAAACTCCTACTTTTTAATCATACCATTACGAACCAAGTTCTATCCTCCCCTCTAATCAAGAAACCCCTCTATGTTCTCGTCTTACCTCCATTGTGCCTCAGTCTTTACATGGGGAGACAACGTTCCTGATCTACCATCGCTGCCCTCTGCTTCGATACTGTAACTCTGGAAAGATTCTCCTGAAGTTGTGGCCACCACAGATGATGCCGACCCATCACTGAAGCCCTGGGGTAACATCCCTGGCCAAGGCATACCTGACTGCGCAGCATACTCTGGCCAAGGTACCATATATCCCGCTGTGTTCGACATGTACCAGAGAGGTTCGTACGTATGTGATAATGAGTGTGTGCCAGGAACGGTTGCCATGGCTGGGAACTGCGCTGCGTGCGAGGCTCCGTGCGTAGCACTCATTAGCATATCCTCCAGAGTCTTTAAGAGCGTCTTTGATCTGGACCAGAACTTGCCAGACTCTTTAAGGTTGTCCAACAAAAAATCAGCCCTTGATCTGTGATCGGGACTGGCGGCAAGAGGGTCCAGTACCATCTTCAGGTAGGGCATACAGGACGGAGAAAACTTCTCTGGCTGGATGTGGACGAAGAGTGATATCAAGCGCAACGACGGTTGAAGAGTGTGCGGCAGTAAGACGTTTGGTTCTGGGGCCACGCTACCATGTGAGTGACCTCCATATTCCGAGTGCCTACTACGAGCGATCTCTGGAGCTTCGGTGTTGGAGTGAATCTGGAGACTTCGCATATAGGTTAGTTGGGATTGAATAGAGTTTAGGATTCAACAGTCTTACCCGTACGAAAGAGCCAACTGTAACGTTTTTTGTAAGTGACCGAGCCAATCTTGGGTTAGGAGAAACACTTACAGCATGATATATTATCATATCGACCATCCCATCATCGTCCACACGGTCTATCCTCGAATCTTTGAGACTTAACCTCCATGAAGTAATACGTTGGTTCGTCTCTTCAAGTGCATCCAAGTTTAACTCAAAGCCCTTGAGAAGCGATGCCACATAATGGTCGTGAATTTCCATGAGACCGACGAGATAGGCCCAAGAGGAGTGTTGGTGAGGTGGGTTCTGAACGGGGAATTTCTACACGAGTTAGTCTACGATACGCATCGTCGTTACTTGATACTCACGCCGTCCTGGCACTCCAGGTACTCCCGCTCTCCACAAGGCAGCTCTGGACACCCATTCGATTTTGTTAGGTATAGAAGTTGACGACCTGAGGCATCTCTCATGTCTAGTAACATCTCGTGAATGTATAACCCCCAGTACGTTCGACGACACGATTCAGCAATGATGCTATCATGTTCATCGGCATAGCTTTTGTGCTGAAGTCCAAGCTGTAGTGCATATTCGCGAGCCTGGCCGAATAGATAGCGATAAATACTGTTTTCCTCGCCGAACGAAGCAACGGATAAGGATAGAAGTGCTTGCACAGACCAACGTGTTAAAGGAAGAGGGCCCTGGAACATCCCGTAAGCTCGTTCCCACAACGGCGTGCTATCTGTGCTGGAGTATAGAGAGCCAATGTAGTCGACTGTTGCTTCAAGAAATCGCATTTCAATCGGTTCTTCTTGTAAAAGCTGTTCGTAAGTCGGTTTTGGTGGTAGCCACGAATGTGCGACATGGAAATTGGCATAGTACAGATCCAAGAGACGCATCTGGCTGCGAAGGGGGTTATCGATACTCGGAGGATTAGGCGAAGGTGTACTCTCCGTTCTGGTGTCTTGGTCTGTCACCGAAGCCTCATCCTTGATCATGTTGCGTTTCTTCGGATCGCGAATTCCTCGCCGTGACTTGGCATACTGACATACTTTCCCATCGTTTTTGCAGCGTGTACAGGAGGGCATGTACCCATCACACCTAGAGTGCTTGGTACGGCATTGGATGCAAGCGATAGAAGCACGATGCTGAGCACTTGAACGCTCGGGTCGGTTTCGCTTCTGGCCTGAGTCGAGTTCAGCCTTGACTGAAATGTCGTCTTGTGGTGAACCTGCCATTGTCTGACCGACAGATAGACCGAGTGTTTCGAGGGAATAACGAGGAGGAAACTCGAGGTCCGGGAATACCTCTATTTGTTGGCAGATGCCTACAGAAGAGACAGTTGTGCGGGTCAGATTCAATAGAGGGTGTCGTGTGGTACCGAATTGGGACTGTTTGTCTGGAACCAACAATCGGCACGGGTCTGTGTCAAGCATCAACGCCATAGAGTTGATGTATATAGATGAAGGGGTAAGTTAAATATAGGAGCACGACTGGTGTTAACAAGAGTTTAACACGAATAGGCGTCGGCCAACAATAGGAGCGTTTGTGCATAAGGACTGATCGTCAGGACCAAACAAAAGCAAATGCCCAATCGTACCATGGCTGCAAGAATGGAACATGAGTTAGATGTGAATCTCAAACAATGCTGCAATGTTAACCTGTCACCTTGTGGTGTTGGCTGGTCGGTATGTGGCGTGGATCTGGCTCCCGGTCAAGGACTAGACAGTGGACGATCTAACAAAAACGTCTGGCTACATATTCATGTTAGGTTGCCATTGGAGGATATTAACATAACCTCTGTAAAGTGGCAGATGATCCTTGGAAAGTAGCATAGGGCTGTTGGCCCTGTCTTATGCCTCCTTGCTGTTCGCGAGGACCATTATGAGTATGAGTTGTTCACCACTAATTTGATGAAGTCTTGGTATCTCTGTGGTCTAGACACTGAGTAGATGGCGCTCAAGACCGAGATAACTTCATCCTGACCAAGCTCCTGATTGAATCTGTATTGCTTGATACTGTGTAGAGATGTTGCGTATGTGTAGCCCTAGTACTGAGCCCCATCGAAGCAACCATCCGGAGCGGGCCTTGCAAACGCTCCCGCCTACTTTAATCAGTAGACAGGGCTGAGCAACAGATTAGAGTTACTACAAACAGCCATCTTGTCTCAATAGGGGCCAGCTCGACCTCTGATTGTTTGCAAAGGGCTCCACAGAGAAGATTGTGCCTGGCTGCCGGTTGTGCAGTACGTAGGTATGAACAAACGGCTCTGATGCGTGAGAGCGTTGTAGGAAGCGGGCGGGTGCAAACATAAGACATTCCGGTGCTTTTTATTGCTTTTTTTTTCTCGAATGAGCGAGAAAGAGAGAGACATGGGCGCGACGCAGTAATGTAGGTAAAGTAACGTAACTCTTCCGGCGGTTGGTAGCTACACTTCCGGCTCCCAGGGTTTCGGGTTTCGGGACATAGATACGCGCATCCAACTGGCTGTATGCAAGCCATCGGAGATGGCAAAGAGGCCCCTGCTCGATATTCCAATACGTACTGACTGTACTGTACTGAACGATCTGGGTTTTGCCAAGGGTTGATAGGTGAGATAGTTGGTAAGGGTGGCTCGTTTCCCCAGAGCCTGGTTGTTGGTTCGTTGACGATACACGACGCTTTGAGAAAGGAGGTTTTCTTAGCTCATCGCTAGACTGATGATAGTTCCAGAAGCAATAGAAGCTTCCTTGTTGAAGGCGTTTTCAGTGGCAGTTGAGCCGCACTTGCCGTCCTTGGGTTTGTCTGTGTGACTTACACCGTTACCTGCTTGCCCAGCGGCTCCTGCCACTATCGAGACCCAAGTAGTCGAATGCTTATTGGCCGAGGGCTGAAGCGGGTCCGGGGTAATCGGAGGAAAGAGTGAAGGAGACGGGAGGGATTTTGGGGGCAGGAGTGATCCAAGCACAAGACAAGACAAGCTAAGACTAATAAGCGATAACTCACATGAAGTAACCAAGACAAGACCAAGAACACAGGTTCAAAGGGAAAATCCTTGGATTATTATGCATGTGCCATGTACCTAGGTAGGTAACTGAAAGGGGTCGAGGCACGGTAAAGTAACCGATCAGGCACTGTAACACCTCGGCTTCTGTTGGACGACCTCCCCCGGGATGGGACCCCGACCTTGTCGTCATGGGTCCGCCTAACCCCAGATACGATACGATGCGCCGAGGTACGGCGCGCTTCCTTTTTGCTTAAACATACAACGAAGCTCACACCAACAACCGCCCAAGCCCAACTACCAACCGACCGATCGAGCCCCCATCGGTTAGACATACAGTATCTTACCCTCAAGCGGTCCCTCACATGCACAAAGTCAAATGACCGACTCGAGCTTCGCACAAGCCCAGCGCCGCGTCGCTGCGCGTCGACAAACCCGTGAGGCCGAAGCCGCTGCTCGCATCGCTGCACAGCGACAATCATCTCGACCCAGAGCCAACCTCGAGCGCTTACCATACCCCTTAAATCGCATCGGATCTGCTTGGGATGCCGTGTCCACAAGGGAGGGCACGCGCCCTGCATTTCGAGTAGGACAAGTCGACGCCGAATTGCTTGATGTAGAGCTGTTGGACATCCTGAAAGACCAGGTTTCTGAAGGCCTAAAGTATTTTGGTGGAGGACATCTGCACGATGACTGGTCAGCTGAAATTATGTTGGCACTAAGAGCTGTCCTTTTTAAGCTCACTGTCTGGGATCATGATGCGACATACGGTGCGGCTCTTCAGAACCTCAAATATACCGACGCCAGGAATGACGGACTTATCTTGAAAGCGCCCTCAAAGGCGCAAAAGTCTGCTTACGGCCTGATCACAGTCTTTGGAAATTACGCCTGGAGGAGATGGGAGGATTGGCTTATGGAACACGATGATGGCTACGACGAGCCGAGCCCTCGAGTGAAGCGACTCTCGAAATTGACCTCTGCAGTGTCGACTGTCCACTCAGCAGCGGCTTGTGTCTCATTTCTTGTTTTCCTACTGCACGGACGGTATCGAACGCTTCTCGACAGAGTTCTAAGGATGAGACTTGCGCCACCCACAAGCCAAGTAAGCCGAGAGGTTTCATTCGAATACCTCAACCGTCAGCTTGTTTGGCATGCTTTCACCGAGTTTTTGCTTTTTGTGCTGCCTCTGATCGGCATCCAGAAATGGCGACGCTGGCTCACCAGGACCTGGCGGAAGACCAAAGACATTATCAGGACTGGACCGCAGGAAGAGGGCAAGGCGAATGGTGAATATGCATTCCTTCCCGAGCGGACATGCGCGATTTGTTACCAGGACCAAAATAACGCAACTTCGGAAAACGAAGTCATGGCGGCGGCAGCATCCAGTGGTGTTATCGGTTCAGCACAGACAGATATCACGAACCCATATGAGACAATTCCTTGTGGGTGTGTATACTGTTTTGTATGCTTGGCTACCCGGTTGGAGAGGGAAGAAGGCGAGGGCTGGACCTGTCTGCGATGCGGTGAGCATGTTAAAGAATGCAAGCCCTGGAGTGGTGGGTTGGTAGAGCCGTCTGCGAAGCATGCTTCAGCAAAGACAGTGGCTTTCTCAGACGATATCACTGGAGGCGTACTTGTAGATGAACAAGATGACCAGGATGAGCAAGACGGGGAATCATTAGTAGAGAGCCTGAGCACGACATCGGAGCAAGGCTAGGATAGCGGCTGACTCAAGCGTCGCTGAGCCTTTATGGCGTTTGAGTATTTATATCTTGTAATAATACATGAGAATGTAGCTACGCCATTCTTTTTATACCCTTCAGAGCCAGACTGCTTGTTCGAATATACCGCAATGGTTAAATCCAAGTGCACTAGATCCCTCTCTCTTTACAATGATACATAATTTGTTCCTGGATGCTAGATGGCCGTTCTGGTAATCGCCCGGACCCTTGGATGAGCCGAAATCTTTGATGCACGACAATGACAGATCTGATAAGATCAAAAGTCTCACAAAGAGGATGCAGTTAGTGGGCATCAAGTTGCTTGCATTAGAAGGACCCTGCAATTGTCTGCCAGATGTATCCACTGAAGCCCACTCAAAGAGGGTAGCGCGCGTCATGCCAGGAAATAGGAACTCGGACCCCTGCACGGATTGTCAGGCGTGAGTCGCACCTACCTAGCCCGACACTTAGACAAAACATTACATTTCCCACTCAACGATACCGACTTTTGAATCCAAGGGCTTTTCTTTCTTTCTTTTTGTGCGTTGTCGAAATCGCGGTTTTCCAGTGCTCGATAGATACAACCGCGAACTTGATACAGAAACACGATAATACCTAGATAACCTCGAATACTCTCGATGTAGCCAGACATCACGACTCGATCACACCGACTTCCTTCCTCCATCCCATGCCCAGCTTCTTTCAGTTCACGCAGGGCACCGAGTCGCATGTCCGTCCCAACGACTCGGCCCCTCTTCTAGGCCGTTTCCGCGCTGTTCCTCCTCGCCCTGGTGCCGTCGCCCGTCGGCGCAGTCAGCTTGGCCTCTTATCGAATACCGCTGAGAATCGAGGGAGCGTGCATATTCTTGGATACGGTGCCTTTGATGCGCATGCCGACGGGGACACAGATGATAGCGACTACGAGTTTGAAGATGATCGGACTATTTGGCAACGTGCATGGCAACGATGGGTGTTGGATATTTGGGTCAATCCAAGACAGTCGGCGGTGAAGAGGGTGGTTGATAAGTGGTGGATTCGATATGCATTTCTGGTGTTGATGCCAGCCTTGTTGGTATGTTGCGCTGACATGAACAAATTGAGTTCAACTGACCCCTTGTC
Source organism: Fusarium coffeatum (assembly GCF_003316985.1). Classification (NCBI taxonomy): domain Eukaryota; kingdom Fungi; phylum Ascomycota; class Sordariomycetes; order Hypocreales; family Nectriaceae; genus Fusarium; species Fusarium coffeatum. The sequence continues at coordinate 241,969 of NW_022157873.1, read as the reverse complement.
AGGCTGTTGCATGGTGCGCTATTCCATTTCCCCAATACAAAATTCCCAACGAGGACTTTGACGACGGAGACGAAGACAGTCTACCGGACGGACGTAAGGTACCTGGCCACGGAGCTGCGCGAGTCCAAGTCAACTTCTGGTTCTTTCTCTTCGTCTACTACAGCTTCTACAACCTCACCGCTCTCATCTGGATCACCAAGGTCTTCAACCTTTACAGCCTCAATTGGTGGCCACAATCCCTCGGCTTCCCACTTACAATGTCACTCATCGCTATCTTATCCATCGCTGTGCCGATTCCGATATACTATAACGAGGAGCTTCGCGATATTCTTCTTCACAACACAGCTTGGATCTCTTGGACATTCATTATCATGGCTTTACCCGTTACGATAGCCTTCATCATTCTCACCACAAACGAACGACATATCGGGCTCCGTCATTCCCTATCAGAGACCCAACGAATTTTCACCACGTCTTGGTGGACTGGAGAACCGGACACGATCAACGGTAGGGACCGTAGACGTCGAAATGTTACTGCAGATTTGTTTGAGGCCGATGTGACTCAAGTTGAACCCGAGCCGCGACCGCAAGGCGTTAGGATGCGCAGACGATGGCTACCAGCAAGCTTTGTTCGCTTTTTGTGGTTCTGCGTTGCTCTCTTTATTGGCCTCATGGCTTATGTGATCGGAGAGGCGTATGCTGAGATCTATCTTCGGACCTTACCACACAACACCTTGGAAACAGCGGTATACGTGTACGGCTGGGTTGCTACGGTGCATCTTCTAGACGCCTTGAGCGGTTGGGTTCTTGGCATCCGAGAGGGCGAACGTGTTGGAAGCTATCCTTTAAGTTGGATCTTCAAACTGTGAGTTTTAGACCTTCGGCTTGTCAGATTTGCAATTGCTAACATATTGGATAAGATACTTCATGCTGACTTATCAGATGTACGTTCGCGCACTATACGCCCGACTTCGTTCACCGAAACAGTTCATCACTCTTCAGATCATGTCGTCAACAGGCCTTGTTGTTATTACGCCTATCATGATGACCTCGTTTATGCACAAGACCCTGACTTTGCTGGGACTCAACGGACAGAGCTTCGGGTCTTATCAGAAGCTTCAAGTTCGCAACATCTTCATTCGGTTTCTTGCCGAAAACGTGTCCATGGTTGCATTCCTTGGAAGCATTCTGGTTTTGCATTTCGGTGCCAACAAGGATGTATACCCTTATTTCGCTTTCGACACCGAGGGCGATGAAGAGTACAATTTTGGCCTCACCTTCTACGCCTCGTCCGTGACGTGGGCATGTGAGCTGGTGGCTAGTCTAGTTGTGCGGGGTCTCATCCGACTCTGTTTCCAAATTGACGTTGGCCTGGAAGGGAAACTCGACTTGGCCGTTTGGCCGGAGCTGATGCCAACGTGCGTGGCAGTTATGCTGCATGTGTTGCAAAACATGTTATTTTCCATTATCAGACTGTCATTCCATTGAGTGGCGAAAGATACATCCTGGCTCCCGTTATCAACCCGGGGTACTCGTTCGTGCCCACTAACACGGAGTGAGGGTCGGAACGGCCCGAGAAAAGTTGCCGAGAGGTGCAGCTGTCGAGATAGTGCGCCCAATGATGCGTACTGTATCTGCGAGACCTACACAAGGTTGTGCTTTTTACGAGATTGCTTTTTGCCACTCTGGCTTTATCAATTGTCATTTCTGGTTTTGATTGTCTTAGGAGAAGAGCGGCTTGTTAATATGCATGCATGCATGGTTTGTCTTAGACCGAGGAGGAGTGCTCGTGGCACATGTAGATAGATACCCGTTAGAACGTTTTCCAAGAGTTCTTATTTTGTTTTCAGTTTAGCATTAGATACCACGACTGTCTACGAGCATAACGATTGTTAGTTTTAATAATTACTTTGAGTTGCAGCATTTAAATCTACTATCATAGAATGTAACCAGTCGGCTGATCATTACGAATTTAACGTCACATGTTGTAATGGGTTTGATGAATTAAGATGAACGTCTTGCAGATGTTTTCCTGGTTGTAAGCACTTTAGCTGTACTGACCTTATCACATATTGGAAGTGATAGAACAAGTCACTCATGACTGCCTCCGAGTCAGAACCTAGAGTGCCTAGTCCTCTGAACACAGAGAGCAAATTATCATTAGTCCCATGTCGAAATATAGGCAGCCATTCAAAAAGCCCTGTGGCATCGGTCGATCCTCAGATATTTGTTTGCCGAAGACGAGTTGCGCCTATACCATTAGTCTAGTCTCTGCACGAAAGTCATACTGGTACGACTAGACCCATATATCGAATCATGGCGACATTGCCTCTGGAGAAAGATGGAGACGGCCTGTATCGAAGCCTCGCGCCGAGCGGCCCGCAAAGACGAACACGCAGCTGCGGCTAATGCAAGTCTCAGCCAGTCTCGTTTCGCGGAACATGTACCACAAACGGCGGTGAACAATTGAACCTTATCAACAACCGGTCTATTAACAAAACCAAGAGCTGGATGACGCGGCAGTGTATGAGCAGCCGGTCAGCGGTTTCTGGAGGGGAGAGTATGCAAAACATTGGATCAAGAGCTGGGGAAACATGGGGCACAGCATATATAAGGCGCCACAATCATGGGGGTTGCCTGCCACTTACACGACAGAATATGCCGGAATGGTTAGGGGACATGATACAGAAGCCAAAGAATTCGATACAGAAGCGGCACGGCTGCAGATGCACGACGCAAACGCAGCAAAGTCCTGCATAGAATACAAGAAAGGATCCTAGGATCAGGGCTGAAGGAACAGATCGCAGCAGGTGTACGGGCTATTGAGGTTTGCGCGTAGGTGGTATTGGTGGAAGTGCCATGATCAGACATGCAATAGTGACCTGCAGAGAGCTGAAGTGAACATCTCAATTGTCCTTTGCTCCAATGATTGATGTGGATACACCATTATACGCACGAATCTAAAAGTACCTGGCTTGTATATCGTGTACGTTGTGTTTCCCATCCGCATCTTCATCTGCACAGATCCGAATTGGCTGCAGAGGTGGTCTCGGTGAGGTCCCCCAATATCATAAATGAAAATGCTATATTAAGTGACAAATAGTAAATAATGAGCCGGAATGCCAACTAAGCTGATAGGACATGACACATTGTAAGCTGTGGTGAAGGCACGGATATGTTATCTTGATAGACACTGTGCAACATTGATATTGTATGAGTTAGGTCACTTGGTTCGACATAAGGTAGCCATCAGTAGCCCCCGTTGCTGTTACATAGTTCACCTTCATGCAAGCATGGACTCAGGCAAGATAAGTCACCAAAAGATCATGGGCTGAATAGACTGGTTGTTGAATACCACGACATAGGCCGCTGCTGGGAAACAGCACAACAGAAGAGGCATCCCACCTAAACATCGTAGCTGTGCTGCCTGAGTTGTCAATCGGCAGATTCAAGCGATAAGCCAAGCATCCTGTGTGCACCACTATAGAATGGTGGTTGCTCGCTGGGCTGCATGTTGCACAGGTCAATCAGGCCCGGGGTCGGGCAACGGCAACGCAGTGGAACAATGATACTTCAGCAAAGAGTGGAGAGTTAAAGCAGACCATGGCCGCATAAATCCGAAAGCAAGTAAAGTAGTATCTAATGTAACAGATGCTGAAGTAAGAAGATGGATGTTTCTGAAGCACGAGTCAAACAATTGTTGGCCGAGGTTAGACTCCATTTATAATGAGACGTAGCATGAGAGAACCATAAGTGTTTTCATGAAAGATGGGCCTTTCACCCAGCAATTAGATGATAGGGAAAAGAGAGAAAGTGCTGGGCAAGCAAGTAAGAGCAGATTGCTGAGTCGGGCCATTATGGAAGGTACGTCGAATCAAAACCTTCTGGATGCTTGCTGTTAAGTAGCACCTGCTTTGTGCAGGACTTATACTGAAGCAATGGTATGAGTGCCTCTTTCCTGAACAAACACATGCTAGAACGGAAATAAACCCCTCGCATTAGGGAGCGAGTTTACGAGCCAGAAAAAGAAGGAAAAGAGGCTGGGGAACGAAGGAAGGAACCGAATAAGGACATTCTAGCCGCTTCTTTCCTTTCTTCTTGGGAGTTGCCTAAAAAGGCAGGTTACTGAACAACCTCGGCCTCTAATTACGACCTCATGATTAAGTTTCTATCTCTCTTTGGCTTGAAATTTATATCCCAAAACCATACGAAGCTTCTTCTCTGGATTAAGCTGGACAACAACATTATATATCGCTTGAGAAGCTAGCTGCGATGGACGATGCCTAACAATAGTAGATACATAACATGTCAGCTGTAAAGTGGAGAGGATCGCTAGATTGGATAAAGAAGTTTATTAGGCGCCAAGCACCTGCCGGGAACCTAATCGAGAAAAGCAAACTGAATTATATTAAGTACTAACGCTCGTATCTCAGAACATGGCTGGTAGATGCTCTTCTGAGTTCTGTAGACATCTACCTAGGTAGTATCTTTGTATCTTCAAACGCTGTTGCCTGCTTCTCAAGCCTTATCCGGCTTTGTGCGTTATCTAATTCCGAGATCTTGTCTATCTTGGTCCCTTCTGTAGTCGGAAAGACTCCTAGCGTCTTACCAATGGGAGTTTGGGTGGTAGCAGGCCCGATACTGGGGTAAAGCAATTAATTGGGTATTAGTGTTAGGGTGTTCAGGGATGGAGGGATCGATAAAAGCCAACGGATCGACGCAGCCGAATGGGTTCGGATAAGGCATCGGAGTCTATGGAACGTTTGAATGTCCTTTGCAGCTGTTGCAATCACTGATCTTGACACAGAATAGAGAATAGAACACACTTGATCCTGTGCGATAGGTATCATGTTGCTTGTGCAAGGATCAATACGGACCAACCGTCATCTAACGGGGTCCATCGTGTGGCGGTTAAGTACGTTCGGGCTGGGACTGGGGCTGGGGCTGGTCCTGGTCCCGCGATCTAGAAAATGCATGTACTTAAATGGTACGAGCGTGAATCCTGGACCAGACATGTATGCACAGAGTAGCACCGGGCGACTGGCCGTGTTTCTCGACTTGTTTGGCTTACGTTTTTCTGAAACTTTTATGGCGAGAGGACGCGCGGTAAGAGCAATATATTGTGGTACTGTACCTGGTTGAGGTTGTTACGAGCCTGGATAATACATGTGGTCCACTGCTGCAAATAGTCCGATTCGTGTTCAACCTCTATGAGGAGGAGGGTATAACAGAGCGCAATTCTCCAATGAGAGAATTCAACAGAGGGTAAAGTTGACGGTTAGCATCCGATATTGTATTCGTACACTCCGATACAGTAATCATGCATGCATGCATCCCGCGGAGCATGCATTGATTGTGGTGGAAAGAAGGCGTTTGACATGTCGAATTATCACGCAACTGGCTTTCAAGACAAGAGTGTTTCATGATGGTACAGCGAGCTGAGAACATGGACCATTTGACTAGCTACTGGTAAAGCAGGGTTCATAGTCAGAGGTATGCCTGTATGAAATGCATTCTCTATTTGGATATGCCTACTTTTTTACACATGAGCCGGATGATTGGTGTTCATTGAGTCATGCAAAGACTAATACAATGAATCGTTGATATCACCTCACCGGGCCCGCTTGACCGCCGGCTTTGCTTATTTTTCTATGATGAGATTGTGTCTTTGTTAGACTGATATTGGTCATGATGTATTTGTTAGTTTTTACTGTTCAGGTGAGATCCCTTCTTTCACAGACTGCCACAATGAACAACCGACACCACAGACGGGAGATAGCAGCATGTGGACGTTGGTGACATGCGCGAATCATGATACCTCCGCAGTACTTTGAAGTCTACTTTAGGCACTGGTGGCCCGGGGGTTTAATGGTGCGTGCTGGGCATTGATTACCAGCGGGCCATACGGGCCTCTGGTCCCCGACTCAGCGGCCGAATTTTGATGGAATCCATGACTGCTAGGTAACGTTAGGAATTTTCTGTATCGAGGTTAAAAAAAAAAAGTTAACAAAATTTTCCCCTCCCCCACCTTGGACTGCACCCCTACAATCGAAGCCCTGTCGGGTTTCCCCTCCCCCTCGCTCCCAATCACTCAAATCAATCGTGCTTGCCTTGCCATACCATGCCATTCCCCCACCAAGCCCTGAGTGCCTGCCTCGTTTCGCACGCCCAAATGAGCAAGAAGTGAGCACTATTGCTCGACTGGGGTTGCACCCCTCCTGCCTCATCACAGTGAATCCGTCTTGCGACTGCACCTCGTACAATTGTAGCTACCGTAGTTCCTTCTCAGCCGGATCAAACCCAAGGTTGCCTTGTACCTGCCCATCATTATTCTGCCGTCAGGTACCAAAAATCAGCCAAGTATCTCACGCAGACGGAGCACGTACCTTCTTTGTACCTTCCCGCCTGCCACTTTCTCTCACTAAAACTATTGTGACTGCTTCTTCCGAAACGGCTTGACCACCGACCACCGACTACTTACCAGGAAAAAAAAAAAATCACTCCTTGTGCCTGGTAACTGCCTCCGCTCACCCTTCCTTCCTTCCTTCCCCGACCTGTACCTTATCCCTCGTCTCTTTTCTCCTTCCTCCCCTACCTAACTTACTTCTTTTTGCCGACCCTCCCACCCTTCTTCTACCCTGCCTCTCCCATCTCTTCCTTCTTCTTCTCTTCTTCCCTCCACAATGAGCTCTCAAGACCCCCTCAACTCTACCAACTCGTCAACGACAAACAACACTCAAGATGCCTCGGGACGACAGCCCTCCTCCGCCGCCGCCGGTTCCTCCGAACTCTCCGGTGCAAAGATAAGCCTCCGCAAGTCGCTGCGCAGCTTCCCCGACTTCCCTATCCCGGGAATTAACTTCGTCGACATTATGCCTCTCTTCGCCGACCCCGTCGCCCATGCCACCCTTGTTGATGCCCTCGAGCTCCAGATTGCCGAGGCTTTCCCTACCAAGCCCGACGTTATCGTTGGCCTCGACGCCCGTGGTTTCCTTTTCGGCCCTGGTCTTGCGCTCCGCCTCGGCGTTCCTTTCGCTGCTGTTCGCAAGCAGGGCAAGCTTCCCGGACCTTGCGTTACTGCCGAGTACATCAAGGAGTACGGCAAGGATCTTTTCCAGATGCAGGAGGACGCTGTTCGTGAGGGCCAGAAGGTCCTCATTGTGGACGATATCATTGCCACTGGTAAGTAGCTCTGTTCGCATGGAGCTTGTGTTGAACCGAGACTGACATGTTTTACTAGGCGGTTCTGCAAAGGCCGCAGCTGAGCTCGTCCAACAGCTTAAGGGTGAGGTTATGGGATACCTCTTCATTCTTGAAATCCCTGGTCTCAACGGGCGTGATAAGCTCGGTGCTCCTCCCACCAAGATTCTCCTTGAGGACGCTTAAGCGGGTTGATGCCGAGATTCCTCTTCCCTTTTCCCGCTTCCAGCGATAAAGCGATAGGTATTGGACCATAGATCGACGTCAGTCAAATCTTTGCGAGGCATGTGGTAAAGCGCATGTATGGAAACTATATTAGACTTGCGAAGTTCTCTTTTTGTCCTGTTTGTTTTCAACTCAAGTTATGGGTATGGTGGTGGTGGATAAGTTTTACAGCATTTCACTTATTTATTGAGTGAGGTTCATACTGGTTGGCGTTTTGTGGATGGATTTTTCACGATTCAACAACAGCAAAAGTCTTTCAATTTTACGCATATAGAATGGGGGGTCTAGGATACTTTGATATACCTATATAAAGAAAGATCTCAAACTACTAAGTAATGACACAATGATGGTGTTATTTGCATTTAGGAACGTTATTTGCATTTAAGAACAACTTGGTTACTATACTTCTAAATAGGTAGTAGAACTGGTCTTGATCATAATGTCCTGATAATATACTCCAGAGGAAGTCCAACTCTTTTATTTTGTCCACAGAAATGCGCTGCTCATGCAAAATTGATTCTAAGACACCACTAGTAAAACTCCGAGACATGCATCACGCTCTCCAGGTGTTATAAGACAATGGCGTTCTCTATCAGCATCCCCTGACTCTCTGCCAGGTACTTGCGCCGCATTCCCACACCTTTGGCCTCGCCAAAACGCGCATAGTCACCTTTGCCACCACGCATGAGAACCATCGGCACACCGTTGAGCCGCTCCATACCTCTGGGTGTCTTTTGTGCTACAGTTAAAAGGGGACGTATGAGGTCCTCGACACCTTCCTCGTCCTCATCCTCGTCAATGACAATGACAAGCTGCAACGCGTGTGGGGACGGTGAAAAGTTGGGGATACGCTCAAGCTTCTCACTGAAAGAGCAGCCGCCACGTCGAAGGACTATGATTTGGTGTTGTCGGGACGATGCCTCGGGCAGTGGAGCATCGCATGCTTGACCACCGAGGAAGACAGTGCGCCAAGGGAAGTTGGCAGCAGGTCTGCGAGAGTTGTAGCTTGGCGAGCCAGCCATTGGTGTGTCGACAATCGGCGGCATCGGGAATGCGCCTGGGCCGGTCGCCGTATAGGCCGACCACCGGAGCGTAGTGGGGCCGGGGTCGGTCCCTTCCGACTCCGGGAGGTCCGTATAAGCCGGTTCGAAGACGGAGCTCACGGCACGGAGCAATGACTTGAAAAGGGACTCTGACGGCAGTGCTGCATGGTTTTCGAGAATTTCACCAGATGCATTTACACCTGGAGCAGGTGCGGGTGCACTGGTATTCAATTTCTCGGGGGCGTCGAGAAGAAGGTCGATCTCAACCATATCTTTCCGTCGGAGGCAAGTGAAAGCCTCATCCTTGTAGTTTCTCACATGCTCTGCATGGAAAAACACATTCTCGTGTCTGCCGAGCTCTCGACCTGCCGCATGCGTAATTCTCCAAAATCCATCTTCTTTTCTGCTGCCTTGTCGCTCCAATTGCAGCCGCATATTGTCAAGATTGCGCACTGTTGGTCCATTGTGACTGTACCACACGAGTGAAGTACCGAAGCGAGAAACGAGAGAACTGGCTGTGTCACCTGGTGGGAACTCTATCCAAGCCAGCACGCGCTCAGGGGGTGCCGTGCATACACCATCTTGTGGCAGCATAGTTGGGGGCAACGTCCAGGGGAACATTGTGTAATTGGTTGTGGCTCGATATTTCGTTACAAGACCCTTTTTCTTATCAAAAACTTCCACCGGCTCGAGCGGCCCGTGTACGTCGGGGGTGTTGTGAAGATCGACGAATAGTGCGACACTGAACAAATCAGGACGAGCAGCTGTAGCAGAACCAGCAAGCCCTGGGACTGTAGGGACAGGACACGTGCGAGTAAAACTCTCATCCTCAGTATTATTACTGGCTGCTTGCTGTTTTGCCAAAGAACGCCACAGAGCAGGCTTCGAACGACTCCGTTTGGGAATGATAAGGGGATGGCCCTCTGTTGAAAAGACAAATGCAGCATCGACCTTGTTGAGCGGATGGTCGGGGTCGAAGAGCAGATACATATACTTTGTCGTTTCACCAAGGAAGAAACTCTCCATGCGATCAGATAGTTCACCTGTCCTGACGTCCTGAATGCCGGCCCAACCACAGGATGTTCGACATCGGCGCTCGATGTCTCTCAGCACCATTTCGCCAACGTGCAAGTACCACGGATCCTGCGTGGCACGGTATATGTAGTATGTTGACTCTATAAACTCAGGACGACCTGGCCACCAGCCGAGCCCCTGGTCAACGTTATTTTCACGAACTGACCATCTCTCGGGCAGGGCAGAGTATCGTGTCCAGAGCGCAGTATAAACAAGATTCGCTTCTATAGCTTCGTCGACCTCACCCGCCATAGCCAACAAACCCGGGTAGAAGGCTCCCAAACTGTCAATCCACATGGTGTAAGGTTGACCTGTGGTTCGATGGATATTGGAATAGTAGGGATAATGACTTCTGTCGGTATACAGATAACGTTTGACTGAAGCATGCGCTTGATGCCATGCATCTAAAAATGCTTCAGAGGTCTGCAATTCGGTGGGAAGAGGGGGATGTATGGTATTGGGATCAAGCCACTTGGTACTGGTCTGCCGATTGGTTGAGGTCTTGTTCGGCGTGCCGTGTCCTGACAGCAAGATGTGGCTCTTCAAAGCATATTCGAAGAAGCTGTCCATCCCTGCGCCGATTCCAGCATGTGGACCAATCCATTGTCCGCCTTCCGCATCCAACCCGTTGCCTACGAGGCCAATCTCACTCCTTCTGCCCCAAACCGCCCAGAAAGCCCGCTTAGCTGCTTGCTCAAACCGATCATCCCCTGACAGTCGACTCAAAACAGTAAACTCTAGAGTGAGACTTCCAGCTCCGGCACTGCACGTCTCTGTGATTTCTGCCGAGGATTCTTCTGGTTTGTCGCCGCCCATTTGACGAAACAGGGGAGACCTGGTGTAGAAAGGGATGCCGTGTCGGAGGTTGACTCGCGGGTATGGTATACCTGTATCTGTATAGAAAGCTGGAAGAAGCCGTTGTCCGAGATCGAGGGCCAGTCTTAGAAGCTGGCCATCGTACTTAAAACCATTCGGCCAAGCGATAGGTGCCAGTTCGAGAGGATCATCGGCTTCGGCCCTCCAAGCAGGCTCCACGGTATATCCAGCAATAGGCAGCTCACCTATGGCAAAGAGGTGCGCACTAAGAAGACCTCCTAATCCACGGATGACGGTTTCAAAGACCTGGACTTTGCTATCGAGATCAAATCCCATCGCCCGTTTGCCTTGCCCTGAAATACCTGGGCGACCGTCGCCATAGTATCGTACGAAATCCGCTATGCCGTCTTGGAAGTCACTCAGAGCATTTGGTCCTGTTCCCGAGCCATCTTCGGGTCCGCTTGCGAGTATCGCGAGTGTTGATAAACTATCGATGAGTGTCAGGGAGTAGTTCCCTAAGGCGTCGTTCAGTCCGATATGGGCGGGATTTTCTCGGTCTCGTGTAAGGGGTTGGCATGTCAGAGGTCGAAGCTATTGAGAAACCAATCAGTATTATGCAACCGACATTCCGATGTCCGACATACCTCATCCTCAGGAAAGGCATGCTCCATGTAGTTGTCGAAGCCATGATAAAACATATCCACGGTTTCTCGACGCAACCGCCCAAGGTGGTCTTGCCGCATTGCTTGAGCCGTCGTCCATGATAGCACAGCCCATGTCAGCAATTTGAAAAGAACCAGTAACATCCTGTCTCTTCGCTCATGAAGCCCAAGACTCGAAGGTGCTAGCCAAGGGGAAATGGCGCTCGATAACTGCAGGGCTCATCGGGGAGCGTAAAAACAAGCAGACAAGGCGGATAAACACCCGAGAATAGTTTTATGGAACGCCTTAAGTATGGCGCGCGACGGGCGCTCGGCGTCGCGATGTGAAGGTTGAGAAGGCAAAGCCGTTGTAAAGTCAAGATGATAGTTGTGTCTTGTCATCATACAGCCACCTGTGGCTGATGTCTGTGACCCCTGACCTTTAGGCTGGGGCGGCCAATAGGCAAGACCATATTATAGCGCTCTACTGCTACGTTCATTATGAACGACTTGTTATAATGTGACTTTCGAGTCATAAACGAGTGTCATTATTGACCATCTACGTGGGTGACTGTAGTAAAGTGGTAGTGGTGAGAAGCTGCCTGGTAATCGAGGTAATCACTAACACAGCCAGTTTCGGTTGGTTCCTTCCCTTCATCGGCAATCTGCACGTTTTCTTCGATGCCTGGCCATAGGTCACTTGATCATATTCTTTCTCCATCTCCTCCATGTACAACCAATCTTCTCCCTCGGTATCTATTACACCGAAACCGAACCCTTTCCAGAGTTGCTCATCTCAGGGCTACGAGTACAAGTTTGATTAATTATGTTCATACGCCGCGAAGCCCAAAAAAGAAGTGCCAAGATCGAAGGTCACGATGAGAATACCTCATGCGCCAGTGCGTCACTACCCTAGCCGCTAGGTAAGGCGGAAGCGGGCCCATCAATAAAACGCCACTCTTCATGATCTCGAACTAGTTAACCATGTTACAGTTTGGTCCAGTCGGCCGCTGAGCCTGTTGGATTAATCGTTGTATCGACCCCGGCTAGATCAGATGTCAACGGACGTAGGAACAATAACCCATAGCCTATGGATGCCTCGAGGTTGGAATAATCAGATCAGCCCCCACTCGGAATCCATTGACGATCCTCCGCTCGAATGAACCCGTTCATTAATACTGTCAACGCAAGGCAACTGGGCGCTGGTCGACAATTGGCAGGTCCTAGCGTGCAGGTGTGTCACCTTCTTGTTCTGAATGAGGACTGTTGCCAGCATCCAGGTCGGAGTCTGATAGGTTCTTCCCTTAGAGCCATCGTTCTCGGTTGCGATACACAGCATAACTCTCTGTGTTTCTCATAGCCCCACGACGCTGTACTGGTCGAATATCGACGATCTACAATAGCCCTGGATAACTGCAAGGAACCTTTTTGTTTCAAAGAATCCAATCATGGTGCTTTCCTGTCGACGATGTGCTTCGAAGGTAACCGTGCGAGGAGACTATTTCTTGCGAAATCGTTAGCGCTGGACTACAATAGCTACGATTATTGCCTAGGTAAGCCACTCGCGTGGTTTCGCTGTTGTTTGTCCTCTGCCACGTCTTCTTACACGATTAACCTTTTGGGGTAGGGTTTTGAACTATGCAAAATTCGGTCGTTGGCAATTCATACACTGACTTGCTCGAGCAATCTACATACTTGTGCGGATGGTTATAACATGTCCATGACAACAGGGCGCAACTCCATGTTTGATGTCGGCTCTGAAGCCTTCTTCAGAGCAATCTGCGGCACACATGTCATAGGAAGTGTCACACTTCATTCACGTTGCTTTCAGGGCATATTTTGGTTCAGGCACGGTGTTTTCTCGCGAAAGGGACCGGGACCGCACGCATGAGTAGTCGTTTGAGTTTGCCCATGAACCGTCGCCCATCTCCCAAGCAATTCCTCGCTTTGCCTACTCTTCGCCTAAAGAATGATGCAGTCGAGATCTCTTGTATCTTTGATGCACCTATGTGGGTGTCGTCAGAAGCGCTAGGTTCACGGAAATATTTAGCCTGAAAAAGGCCTCACATCACTGACAAGCCTCGCATTGCCGAACTGTCAAACGGCGTGATCTGCATCGGGGGCTAGAAGCCTGAATCCCTGACGGCTAGGGCATCCACGACTCCACGGACGGGCCATTGGACTCCACTAGTTTAGGCTCAGGGCAACCCCGTCAAGCTTGTCTCGACACCCTCCCGGCTCTCACTGGCGACTTGAGTCCCTATCCTTGTCAACCTGACCCAGCCGCATGCAAGTTGCAGTGAAAATCAAATTTACTTGAAGCGCAATTTTCCAAACTGTCGGGACCGCAAACAAGGACAAGTTTGGTCAATACGAGTTGGGTGTTATCTCTGTCCCCCTTTCGAATTCTTTCCAGGTCTTTCGTGGTCCCCCTTGTTCTTGAGGCAATGGCACACACAACCTAGGTCATTCCACTCACTGTTGCTGTCGCCAGCCATGGGCACTGACTTTGCGAAGTCGTTTTTGGTGTCATTTGACCTTCCACATTTCGGATATCGCTGCTGTCTCAAGCTACAAAGTCCGAAACCCAAAATCAACAGCCCGTTTGATGGGATACAATGAAGATTGGCATGATCATCACATACTTACGATATGTAGATCAAAGGAAATATAGACACGGGAAATTCTTTATGGGCCGTCATAGGGACATCGCGAAGCACGAGCCACTCTTGATTTACACAGCAAAAAAATCTCAAAGTTCTCCGGAGCTCTATCTAAAACTGTTCCTTGGGGTATATAAACGGCCTCTTATATGATGCGCAATGTCCAAAATGATGAGGGAAAAGCAAAGGAATACAAAGAAGGAGGGGCTCTTCGTTGGGAAGATGAAGCAGTCTATAACGTTACCCAAATCGTGGACCAGGCTGAAGTGTCAAAAGCTTTCGGCTTTATGATCCCCTGCGTCCTTCATACATTGGCTGTGATGTTGGACTCATTCTCATCATATGTGGTATGCGGTCGTTTCTTTGGGGCATCGCTCCAGGTTCCATCTTCATTTGGTGATCCCACATCTGCGCCTCCATATGATCTCCTGGGGCATCCTCTTCCATCTTCATAGTTGGAAGACCATGAACCTGGTTGATAACTTCATCTTCGTGTGTTGTGTGTGAACCAACACTCATCATCTCATCGTTGATTGACATTTCGTTTTCCATGCCGTGGCCAACGCGCTTTCTGACTGATGCAGGCTTGCGCCGTCGACGGATATTGGCGTCACCGTAAGACTCCATGTAGAGCCCTTCTTCAAGTTTTAGATCATTGGTAACTTTGATCTCGATATCGCTGGCGTTTAGGCGCATGTTCCGAGAGCCTCCCATTTCGAGGAAGGTGTCGAGAACTTGCTGATATCGATTCTTCTCGACTCTCAACCAAGCTTCGCGAAGTAAATTCTCCTGAGTATCGTTAGTATGATGTCTAGCATCCTTTGGGCCGGTGTGACTTACATCCTTTGGTATCCAGTCGTAGTACTTGGCTCGACCTCTCTTGAACTTCATCTGCAACATCTCCTTTCCAGGGCACTTTTGGAATCGCTCCTTGAAGTCGCCCTGGATGCTCTCCCACATGTCCTGGCCCTTTTGGTTGCGATGCTGCCAACGGGATTCGAATATGCAGCGCTCCTCGTCGGGGCATGTGCTCTTGAGGGCTGGCGGTACCTCCTGACCGAAGCAATTCTTGTGCTCGCTAACAGGGTCTTCGGAAGCAGCGTTTCGGGATGCTCCTGTTCGCTTAGAGTGGCGCTTCTTCACCCGGCCAGTGTTTTGGAAAGCAGATCTTCGACGAGGTGATGCTGTCATGGAGCGTGGGACGCCAGAAGGAAGGTTGTGCAGGCTAGATTCTTCAGGGCTTGGGCGTCGACCGTACTGAATCCGGTGCGGTTCACCCAGAAGTGGTGTACCAGGTATCTCGCGCTGATGCATACCCATTGGAACTTGGTGGTGATCTCTAACCATCATATGCTCCTGGTGCTGCTCGACTGGATGATGGGGCATGACATAGTAGGGTTGTGGCAAGGGCTGTTGTTCTGGTGGCCCATTTGACACGCCGAAAGCTCCCATATAGGGCTCGGGTGGTCCTGGTGTTCGTCTTCCGTCATGGACATAATTGGTGTGGAGGAATTCTCCAGAGACTTGAGCCGCTTGGGAAGTCATGGGTGAGCTGGCTTGTGGTGACTGGTTGTTAACGTCGAAATGTCCTGCCCACTGATGATTGTACATGTCTGAGCTTCCTGGAGGGGAAGGCTGCTGGTTAGGTGTACTTGGGGGAGGAGGGTATTGTGATCCAATCTTGGACACTCCGTGTAATGGAGGAGAGTCCACGACTGATATAGGAGTCAAGAGATTCGGGTCGTACTGGTTTGGGAGGGTGTTGAAAGAGGAAGGAATCTGCGCAAGCATGAGTTTTGCCCTTATCGACGGATATTGTAGAGCGCAACAAGAAGTTTGTCCGTTGGATGCAGAAGATGAATAACTTACAGATGCGTATGATGATAGGTCGTGGTAGTTAGGAGCTGTAGTTGTAGAAATTGAGTCGTGCAAGGTGGGAGCTCCCGAAAGACCAGCCGGCTGGGGTAGACCTGGGGCAATATACTGCTGCTCAACCATGATCATGTGGGTATTAGTGTCTGAGGGATCGGACAATTGCAGTCCAAGTTTGTTGGTTTATAGGCGGGGCTGTATGGCGGGATGTTTGCAAAGTGGTAGATGATCGTTGATGCTATGGCTAGCAAATTCAAGATTCAGTCCGAGACAGGTGCATTTATGAGAAGTAACCAAGATGCTTCAAGAAAGCATCAAGACCTGGCGAGGCAGATAGGAAGAGTGGAAGTAAAGTAGGATTCAGCCTTTTCTGGCCGCGGCCGCTTTTTGAAGACCTGGGTGTCCAGAGATCGAGGCCAAGGTCAAGGGCAAGGGCAGGAGGAAGAAGTTGAGGGAGACAGAGCCTTGTGGGGTCACAGACGGCCCGGCCTTTTTGTATAAATGGTGTTTGGAGATGAAGACTAGTGGAGTGCAGATCGTTGGAGTGTAGGTAGTTCTCCAGAGAGTATGTAGAGCAGCAGCAGCAGTAGTAGCAGCGACGAAGTACTAGGACATTTGGAGAGCCGTTCCTCTACAAGTTTAGGGACTCATGGACCAAGTGCCAGGGGCTACTGAGGGAGGGCTGGGGGGTGTTGAGCATGCACTGAGCAGAGGAGGACTTCAGATACGAAGTATGGGTACAGGCTGGCGTTGCCTACAAAGTGGAGGGTTTACCTAGGTCCATGATGGCTTGCCATCCTCTTCCATACCAGGATACGACACCTAAACTGTCGTGCATATGAATAGGCGCCGAGGGGTCTAAAGCTAAGCTGTGCAAGCTGGGCTGGGCTGGGCTGGAAATAGAGAGGAAAGGCTTTAGGGCAGTGGACGTGCATAGCATGCCAGTGGATATGACGCTGGGGCCGAGGGGAAGTTGATGAATTGACTATCGCGGCATGAGGCTTCAAAGGGGGGCGTGTGGAAGGGAGTACTGTGCTGTAGAGGAAGAAATGTAAGTGGAAGTGGCGTTGACGTGGGCATGGATAATGGGCGTGGGTGTGGACATGGGGTGGGCAGGGGTTTCTCCATCCATCCATCCGTCCATTGATTCATTCTTCCATCCTTGTTGACTGTCTATGGGTGTGAGAGAGAGAAGAAAGATGGGATGGGGAAAAAAAGACAAGAGAATGGAGTCGTATCTTCTCGACAAGGAAAACAACACCGAACTCTTTCGGATGTTTCTTCCAATTCACCACGGACCGTTACTTTGCAATCCCTTCCCTGCCCTTCCCTTCTGCGAGTCTACGTTGCATTACTTGTGCGTCTTCCAAGCGCGCTCTGAACCCAAATCTCTTCCTAGACATGGTCTCGAGCAGTCCTCGAATCCGACAGTCTGGATAGCATATGTAATGGAAATGGTCTGGTTATCGGCCTAATCACCGACGGTGGCAAGAAGGAGATGAAGACCAAGTCCTGGAGGAAATTGCGAGCACGTTCGCCTTTCTCTCTCGGGGCTGTCCGGGAAAAAGTTCTGTCAAATGTCTTGGATGAGAGACAATGGGGGACCAGATCAAACTCAACACGGAGACATATCGACTATAAAACAATATAGCAAAAGGTACGGATATACATGACCGCTATTATAAGAGAGGAAACGAAAAGCCAAACATGACTAAAGAAAAGAAGCTAGATTGGAGGCTAAGAGACAAGCTGAAGCTACACACAAGCACTGACCATTAAACCTAGATACAGTCAGTACTTACTTTTTCAGCCAGACAAGAAGGCGGATCCGGGTCTAAACCTAGGCCCTGCTTGACAAGAGAAGAGACGTTTACATGACATGGGGGCCAATGACCAGGAACCAAGAGAGAAACAGAAGGAGAAAGTGAACAAACCTGGGTAGACTACTCCGTACGGATACAGTAGTACAATAAATGCAACAAGGTGGGGAACAGAGAGTGGTGACCAAGGACCCTTTGTGTCGCCTTGAAGTGAGTGAGGGAAGAGAGGATGAACCAGAAATGTGGGAATTGTCAGTGATTGCCTGCCTGTTTGTTCTGCCTGCCCCCATATTGAACCTCAGGCATCTCCACGAGGGTAGTTCTTCTCCATCTCTTACTACTACATTACTCAAGATTATCGCGTCTGAGGTCATGAAGCAATAAACGTGCCAGGGCTGTCAGCAGGAACGCGGGACCTTGACAATCCTCTGCGGGCCGTTTGGCGTACTATGTACATCGATCTCAAAGATCGGCAGCTTGAAAAGAAAGGGTGCACCAGTGACGTTTCTTGCCGTACTGTACTGGGATCTTACTTAGTGGAGGACGGTAGAAGAGGGCAGAGAAGAGGGTTGGAAAGACGCCATTGATCTAAAGTATGGGCAGGGGTCTATTTGGGGGCAGTAGAGAATTGTGCTGCAAGTAGAGTAGCAGTTTGGGGCTGGGCTGGGTCAAGGCCAACACAGCACAGCACTCTTTACACAGCCAAACAACCTCTTTACTAGCAGGAAATGTCTTGAATGAACTCCATAATATGAAAGAGTCAGTGACAAAGTGTGATGATGCCCACTTGTGAGTCCGGCAAAGTGACAATAGAAGCGAAAGCGGAATAAAACAAGAGACGGAAACGGAGATGGAGGATGAAAAGGCCCAAAAAAGAAGACATGACAAGAGAGCAGAGTAACCTATTCCTGCAACAGCCTAGACTAAACTACAGTAACAGAGCCAGGCGAGTTGACTCCACTGGTCTTGTCTTGGCATCTATCGGCAGATTGCCTCGTCATGTGCTGCGCGGAAGAGGAGGAGGATGGAGCGGAGCATAGCGTAGCACACTTCGGAAATGCTGAAGATTCCGTCAATCAATCATCGATCAATTCAACCATGGATCATATGCATTATCACTGCGGTTATCCATTTGCTGCGGTTGGCAAAATACTGGAAAAATGAAAACGCTATCACCAACAGACAATTGATCGATCCGATACACGCGCTGTTCACAAACGTGATAGGACCGCGTGTAGCGCGCAGCCGTTGAAGTTGGAGCTGGACACTCGTCGTAAAATGGATTGGATTGTGGATGGACGGTGTTAGCCTTGACAGGTTTACTTCATTAGGTCGTTTCTGGGGGGGTAAGGGCCCCTGGGGTGCTAAATTAACGACCGTCCGCCTCTCTGCCGCCGCACTCGGATCAGAAGGGGTTTAATAGGTGCAGTCAAGGTTTCCCCTGGTCCGCGGATGCGACCCGAGCCCGAACAAGAAGCCGGGCTAAATGACGTTCAGAATTAATCAAGATAAGAAGTATTTTGCCCAGTATACATGCATACGGTATTTAGTTCATTTTGAAAGGAAAAGAAAATGAAACAACATCATATGATTATGATGTCTAATGCCAGGCTCGACTTGTCTCGACTCTACTCGATTCAATTTTGGCTGGCTGGGCACGGTCATTGTCTCACTGTTTGTAGGGGGAAAGCAAGCAGAAACCGAAAAGACATGAGTAATTGCGTAGCTGATACCAAGTTTACACGTCCACTTGCATAGCAATATGCAACCCATAACATAAACATAACATAACAGACCAGAGAACATGGCCATGGCATGCGCCTGGCGCTTGAGAAAAATGACAGGGGTATCGGAGTTAGATGCTGCCCCACCATGGCTTAGAATTGCGGCCCCGCAGCCATCCACTCAGCACTTTGTGCCGCAAGCTAGTGACTACACTAAAAAGCTTAGCTTACCAAACTGCCGGGACGCGCTAGCAGGGACTTAAACCCTGTAAGGTGACTCGTCTTCCCGAAAGGGGATAGACCGAGCAGGGGAGATCCTGCTCCTGGAGTGGGCCGGATTAGTCTTTCTCAATGCTTTCATTGGTTCTCTCAAAGATCAGCCCTTGCTTCTCCCACATTGTGAAACTGAACCAATGGGCGAAAGCTCCGGCTGCGAACACTTTGCTTAATGAGGTATAGTCGTCACGCGCGCGTTTACCATGTCGTTAACTGTCATTGGACAGCGGTTGGACTACAAGCGAACGTCCTGCCAACTCACACAACTCAGGCTGGGCCTTTCCTTCCTTGCCGGCCGTGTCTGCCCTTGCTACCTTGCTCTTGCTCTTGCTCTGCTCTTGTCACTTGTCACACCCCCCCATGACGGGACGCTACTCTTAATTTCTACCTCACATCATCAATATCAATCTTTTGCTCAACCACCGCCGGGCTTTGTCGTGCCGATAACCCATTGCCCTTCCCTTCTGGCAATGTCAATACCACTCACCGATCTTTTCTTCAGAGACAAGAGCATGTGAGCGGCATGCGGGCCATGCCATAGCCGCAGTTGCTTTGTGCCAACCCAACTCAACCCACGATATGAGTTGGCTCGCGCAATATCACAAGCCAAGTGCCGGGTGTTGTGTTGGTCGTATCGAGCCCCTGGGCGCCATTTCCTCGCCTGTCTTTTCGCTACGGCGCTATACTATAGGTCGTCTGATATAATTCACACCTTCGGCTGGTCCCAACGCCACCTCCGTCGCACGCCGCTGCCGCCAGATCTGGGGTTTGGTTGAGGGTTCCTGCAGATCCGTCCTCGGATCTAACGTCGCCGGTCATAGAGATAACACACAGCCTTGTCGTGTCATGTCCATATCTATCTATCCACATGGATATGGACACTTTCCGGCTAAATTGCTTGAATTTCTAAATTGTGAATCGCTTTTCACATGCTCCTGAGCAGTGAAGATGGATGGATCCCTACTTCGCCTTGCTCAACGGTTTCATAATATCTGACCTTGTAGGCTTAGATATGGCAGAGGTGAAGCCATTGACCCTTGAACCCCGAGTCTCACTAGAGATCTGTGTTCAGTTCAAATCGATGGCTGCTGCTATTGCTATCGGCCCTCTGGAAATCAAGGACGACCCTGTTTTCAAAAACCCCGCCCGGGCAGCATGCGTGGCACTGATGCTCTTGATTTTGTTTCCGGTTTCGCACTTCTCCATCTAATTTACCCAACTGCCGGGACACTTTACATGGCAAGGCTTTGGCCTGAAAAGGAAAGTTTTGCGGGAGATTGCTCGATTCGATGGCTTTTTCGACTTCAACTGACTCGTCCACGCCCACTCTAAGCGCTCTTGTCGCGTCAGTGTCGACGATCATCCCTTCCAACTTATCTCATGTCAACACTACCGAAACATGTTTGTCACGGTACTTTCAGTGGATTGCCGCGATTATTCCGCCAGGTGTGTGAGCTTAGCCGCGGTTTTGGCGTCTCTGATTTCAACCCAAGACTTCGTATATGTCGGTCCCAGGGTTGCATTTCTGTCCGACCCGCTCCCCCTTCTTCCAGTCATATTTCAAAGCACACGCATGCTCATGCAGAGTGAGCGGTATTACCAGATTGTCGGGACTGAACTAGACTGAGTGATTTGTCGGCCATGTTTGCTGCTGGTACATTCGAAACAGAACAGGCAGGTGATGGCAAGGCTCAGCGGCGTCGACGGTTCGGTACTCTGCACATCCGTCTGTCTACAATAGCGGGCCCCCCGCTGTGACATGGCTCCTACCGGGATATACCTTGCCATCGGCCGAATCTGCGACCACTGCACAAGTCAAGCCTCGAAAGACGTTTACAATTAGTTGCTAGGCTGATTCGCTTCAACAATGTCTTCCGGATCATGCACGCACAGGCCCAGGGCGACGCCCCCAAACTCTTGCTGCACTGCTTTGCTTGGCAGTCCATCTCATCATCTATCGGTCGATCATCGTTCAAGGAACTTTTTTCCATGTCAGAAGCCAATCTCGTGGGGCGTCGGACATTCTTTCCTGTACCCTGACCCCAGCTGCGATGTTACGACAGACCCAATGCCTTTATCTCTTTGCATCATGATTGAGTATTAGAGTCTGGCAGTCAGTGCAAACATGCGGCGCAAACATACGGCAGGCGCGATGACAAGCACAAGACACCTTCAGGTCTGCTTGTGCCACTACATCGAGCCGCACATCTCACGCATGATTTGTTCAGCAGGGGTCAAAACAGAAAGCATTCACCATCAACTGCACTGCATGCTGAAGTACGCCCGCAATGAGCATGGACGTTTTGTCCTATTTGGGTTTCAATAGAGGAGCATCTCTGTGAACAGCCTATTGTGGCTACATATTGTTTCGATCATAGATCCAGTTCTGGGACGCCCGTCCCCCGCTTGCTCGACTTGGTATCAATGATACGATTCTTGTTACCCCAGAGTCGACCAGGTCTACTGCTACTATTCATCGGCGTCGCCGTTGCGTGGATAGCTCGAGCTAATTTGACGTTTACTTGTGGGAGGGGGGCGCCATAACGTGTGCGGCTAGCGGATGCTCCGCACCAGGATAACAACTTGCCACCAAGTGGTGATAGCTTCCAATAGCTTATCAAGCTTGTTTAGCTCCCTCTTCAGGGTTCTGTAGAACGGTTTCTGGACCCTTCATGATAATGAGTTCTAAACCTGTTCTTCATCTCAGGTCGTGACGGTGAAAAGAGCAAGGGTCGAGAACCTGCCCCGGTCACAACATGACGACAATATTCGATATGAAAGCCTTGTACAACTCAGAAGCAAGACAGACCAGCCATCTCATCGATCTAATTGACCGATTCTTGATGGTTTGAGGTGACACGGACTCGTTCTGGCTTGAAGATAGCCTATTGATAGCATTCTTACCTGCAAGCCATCAGCGATAGCATGGTTGGCACCACTCGAAGGACGTCTCAGCCCTTTTTTTATGTTTACTGCAAACATCCCGTATGTAATTGCGGTCACCGTGTTTCTCTGGAGACTCTGAAATTCAAGGAGCGTCGAGAATATCCAACAGAGACTCTTGAGACATGAAACGCGAACTGTGAAGCAGGGTGACCCCAACAAGATCTCAAACGAGTTTCCACCCGGCAATTGAATCCTCCTTATGCAGATTGTTTATGAGAATTGTCTTTCTTTCTTGTGGCAAACTCCCAGGTTCACTGGGTAGAGAGCTGTGCTCGTGATACAGATAAGCAATGCCACTTGGGGGCGAAACCTTCCTCACAATATGGACATCAAATAGCTCTGGTCAAACCACTTCTCTTCAGAATGGTGCTTTCGAATTTTGAGGAATGGGAGGCATCTTCAACCTGCTAGCACGATATTCTGAAGAAATGGGAGGGCCAGAAAGCCACGTTCGGATTTGGCTGGGCATAGGCAAGGAATGCAAAAGACACAGCAAAAGGGTCTACGTACTGTGAAGGGACCCTTTAATCTGGGCAAATTACCCCCGGCATTTATTTACAAGCGCCGTCCAACGGCTTTCTAGGTCTTTGCGTTCTTTAGTGAAGTGGACTGGGGCTAAATACAGGCTACATGGCTCTGCTCTGGCCATGATTTCTGCCACAATAATGTACAGTGCAGGCTGTAGGGCTTATGATCCTGGCGCAGATCTTTGGCCAGTCCAGTTTCATGAGCGGCCGATGAAGGATCCGGGGGGCGTGTTTTGTTGGTTGCGTTGTCTTGTCTTGTCTCAACTGAACGAGAACGACAACCGAAGGGCCGAAAATGGGTTGGCTTTGATCAAGGGGCCGTCCCAGCCTTAAAAGAGTAATCAAAAGTCATTCCCCGATTCGATTATGAGTCATGTTGTTGAATACCCCTGACTGTTTTCTTGTAAGTTTCCGGCGTTCATCGACTTGGCACAACCTTGCAATCAGATGGAGATTCTGAGATTGGAAGGATATACAGACTCGGTATGACATTGTTGGTTTTCAGACAAGACGTTGGCTAAAGTCATTGCTGTGCTGTGTGCATAGCCTGACGAGAATGCCTCGCCAGTCAAGGTTTGGAAACAAACCGTTTATCGTTGGAAGTTAGTTGTCGACAACAAACTGTCGTTTGACGGCGCTTAATCTAGGCTTCTGGTTTGTCTTCAACCGCGATATCAGATCCCCAGGGCGTCTCATGTGGCCATGGGTCGCCATAATGGGCCAAGGGCATCGCCGGGCCTGAAATGCGGCCATGCTCTTACTTGACGACATATGACATGCTATCAGGTCCACCACAAGGCATTATCCCAAAATTCTTCATCGAGAATTTGACTGCTGAGGCTTTCTACACTTTACGAAAAAGACACGTTGTTTGCAACGAGGCGGTTTCGGTAGGGTCTTTTGCATCGTTGAACAGGAATGTGACTGTTTTAGACACGATATCCACCTGATCTGCAGGGCCTCTCTGATTCATAAAACTAACTTTGAACTGCTATTCATTGTATAGACGAGCTCTTATTGGTGCTAAATCATTGACACCTAGAACGGCTCCTTTGCATTCTTGAGATCAACATAGCGGATCCGATTGAAAACGACAAGGGCAGCATCATTTCCGTCACGAAAGGAATTCGGAAATACAGATGTAAAACGGCTGTGGCGCAGATCGTTCTATTGTTCCTTGCACTAGGAGGATAAATCGAGTCACGACCGTGATCCATCACCCAGAACCAACACCAACAACGGACTCTTCAACGCCCCGAATATCCCGAAATTTTAGCGACGAGACCAGGGAATTGAGAGTCACTAGGTCAATATTGGCGATAAATGCGACTGTTGAGCGTGAACCAACTCCAATAACCAGGATTCTGGGTCCATGAGTTGCATACCTATTCGGCGATTGCCTGCCCAGGTCATGTCCAGGTCGCGTAACCGTGAAATGAAAGCGAGTCGAGCCGAGGGTTGGTCCAAGTCCCCCAAGGCTAATTAGATCTACAGTTTTCTTGAAACATGCTTTTGCTGGACTGTGCTTCGCTGTCAAGAATACTACGCAGTTTCACTCTTTGCCCCATAAGGGTCCCCATAAGTTGATAGGCGAATGGTGCCGCCGAGGATGGATGAGAAAACAATTCTCTCCTCCCTGTCAGTTGTCAGTGTCAATGTCACTATACTTTGCGTAGCCTCGGTACGTGGACCTTGAAGTAGATTCGGCCTGTCTATCGGCTCACGGATCAAGCCCCCGCGTCTCCGTTGCCCTGCATCATCCTTGTCTCTTGGTATTGCGGATTGTCATGGGGGGATTTTCGCTCGCTTAACCTTTTCCTCTCTCTTTGCTTCGTCTCGGAGCTTTTGTGCCTTCTTATGTCGGCAGATACCCCCAAGCTTCATCCATCTCGAGATCCCTCATGGTGTCTGCCTGGGGGCATTTGTGGGAACAGAACAAAAGAGGAAACTGGAAAATCTCATGAGGTAGAACTGTGCCCCCAAAAGGACAGACGTGTGGTGCGAGGAAGCAGAATTAATGAATTGTATTGTGTTCTCTATAACACTGTCACATCGCTTATACCACCCAGCGTCTTTCTCCCCTTTTTCATATACCATCTGCAGCTTAGAGGACTATGCTTAGTCCATGGCAGATCTCGATTCCATTAGATGTAAGAGAACGTAAAACAAGAGTGATGAAAGAACCGTGAAGAATGGTGAAGCGCCAATCACTGATCGGGCTTCGAGATTCACCATGTGAAAAAGTACGAAATTGACACGAAGAGAAAACAAGAAAGAAGGAAGAGCTTAGCTTTGCCAGTGCCAGTGCCAACTCGGTGTCAGCCAAGAATAGCAGACTCGCTCCCTTCAGTGAATGATGAAAGACGCTCTACTCCCACAAGACATGGTCTTGCTGTGCCCAGGATGCTCCTTTACAAGGTCAACTCACAGCATATCAAGAAACAAATTTTAAAAATGCAGTTCGCTCTTCTCAGTGATTCCACTGTTCTGGCGCATGCTAGACACCTTCCAGGGCTGGCGCGAAGGAATAGTTAAAGTCAAGAAGGCCGTCCAACATCCAGTTCTGAGGATCGAAGAAGTCAAAGTTCGTTGTGTCTCCGTAGCTGACACCCGTCATCATGCTATGAGCCGAGGAAACAGGTGGAACTGTAGCTCCAGGAGTTAAAGCGCCGTTTGAGGCATGGTTGCCGTTAGGGTTGGTGTTGAGAAGGCTTGAGGGCGGTAGAGTGTGCGAGGATACGAGGGTGCTGTCCATGTGTGTCGACGAAGCTGATGACTCATTAGCCGAATCTGGATTTGTCGGTTGTTTGGCTGCTGTTGTCTGTATTAGCATTCTTGCAATATTTGTACGAGACAAATCAAGACATGCTCTACTCAAGGGGCATCACCAAAACAAAGGGGAGAAAGGGTGTCAACCTACCATCTATAGTACCTCGTCCCATTGCCTGGAAGTCTTCTCTCCACCTCCAGACCGAATCGAACACTAAACTCATGCTGTGGCGGCATCGGACCTTGAGCTGCAGGCTATCGTCCATCTGTATAGGTAAGTCGTCATTGCTGTTGAAGTGGTGTTGGTTGTTGTCGAGCCGAGCGCCGTTCCACATCTGCACCATGAGTTCAGCCAACCGCCATTGTAAATCGTTATGTACAACACTGGTAGCCCTGATGGCTCGAATAGTCTGATGGAAAAGCGTTCGACCGCGCTGGAAGTCGATTGTTTTTGCGAAGAAAGATCTCATGAGCTTCAGAAGGGCAAATCCTGCGGCAACCATCATCTGGCCAATGTAGTTGCTGCAATGTAGGAGCAGGTTCCCACCAAGGTTGCCCCCCGGGCTCGTGACTTTGTCAGCTTGAAGCACCTCGTCAAGGAAAGTCGTAGTGGCGCGCCATAAGCCCATCAAATCGTCCATGTAGCCCGGTGTCTTGCTAGAATCGAAGAATCCTGCCAAACGCATGTGAAGACATGCCGCCCTGAGATGCAGATTTACAATGTGTCCCAGCTCTCGCGACAAGACAGAAGCGTGTAGCTCTGCATAGTCACGACGATAAACACGCATCAGCATTGCTCGATGCTCGTCGCCCGCAACTCCACGAGGGTCACTGGCGTTACTGTACATCTCTTTCGACACCTTGTCACAGAACCTTTCAATCTGTAATCGGGCCTCGAGTTCTCGAGAAAGCTGGAAAGCGCTCTCCTCTCCTAGCTTTGAAGCAAGAGTCCAGTCGTAGAGGGTTGATGCTGGCTGTCCGTATCCGGTTCCAACGGACTGCGCAACAATGTTGCAAACCGCCCATGTGGTTACACGATCACTGAGCTGTTCCTTGTTCAACTCAACTGACACTCTAGAAAAGTCTTGAATGTTATTGGGGCGATGGAGACCTATTCCGGTAGCCGTCTTCATCATGACTCCACACAGAATGTGCGTAGGGTCGGACGAAGTGGTACTCGTAGGCAGTGGCCAGGTACACAGCAGACACATGGCTTTGACCACGTAGTAATTGCTCGGGACCTCTCCAATCGTTGACCACAGAAACCGTGTTAGGGGCCCTGAGAGATTGTTGAGAAGTGCCGGCACATTAGTTGGACTATACCGTCGAGCGGCAACCGAGACAATGGACCAGAAAAGGAGTGGATGCTGTTGATAATACAAGTCGGGGGCCTGGTCGGGGTTGAGGAATGGCAAGAAAGGATGGTAGAATTGGAAGAACTGGTGGAATAGGCTGTTCACATTGTCTTCGGTCAGCTGAACGTTTTCCAGTTCATGCGAATACCGAGGCATGTTGTAGTTGCCGCCGCGCTTGAGATGCAGAAGAGATGAGACAGCCTCATCGGAGCCCATTAAAGAAGGATTTCGGGTGTGGGTGTGAGTGTAAGTCGGATTGCTCATCGCAGCGGGAGAGTCCATATCGTCGTCGCCCTCGGGTGTGAAGCCTTGCGACTTTGCGCTGGCAAGATTGCGACGCAGGCGATCAATCTCCTTCTCCATCTCGGCATGCTTGGATCTCTTGCCAACTCGCTTGAAATTCGACTCGATCTTGCATTCTAGCTTTAGGCGGTTACATCTGGAACAGCTTTGGAACGGATCTTGCACAACATCGCATCGCAACTGTTTGAAGTCTTCGTTTAGCACAATGCATTGTAACTTTTTGGAGGGGTCTGACTCACCTTTTGCTGACGGCACTCATTGCACGCTCGTTTCACACCGGGCTGGCGCTTCTTCTCTTGTTCAGCGTCGTGGTCGTGGTCATCAATGTCACTGCCTGGGCTACTGCCAATGCCGGCCATGCTACTTCTCTTACGCTTAATACCATTGCTGTTAGCATGGCCATGACCATGACGAGAGCTGACAGGGCTGGTAGGACTCATGGAGGCAGCCCCACCGGCCATCATGGACGAACCGTCCATAAGGACGAGGTCCCTCGGTCCCAAGGAGTCGGCGAGACGATGTGATTATGCGCCGGGGCCAAGACGGACACGGGCGCAAAGTGAACAACACCGAAAAGCAAGTAGCCGGAGGTTGTTGACCGGCCGGTGTCGGTGTTGGTGTTGATATCGATTTCCGGGTCGCGGCGCTGAGTGGGCGCGTCGTGTGTTGGCAAAGACAATGCGCGCGAAGCAAAGGCCGACTACGGAGGAGAGGGGTTTGGTTGTTTGGGAGAAGATTGCTTTTTTACCTTATTCCAGGTGCGAAAAAAGGCGACTCTTCAGAGTGGCCAAATAATACGGGCCAATTATAAGTGTTTTTCTCAACTTTTTGTTCTCGCTACGGGAGGCCCAGGTCCAGGCAAAGTACAGCTGCGGTACTCTTTGGCCAGTCTTGCCTCAAACGGCGACTTTTGAGCGACCTGAGCTGATGGGAAGCGGGGCAAAGGAGAAAAATCACCGTCCAGAGGTGGAGCTCAAACAGCCATCGACATTCTGATTGGTGGTTGATCTTGTCATTCACGTGATGTCCTATCCTCCATACCGAGGCCACCAGAGAAGGAAGGTACGACCAAACCCATGAAACAAGTATATGAAGAGTATGTGCTAGATGATATAAACAAGAAGCAGTGTTCAATTGAATTGGAATAAGTGTACTAGGTCCAAAGACTATATTCGCAGCTATAACGATCAATTCCTCGATTGACTAGATACCTAAGTATCGTCAAGTCCTACCTAAATCAGTCTTGGCTTGACATAGAAGTACTCTTATGTAGTTCCAGCCTCTTGGTACCATGTCTTTGTACTGTACAACACTTGGAAGGCCATTTCAACGTCTTGAAGAAAACGATAATCTGAAGAAGTGCCAGTTATCAAAACTGATTATCAATGCCTAGTTCTTGGCCACATGAGGCTCAATAGATAAGGTAGTAAGCATGTGTGGCTCCGATCTAAGACAAGCTCTAAGCTGCCCCGCTGTTCCTATCAAATGCACCTTCCTGCCATCTCGAACCAACTCATTAACCTTCTCCAACCAACCGGCAAACATCTTACAACTTTGAAAAAGAAAGTTCTTGTTGGAACGTTCAATCTGTCTCTTAGAAGCACGAGTGCAACTAGGGCCATGCCTGAGTCAGAAAAGAATCGTTCGGCGATTAAACGCCAACTCAAGCCTGCTCCTCAACGTCCTGGGCAGTATGTTCATTCTCCACGGCTCAATTCAGAGGTCCACTTCGCACTTCCAGGATCAATACCAGACATCGGTGAGATTTTAGGAACAAGTTGATGTCGAGTTCTTTCTGACTGAATTCCTAGAGACTCTTAACATCCGTACCGCCGATGTAGCGCAGCCTTTCCTGGACCCGACATCAATGCAAAAACCTTAAAGGCATTTGAAGCTCGATATGCCACACATCACTCAACTGATACAGCATTGAATCCTCCTTGTCATCCAGACGTTGCATGTTTGCAAGCTTGAACCCTACATCTATCTCTGGGTCCCGATTTGTCACATACCCCGGGCTGGTGGACACTAGCAATCGCCATTTTCCCCATGCGAAACAGCACAGGTCTATCATGGCACAGACTCCTCACGGATCGTTGTCGACTATCCGCAGTTGTTGCTGGACCCTGATTCAACGTCCATTAGACTGTGACCCCAATTCTAACTAAAAGTTGGGGATATTCTAGCTTCTAGTTAGATCCTGCGCTAGTCAAGCTTCGGACTTGGCTACCTAGTCTATCCATTTAAGTGCAAGTTTCTGTCAAATGGCAGTCTTCAATCCCAACCCGGTGAAACTGCCGAAGAGCATCACCATTACCAATCCCCTCATCCATGCCGCGGGTCGCCCACATTCGCGATGCGGGGCCCAAGAATCCATACCCTGTGTGTTCCATGTGGAGGGAGAGGCGATTCAAATAAACAAAGTACCTCAGATAGGTATAGCAAGCTGCATTGAGACTTGACGGATAGTTCCCGGTGGTTATCTTATCGGTGGCTATTTAAACTACTCTGTTGTCCGTCTGTCGTCTCTTATTCAAGAATCGACTACAACTTCATATAATCATACCACCCACCTTTGTATCATCTTCATCATGTCGACCAAACTGCATACTGTTCCTTTCCTTATCAATGGCAGCGACCAAGTCAGCGAAAGAGCCGTCGATGTCGTTTCCCCCCGAAGCGGCGAGGTTGTCCACCGTTACAGCAGCGCTGACGTCAAAGATGCCAATGCCGCAGTAGATGCTGCTGCTGAGGCTTTCAAGTCGTGGCGCAAGACGAGGCCCTCAGAGCGTCGTGATCTGCTCCTCAAGGCTGCTGAGATTATGGAGAGACGGCAGGATGAGCTACGCGAGTACGCCATGTCAGAGTGCGGCAGTGATGCTGCCTGGGCCAACTTTGATATCAACACTGGTATTAGTCACATCAAGGAGGTTGCTGGTCGTGTAGGAACACTCGAGGGTGCCATCCCTACTGTTTCGGATCCCAACACAACCGCTCTTGTCCTGAGAGAGCCATATGGTGTAGTTGTTGCCATTGCCCCTTGGTATGTTGTTTCCCTCTGCCCCATATCGTAGCCTTTATTTATACATTCTTCAGGAATGCTCCTTATATCCTAGGCACAAGATCTGTTCTCTTCCCTATTGCAGCTGGAAACACAGTAGTTTTCAAGGCTAGCGAGGTTTCTCCCCGAACACTCTGGGCAATTGCGGACATTTTCCGTGAGGCAGGCTTCCCCGACGGTGTTCTCAACGTTATCTTCCACGAGCGAGCCACCGCCGCAGCAGTCACCACGGCCCTGATCGAGCATCCTCAAGTTAAGAAGATTAACTTCACTGGCAGCACACCAGTTGGCCGAATCATTGGCAAACTTGCTGGTGAGAATCTGAAGCCTGTTATTCTCGAGCTGGGTGGCAAAGCTCCCGCAATTGTCTGGGAGGATGCGGATCTTGACCTTGCTGCCCTGCAATGCACACTTGGATCATTCATGAACTCCGGCCAAGTTTGCATGGCCACTGAGAGAATTCTGGTACACAAGAACGTTAAGGACGAGTTCGAGAAGAAGCTTTCAGCCACTATTGAGCAGATCTTCTCCTCCAAGGCCGATGCCCCTATCCTTGTTGCATCAGCACCTGTCGAAAAGAACAAGGCTTTGATCAAGGATGCCATTTCCAAGGGTGCTTCTCTTGTCCACGGAAACGTCGATGCCGAAGAGACAAGCAAGACTCGCATGCGACCAATTGTCATTAAAGATGTCACCACTGAAATGGACATCTACCAGACAGAGTCATTTGGCCCTACTGTCTCTCTCATTTCTATCGAGACTGAGGAGGAGGCCATCAAGATCGCCAACGACACAGAATACGGTCTGAGCTCCGCTGTTTTCACCACCGACCTTCAGCGTGGCCTTCGCATTGCTCGTGAGATTGAGTCAGGTGCGGTTCACATTAACAACATGAGCATTCACGATGAGAGTGGCCTGCCTCATGGAGGAGCCAAGTCTAGCGGATACGGACGCTTTGGTGCGTCTGCTGGTCTCGAGGAGTGGACTCGAACGAAGAACATTACATTCAAGAACTAGATAAAATGATACCAGGATAGCGCAAGTTTATGAATAAATTACTCGTTACGATGGCAGACGGTCACACAAGCTCACAAAGTATTTATTGGCGTAAAGCCATGCTCTATTTTCTAACATCTGTAAATGTTCATCGAAATCATCGCTGCTTGGTATTGGAGAGTTGTTCTTGTATGGTGGAATGTGTTGACAATCACTCAACTCAACTCAACGCAACACAACACAACATCATAGTTACACAACAGAAGATCTCTCAAGTAAGCCGAGCCGGTCTAATTAGATCCATTGTAACGTTATAATCAATTCACTGCATCTGAAGCCCTAAAGACAGAATGTCGTCGGACGGTTGATGGTGCAGGGTAGGTGATATGTCACCTTACATAATCACCCAATCGCGATAAGTGGAAATTTTCCCATGGTTCAACCAAGGATTTGGGAACGCCGTCATAACGTAGCTTTCTAACCACTACAATCACTACCTCTCTAGTCCAAACCACAACAACACCGCCAAAATGAACTTCCTCGGAATGGGTCGACCTCAGCCTACCTCGGAGCAAAAGATTGCTGCCGTGGAGAGCGAGATGCGCATGATGGCTGATACCTACAACCGGTAAGTAGCTCTCATGAAGAGATGAAGAAGAAAAGGCATTGGTACTAATGCATGCATTGTCTAGTCTCCAGCAGTCTTGCCAGAAGAAGTGCGTTCCTACCGACTACCGCGAGGGCGAGCTCAACAAGGGCGAGTCCGTCTGCCTCGACCGTTGCACAGCCAAGTTCCTCGATACATCGATGAAGGTTAGCGAGATTATGCAGCAGCAGGGCCAGGCTCTCGGTGGTGGCATGCCACAGTAAACGCAATGACTGTCCTTGACGATAAGCGACACAAATCGCTAAGATATCGAATTGGAGGGGTGACCAGAGAGGCTTTGTACGACTATTACGGAGAGACATCTAGTGATGGATAACTAGATGATTGGGTTTGGTTCGGATGTCTGGCGCTTAGATCATGAATTGATGACGAGCGGATACGACAGAAGTGTCACTGTATAATACTCTTGGATGTGTGTCTGAACCAGAATAACGCCTCGACTATGAAACAACTAGAATATGTTTCTTCTATGAGATCCCGAACAAATGAACATCTTTCCAGTGTGAGCAATGCTTTATATATAGCATGATATCAATGTCCCAAACGCCGTGCTAATAAACCGCATTCGAGAATGTACGCTCCGAGATAAACCTCCTGGGCTTCATGCCAATTTAATGATTAAGAGGGGGACCGTGTAATATCAGGCCCAGTTCCGATCCCGGTGATTGTTCTAAACAACCAGTGAAACCAACCTTCAGTCTCGAGATGCACCTTGAGATCTTGGGCCCGTTTCTCCATATCCTCAACCTGCCTTTCAAAGGTGACGATGCCATCTTCAACATCGACGACCTTCTGCAGCAGTGCATTGATCTCGTAGTCAAGACGAGCGACGAGGACCTCGACATCTTTGAGGCCCTCCATTAGGTGAGATCGTTCCTCGGCTAGAAGCTCATGAGAGCTAATGCGCATGCGCTGACACGCCTCATTGAGCTGGTAATAAAGGGCATGAAGCTCCTCCTTATCCTTGGCAAAACGGTCATCAAGAAGTTCGACCGCCTTGATCTTCTCAGCGACCCATGGCTCGATACCATGCTTCATCTCCTCCATGCGCTGATGAAAGTGGTGAGCCAAATAGTTAAATGCTTCGACGGTGGCAAAGTCGTCCATAGCGTCGGTAACATCAATCAACGGCTCCCATTCCAATACAGCCTCCTCCGC
This sequence comes from Fusarium coffeatum, assembly GCF_003316985.1. Taxonomy (NCBI): domain Eukaryota; kingdom Fungi; phylum Ascomycota; class Sordariomycetes; order Hypocreales; family Nectriaceae; genus Fusarium; species Fusarium coffeatum. The sequence continues at coordinate 208,833 of NW_022157873.1, read as the reverse complement.
ATCACTGAACGACATTCGTCGCGGCCAGCGATTCTCATTGAGCGTACGCTTAGTTGGGCAACGTAATAAATGGATACTGTGCCTACGTGAAAGGCCCTTCTTGAAATGGTTGTCCTTGAGTTCTGCCTCCAAAACTGGCCCTTGGAGGTCGCTCTCGTCTACGAGAGACCCAACAGCCGAAGGCGCCTTCGATAGGACATCCTTCCGCACCTCGACACCCATATCAGAAAGTTCACCTTCCATCTTGTGAGGGTCGATAGGAGCTGAAGCTGGCTTGATGTCGATTGTTGAAGTGGATGCAAAGTGTGAGAGCTGGGGGAAAGTCGACCCCCCTTCCGCATCTGCTCGTTTCATAGCAGCAAGATACTCTTGTGGTTTGTTATTCCATGTAAACGCCCTGCCTATTCCTTGCGTAGGCGCGGGTGGCTGTGTCGTCCCTGGAGGAGCGAGCCCTGAACTAGAGGTTCTAGGGTCAGATCCTATAAAGTCATCTTTGGTCGAAATTGAAGGCCGATTAGTATGACCACGCAGGCCTCCCCCAACAGCATCTTTGATGCGCCCGAAGCCAGACCTGGCATCGCTCATCTTTCCAGCAACACTCTTGAACACATTCTTCTTTGAAGCCTCTTTATCGCCTGAGCCATCACCGATACTAACGGTAGACTCAGGTGGACGAGTCGCATAAACATCAGAGCTATCTTCGAGTCGCTTGGAGTCCAGTTCGATCTCTGCAGGAGCAGAATAGACTCGTTTAGAGTTTGGATTTGACTCGTCCTCTTTCCAAGGCACCGCCTTGTTCAGTTCAGGACTATGATTAGGCATCTCTGCGAGAGTTCTTCGAGGCTTGCCGTGCCAAAGCCATTTGGCTCGCTCACCATATGCAAGGTTTGCGAATGTACCAATGTCAAGGGTCTCAATATCGGCCAGTCCTCCTTTGTCTTTGCCAGATACAATGCCCATGACGAGCTCACCCCTTTTGCCTCCTACTTCTGTAAGAGTGGATTTGACAGCCCTCTGCACACCCCAGCTTTCGCCAGAAGCAGCCTTGGCAGATACAGCATACAATTTAAGAAGGGTTTGGCGGTCCAACCTTCTTGTCTTCTCGAGTTTCTGCGACTTTTGGAAATGACCGATACCACGCTTAGTATTTTCAAGGTCAAATGCATCTTTCGATACAGGTGCACCGTACCAGTGAAGTCGATTTCGGACACCCAAGAACATTCCCAGCAGAGCAGCCACTGTACTAGGACCTAATATACCATCTGTAGGCTCAAAGTTGTAGTGCTCAGCACCAACCTCGATCCACCAGTTGTTGATGGCCATTTCTGTCTTGTCGCAAAGCAAACCATCAATGAATTCATGACCTAACTTGTCAAACATGTATAATGTAACTTGACACAGTTTGACGAGTTCAAGAACAGCCTGGGTAACAGGTACCCGGTCACTCGTTTTGTAAAGTTGCAAAAACTTGAGTTGCGTTGCTTCAGTAGGATCTGAAAGAGTCATGCCGGATCGTCCAGAGCACCCCAAGCGTTTCAAATCCTCATTGACGATGAAAGAGGAGCGATATTTCTTGATATCACCCTCAGGCACCATAATTACGGTGAGAGCTGAAGGGAAATTGCTCAGGTTGGTCACCATGAGTTCTCCCAGCTCAGTCTCTTTGGGTCGCGCATGAGAATCTTGTAGTTGATCGAAATAGAATTTTAATCTCGAAGGCCAAAGGTTCTCGTCCACCGGCACAGAGAGTACACTGACAACGACTGAGTGTTTCTCATCTCCAGTATAAGTAACGATCGATAGGGTCGGTGGCTTTCGAGAGCACGCCCATTGCTCGACTAGATAGCACTCGTATCCGCGTAGAACACCTCGACGCTCAAGGACGATAACATTGCTACTTCCTTCAAGTAATCTATTACCACGGCATTAGCGATGGAAATCCTTCATAGGCCTGGCTCGATTGGAATTTACTTCAAGGCGTTGGGGTCCGCAAAGACAATGTTTTTGCGCTTCGGTGATGGCGCAGCCTGTGAATCTATAGCCTCGCTGTATGCGGGAACATCGATCGAGGGGATTCCATTGGGGGGGCTTTCTCGTGCAGTGCTGGGGTTCGAGTTGGTTGTTGTACGGGCGATGGGCCCTTTGGCGGTGGCGCCTGTTAAATATTCGTCTTCGACTCGTAGTCGTGGATCAGGAAATCTGAAAGCCATGGTGTCGTCATCGGCCCCTGTGATGTTTAGAAGCAGTCTCGTGCTTCATCCTCACCCGTGGTGAGTGAGGAGCAAGAGGTTGTCTTCTAAAGGCGGTGTCGCAATGATCGTGGGAGGCCTTTTCGGTGTTGTGTCTAGGTATAGCAGGTACAGTACAGGGACTTCATGTGATGCAATAGCTTCCAGGCCCAGGTTAGCTTTCTGTACCTTACTTAAAGTATCTTGCAGCTACCTTATGCGGGGCAACTAATTCAATCAGGCCCACGTGCACCCCTGGGGGGGACCGGGGTCAGTCGGCACAACTCGTATTAGTACGTACGTGTGTCTGGTATAAGCTCGAGACGAAGGTAATGAAGTAATTGTGATCGTTGCGAAATGTGAATAATTTGTAAAGTGCAATCTGTCGAGCAGTTACTGAATCACTGTAATTAAACTAAACAACGTCCGTCCCCTTTCCTTAGTAGCGTCCTAACGACCTCGGTAGCTGCCTTATCGATAACTCTATCGATAACGACCTTCCATACATGCGTTATCCCGGCTTAGTATCATGCAAGTCCAGCCATTCCCACCCATCATCGTCCAGCTCCATACCTTCAACGACATCGGACGTTAGTTTCAGATAGCTCTTTACTTCACCACCAACAAATCTTATCCACCAGACTCTACCGGCGTTCTTGCCTTTGCCTCAACTTCATGCTTCGCTAAAGGCATCTACAACTTAATCCCACGATTGATCCGAACCCCCGCATAAACCACCGCCATGGCGACCGATAACGATCGTGGCTCGCCCTTTGCACCGCTCATGGCTGAGCTGGCGCGCATGAGGAACAAGAATCTCAAGTCAGCAATCGATGATGTAGATAGTGTCATAGATCTTCTCGTCAATGCTCGAGATCAGATCGCTCAAGGTATGCCGCTTCCTCAACTAAAGAGAACGACCATCTAACCTCTGTATAGAGCCAGATAGAACCAGCATGGTCATGACGACACTTCAAAATCCGGTCAAAGCCCGCTTCGAACGTATAACTACAGATCTGAAGGAGGTGACAAAGGCACAGAAGGGCTATGGAAAGGCTCTTGACAAAGTTAGTGGCTGCACTTTATCATTACCTTGTTCAGGATAGCATCTGACCTCTTTAGGCTCTTCCTCACCGAGAACTTCCCATGGAAACCGACGCTATGGCCGACCATCCGGGTCTGATTAACAGAGCTATAGCCATGCATCTCCTTAGAGAAGGACAGTTCTCCGTTGCGTCGACGTTTCTCAAGGAGGCTACTGACTATCCTCCCCATCGCGAAGCCCTCTCGGTCCCACGTACGGACGAAGACGGTGACAATGACATGGACGATGATGACGACGAGCTGGAAGATGATATGGGTGGCCTGCATTCAGAGCACCTCCAGTCCAAGTTCTCTGAGATGTATAACATCTTATCAGAGCTCAAGAACCACAACCTGATACCCGCCATTAATTGGGCCAACACAAATAGCGACAAACTCGAAGCAAAAGGAAGCACCCTGGAGTTTGAGCTCACCAAGCTTCAGTACGTATGGCTATTCAAGGGACCATCTGTAAATGGTCTGCCCGATGACCCTGCGACCAACGGTCTGTGCGGTGCTGTTAATTACGGTCGTCAGCAATTCACCCGCTTCCAAAGCCGCCATCTGTCAGAGATCCAACAGCTTTGCTGCGCGATGGTGTACGCATCTAATCTTGCTGGATCACCATACAAGCACATATTCGAGACCGACTCAGCCTTTGAAGATGTCGCCATGTCATTTACACGAGAGTTCTGCTCCCTTCTCGGCCTATCAGCCGAATCGCCTCTTTATGTTGCTGTCACCGCTGGCTCAATCGCCCTGCCACGTCTGATCAAGTACACAACATACATGAAGGAGAAGAAGACAGAATGGACGACTGAGAATGAGCTGGCTTTTGAGACGCCACTACCAGAGTCCATGATTTACCACCCAATCTTTGTTTGCCCTGTGAGCAAAGAACAGACGACGCAAGAGAACCCACCTATGATGCTGGCCTGCGGCCACGTAATCTGTATGGAGTCGTTGCACAACATTGTGAAGGCAGCGCGATATAAATGCCCGTACTGCCCGACAGAGGGCCAACTTAAGGATGCTACTAAAATCAGACTGTAGGGGACTGCCAGGTGAATAACAGAATAATTATCGTCTAAGACTTAGGGTGCTGAAATGAAGTGGTCTGAATGTTTGTCTAAGCTCGCACAAGATGGCCAGATTATTCCATCCCTTATGCTCTCGGCGGTCAATTCTTCTGACACCCTAACGACTGCGATTAAATTGCCTGATAGCCCACGATTTGAAAGCCCACCATAGTTTGACATACCACGGCCTGGAAGCCCACTGCTTAGAGTAGTATGATCCGACGGCTACTGGGGGTTGACGCACACAGTGAGAGATTACGTTTGGACTTTGATTCGAGATTATAAATGGACAGCGGGCGCTTGGTATTTCTTGTTTCGTTCGTTGTATTTGTTATCATACAGGCGTAGTCCGCCTGCTTCATAGATATGTCGATCATTATCCAAGTGAAGTTATGAAACACTCAGCGTTGTAGATGCACTATTGTCTCGAGTCATGCTTCACACAAAGTTGAAACCTGTATTAAGCTGGAATCCTCTCGGTTTCACATCTCCGTCATATGTTTTCATCCATGGTTGAAACTCAAAGTTCATAACTTCACTAAGCTGTATAGACGTCAACGCCTGTCTGGACATAGTTATTGAAGGTTTCACTATTTTTATTCCTATCGTGGATTATCTGATCGTGGAACTGCACGATCCAGCCGATCAAGGGACAAAATAAGGGTAATAACAAAAGAACTAGATATCGGCTCCTGGATCTTATTCCATGTGTGGGAGCATAAACGCCTAAAAATGGTCGGGTCTAACATAGGAAATAAAAAAACAACCAAATCAAAGAGAAAATAAAAAGTCCAAGCAAGTTTCCGACACCAAGGGACATCATCTCGTCGCCTTCTGTTCACGCCGCACCGTTTGGTCACCGTCCATTCCGAGCCTGCCCTATGTGACTGGTGCCATTGAAAAGGGGAAATTTTGTGTATCCTTTCGTAAATTCGTGTCTTTGTACAGCGATGCTTCCAATGTGTGAAGAATCGCGACTTGCTGGTGGATCGCTTAATCGATGGTCATGCGGCTAGGAATTTGAGGCTTGACGTCTTGCATGTTAATTGAGTTGACGTCGGGCTTCTCCTCAACCTTGCGCTTGCGAGACAAAGACTGGAGATGAGGCTTGAGTCCCTTGCCGAAGTTGAGCATGCACACAACGGCGTTGATGATGGTGAGGAGAATAAGAAGAATGGTGATAACGGCGAATGCGGTCAATGATCGGCGAACGGCTTCGTAGTTTTGCTTGTGTCCAGGCTGGTAGATTCGGACCAGCTTGAAGATGAAGTAGCTGAGACCTCCGAGGTAGAGGATGATGACTCCGATCATGCCAGCCTTGTTTTCACGGCGAGTGAAGAAAGCGGCGGCAAGCAGGATCAGGATAGTAATAGGGATGGTGACGATGGTCAGCGCGAATTCGGGATCATCCTTGTCAGCGACAACGACAACGAACTGAACGATGAAGCCGAGGAAGAAGAAGAAATCGAACTTGAGGAGAGCGATGTAAATCTAGGATTGAGTTAGAAAAGAATAAATGCGAAGTCGAGAATGAAACGTACCTGATAATGAAGAAATCGCTTCTTCATGCGGTAGTCGGCACCAATGTTCTTGAGGATGTCCCAAGCATACTCCTGGTAGATCTTCCAAGAAAGGAAACCCATGATAAGAGTAGCGAGGGCAATGATGGCAGGAATAGCCACGAGATAAGGCTTAACATCATGCCAGAGTTGTTCAGCAGGCATCTCGGGTCGGAGAGCGTTCTTAGCGCCGAGAATATCAAAGGCCTCCTTAATCTGATCGACTTGAATGGTGGTGTAAACCATGAGGGCGAGGTTGGAGAAGCAGACACCAATGATCTGAATGGTGTTCTTCTGTCGCAGAGCATCCCAGACGACAACGAGGGTGTAAAGGAAACCGAAAATGAACAGCGTCAGGAAAGTAGGGATAGTCTTGTATTGGGACTGGACTTCAGGATCTGGGTTGTGGTCACCAAGATTGACCTGGAATTTGCCAAAGACGTAACTAAAATTAGGAGTTAGCAGCATGAACGCATGATAGAAGCATCGGGGTGGCGTACGCTTCAAAGCAAATGTTGAGAATAGCTTGCAGTAGAGAAACTGCCATGAAGCAAGCTGGCCAACGGCTCTTCATAAAATCGATCTTGCCGTTCTTCATGCTTTGAGGGGGAACTGAAGGCGTAAGTCCTTCCCGATAAGCGAAACCTTGGTTGTATGTAGGTTCAACGGCGGCCTGAAATGCGGGCGGTTGAGGGATAGGCTGCGGAGTTGGGCTTGGAGATGGATCGAAGCTGTTGTCGCCGTATGAGTTGCTGTGCGAGTGGCCGTAACCGAAGCCTTGGTCCATTCCCAGGAGAGATTTACGAGAATCCAATCGGGTAGTCATGACAGACATGAGGAGACCCCAACCTGGAGTCACGGAGAAAAGGTCGAAGAAGAAACAAAAGCGCTCGTCGATATCGTTCGACGGACGATGGTTGTTGGACACAAGAAAAGGAAGTCAAATGCGATGGGCGACGCGATGGGATTCGGTCGGGGGCCGGTCGTATGTCTAAATTACAGTGCAGCAGCTTACGCGGATGCTGCCACGGGCAAGTGCTGTCGATAGATAAAAACGTATTCGATGATTCGATGAGATGAGAAAAGGAGTCGCGAATTGATAGAAATGGAAGAGATAGAAGCGAGAGGCGACGACGCGATTGCGAGCGTTTTAGTTGAAAACGGTCAGACCGGGGGTTGGTTGATTAAAGATGCGAATTGATGGATGTTGAGAAGAGAGAAAATGAGATGGAACAAAATGAGAGAGAATGAGAGCCCAAGCGTTAAAGAAAGAAAATGGATGTCAGCTTAAACCAGAATGAGGGTGGGCAGGCAAGTCAAGTGCAGCGCAGATTTGGTTGCTGAAACAGTCCAGACAGGGGTGAGCCAAGAGGGAAGAGGAAGTGGAAAGCCCAGAGAGAGCCTAGAGCCTGCCCGTCTAGAGGTAGCCTCCACCTGCCCAGGTCTGGGGCGGGCAGTTCATGATCAAGGGTGGCTGCCCGAGCACCAAGACTCCAGGGGTTCACAGTAGCCCCAGGCGTTTTTTCTTTCGCTTTCCCTCCTGGGCAGGTCTTTCAAGGTGGAGTATGTGGCTCTAGCCTTTCATCCAAAGACGTCCTCAATTGGGGACAGAGGGTTTTTTTCTTGATTCTATCTGTCTTGATCTGTCTCAAGTTGTTTCTCTATCCGTATAGTTCCGTCTTTTGCAACAGAGAACGACGATGAATACCGATTCCGGCGTGATGACGCAGCCGGCCAAGGCCAAGAGAAACACGAGGGATAGAGATAAAGAGAAGCAGTTCAAGCCAAGGCTACACTACAGGTGCTGTACAGTACTGTAGGAACAGTTCCAATTCCAGTTTAAAGTTACACGGGCTGACTGCGCTGCACAGTTGGCGGGTGGGGAGAACCATCAAGACGGGACGCAGCATCCCGCCTCTAACAGCTAACGTTGCCTTAGTTCGGGGACATTGACATTAACAACGTTGTGGACTCCATGGAAAGCTACAGGCTAACGTTAGGTCAGTAGGTATCTACTGTGTGGATGAACCCAACCTACCTACCGATCAGCCTTGGGAGGGTTCAATCATACCCACACCCATTGAGAACTGCCGGGTTTAAGGCTATGCTACAGATTTTCAATCTTCTGTTCGTCGGAGGCCTTCACTGTCAATTCAGTAATACAGCATAAAATAACTCCGTCATCTCCAGACTTCCGTCGGTATGACACAAAGTTGTAGGGAGGGTTGGGGGTAAGGGAATGTATGCCCTGCACCAGTAATAACTCTAGCAGAGATGAAGGCCTGCGGCAGTGCAATCATGCAGAAGAGTCCCCATTGTTAGTGCAACAGCCCTGCCATCCGTTGAAATGCCACCAAAACTGTCAGCCCATGCGTAACAGTTAATACGCGGTACCATGCGATTGGGTGGGAATGTCCGTCGGACTCAGCCCAGCTCCGTATCGTACAGCCACTTTAACCTTGCATTGAACTTTGAGAGGAGAGGTATCCTGTATCGCGTCACATTCAATCATGAACAAAAGCTTATAAGCAGCTCTGTTTGCCTGCATGATATGATATGATGTGACATGGCAAGTCATGGGGTTTTTCAATGAGGCAGACTATGTCAGAATAGGTAGATCAAGACGAATTGCCTCTTGATTAATGATTGTCTTTCCACAAGACTCTTTGCCTTTCTTTGCTATGCAGATGCAGATGCATTTCAGCCTTCAGCCCCATCACACTTCATCAAAAACCTGGAATTACTCCTGCATCTCGCTCTACAGAGTATAGCACAACTCAACCCAACTCAACCTAATCTGACGATGATCAACTCACGGTTCACTGCATATCTATTTATTGTTCAACTGCTGACTGTACGGGAAACCGGAAACTAAACTGCCACCCCAGGATAGTATGTACAGTATCTCGTGTCCCTGGCATAGGACGTTGCAGTGGTTAATCTCCTCCATCACTCCACACTGTCATTAACAATTCCATAAATAAAACCGCGCGGCCAATAGACAATGCACAAGACTTCTAATACTGTACGGCATGTCCCATTTTCGTAGCAATCAGCGAATTTCTCCCGTATTCCCCTACTCTGATGAGTTAAATGCATGTCAGCAAAACAAAACCCACTTTGTTTTATTATTGTAGTCGTCGTCATCACCAAAGTACAGTACTCATTGTACTCGATAACAGCAAATCAACCGATCTAAATAAGGCTTTTTCACCGCGATTCTCGCATAATCCCCATTAACTTAAACTAAGTTGGCCAAGCTTTTCTGATGGTGTGCACCCATGTTTCAATCCAGTCGGCAGCTGTGTATTATAGGGCTAGCAGAGCCTCTCTCTTCTACTTGCAACCGTTTGAGGCCTCTACCTGGAACAAGCTTGAAGAAATGCGGCTGTGCCGGTGTTTGGAATGACATAGAGTTACTCAATTCCAATTGATCAGAGTCATTTTCTATCGCATAACTGAACGGCCTTAAACCTCAAATTCTCTGATTGGTGCAAGTCAAGCCATTCCGTCCAGACGGTGAACACGGTAAATTAATACTCAATCAAGCCAGGGTCTCACGAAGATCCCGCATCTCGACTAAATATAGCACAATTATATGCAGAAAATAGCATAACAGATGCCGATCTTATTTATTGAGTTTTTATACTCCCCGACTCCTGTTAACTAATTAATTAATACTCGAGATCAGTTCCCAATATCAAGGGCTACTATCCGTACGCTCGTCCAATGACTGAACTCCAATTACCATACATGGTAGTTCCTTCAAGCCTCATCAAAGGAAATCAAGATCCCATGAACCCCATCCATATCCTAGTACAGCTTCCTCGTTTACACCAGTGCCTGGCTCTACTCCGTTCAACCACAACGTGTTAGTTGACGACTGTTGCTGCGTTGCAGAGTCGATCGGCGCCATCCCTTCAATGTCTTGCGTCTCTTGAGCATACGTGACCGACTGAAAACACGTCGCCTTGCCTAGGAACTGATGGAGCAGTCCCGTGAAGCTGATGATGCATGGTCTAGCTATCTCGTTTATCGCTTCCCCGGTTGCTGGGCCAAAGAACGTTGTGACCCCTTGTCCTGTTATAACGTCCACAAATTGCTGCATAATCTGGGCTGCCTCTTGTGCGGTTGTCCAGCCTCTGGGAAATGCCTCCAGGAGCGTGATGAGAATAGTGAAGTCGTCATGGGCTACGAAAGATGGTTGCCCCTGACTAGCCATGAAGCCAGACATCAACACCAACCCTATTGGCAGCAACCGACCCAATGATACTCTGTTTAGAGGCAGTTGCTTTTGTTGAAGAAGTGCAGAATTAGCCTGAAGTTGCTTGCTAGCAAATTCGAGCTGTTCTTTTCGTGTAACAGCTGGCGGTGAAGCTGAGCTGTTAAAGTGATTAGGAAAGTAGAGAAAGATAAGCAAATGATAATACTGCGCGCTCAGCCAGGTGATGCTGCTATGTATAGGCAAGTTGTCCGCCTCCATTGGTGACATAAGGCAGCCACTGCTATACCAATCTTCTATCTCAGCTCGCAGGCTCTTCAATATCGCTCCTCTATCAGAAGGTGCCAGGCGCGAGGTTTCGGTGTCTCGCTGAAGATGCACAGCTTCCAATATTCGATACTCTAATTGCCGAAGCTGAATGATATGCCGACTGGTCTGTAGATTACGAGCATATGTAGCCCTGTCTGAACTGGCAAACTCTTCTACTGTGAGGCCTGGGAGCGGAATGTTTGCATGTTCGTCCGTGAGAGCTGCTGGAAGGCCCTGAGATGAGGCCATCATACGGTCTAGGACGAATATGCTCCAATACAGCCGATGCCTGAGCTCAGTCTCCACCACTGTCCGTGGCTGCTCGTCTGGACGAGTGAGGCCAATAACCATAGCTTGCCGTGCTGCGATACCAACGATAAAGTACGCAGACGTCGCTGCCGGGTCGAAAAGAGAGTATAGTCCCAAAAGAACAAGAATCTGCACTGACTCGATGCTCTCACTGCAGAGGCACTCCTGGATGATATCTGGATAAACTACATCGAACTGTCGTGCTGTGTCGCTTGGAATTTGTCCAGCTCGCACGAGTGATGTGCATCCAATTGCCATGACCAGATACAACAATGTCATAGGCGGGTCTTGATCTGCCGGCGAAGCATCTCCCAGCGTCTCAAGATCCCGCCGCATCCTCATCTGATCGACAAAAGGATACGCCCTGTTCACATGACGAAAGAACGCATCGACAAAGCAGCTTGGTGCGATATCTAAAGGCAGAGCATGCCGGGCGATCAACCTTCGTCGTGTAACTGATCCCTCAGTTGATCCTTGGTAAGAAGAGAAGTGGCTACTGGTGGTTCGCACACTGCCCGGATCCCTTTCTTCCACGCGTATTTCAGGTAGAGCCGTCGTGGCATCTACCGGAGGAGTGTTTGGACCCGGCACTCTTGAGAGAGGAGAGGACGTAGCCTCTTGGTTTGCGAGGTTTCCTACATTGGCCCGTGGTCCTCGACCGAGTATGCTCACCAGATCAGCGCCTGTCTTGATCCCATCTATTCCACCCTGTGAACCTGGCGGCAGTATGTTCTGATCAATATACTGGCTAAGCCATTGCACCCGGGCTCGCAGTTGGTGTATCTGAGCCTCAGCATTGGCTATCGGGCTGGTATACGAGCAACGCTGACCAGCGGCGGCGCAAAGAGAGCAAACAGGAAAGGTGCGACTGCACTTCTTTTTAAAACTGCGACAGCGATCACAAGCTGGGGGCGTGGATCTTGCACCTGCAATCCGACCGGCAGATGCCTGCTGAGTAGCAGTTTGATGCCGTCCGGCTTCTTGTTGGTCAGCCGATGCTGGAGGTGAAGCGGACCGGGCCCGACCAACGTCGCGCGGAGGCGGGGATGACCTGCGGAGACGGAAGCGGTGGATCGAGGCCTTCATCTCAGGTGCCATTTTGGGTAATTGACGCTGTCTTGATTGGCATGGTTGGTGTGAGCTGACCCTAGAGGGGCATAAAGGATGTGAATGTTGTCAACGTATGAACGACTCTTGAGCTGTTCGAAATAAACGTAGATAAACGTGAAATCTCTATATTTGGTATTATTGCGAAAGTAATCGGCGAAAACTCGCCATCGTCCCATTTGACGATAAGATAGAGAGCTCTCAGTGACGGTTCAGCCAAGGAAGAGGCGCCATCGTGCCCGTTGTTGAGGAAGCTAAGGTGGACCGGATTGCGTGCTTATGCTTCAGAGGCGATGTTACCGTTGCCATGTGAGCTTTCAGCTACTGTAGCTAACGTTAAAGGCGTAGAGCCGTAATAGTGTTAGCCTGATCATCTGCAAGATGTCCCAGGATGTGGAAGACAGATAAGATAACATGGATGGAGGAACCTGAGGGTATCGTCATATCCGCACCTTCCTCCCAATGTAACCCGGAAGGCAGGAGCCATATTTCTTAAAAACGGAAGGAAGAGCTGGCAGTAGCGGGCCTGCTCCGATGCCCGGAGTCGGAGTCGCGCGGAGGCCGACCGGGATTACCGAAAGCGGCAATCACCTCAAATGGTGCAATCATTCGACCTGTTGAATGGAGCCGACCAGCGCCGAATTTACATGTAGTATTGAGGCTATTTCGCGGGATCCATCGGCAGCTTCTCTTATCAGATGTCGAATGAGATGAGAAGCTGATTATAAGAAGATTGAAGGAGCATCTGAAACCCTCGGGAAATTTGGTGTTTACCTACCCTAATGCTTCAACTTACAAGTTCTTTCTACTGAAGATACAACGATATCATTTCATGTACATAGGTACTAACAGCACTACATCACTGTTACTCAACGGCCCCATTATTTCATCACATTTATAGCAGATACACCATTCAACTTGCTTCATCACAGACTCGATTTAAAAAATGACAGTCTCAGACAAACTCGACGTTCGTCGCATTGCCATTATAGGCGCCGGTCCAAGTGGTCTTGCAGCCGCCAAGTAACTGTCCTTAGCAAATCACAGCCTACATCATAGACTAACAACTATTCAGATATCTCCTTGCAGAAAAGAAGTTCTCCAAGATCCGTGTATTCGAACAACGTGCTACACCAGGCGGTGTTTGGAATTACACCCCTCTAGCCCGAGAGCAAGGCTTCTCAGTCCCTAGAACCACGCCAAGTTATGCGCCAGATCAAGCACTTTGGCCCAACGACCATGGAGACGTCGAGTTCATGTCTCCCATCTACGACCTTCTTGAGACAAACATTCCTCATTCTCTCATGAGATACAGCGATAAGGAATTCCCGCAAGGCTCATCTTTGTTTCCTCGTCATAGCGTTGTGCTACAGTATCTCAAAGACTACGCTCAAGAGATCATTCCTCATATCTCGTTTCAAACTCAAGTTTTAAATATTGAGAAACCGACTAAGGATCGCTCGCAGCCATGGTCCGTTGAAGTACTTGATCTGAAAGCCAACAAGGTCATCAAAGATGAGTATGACGCTGTTGTGGTGGCGAGCGGACATTACAATGATCCTTTCATCCCTGATATCGCCGGCCTGGTCGAGTTTGATAAGAAGTACCCAGGTGCCATTTCGCACTCCAAGTTCTACCGACGACCCAACGACTTCAAAGACAAGGTATGTCCATTGACGTTGGTTTATGTAATGTTTACTGATAGTTGATCAGAAAGTTATTGTTGTCGGCAACTCTGCATCTGGTATTGATGTAAGCGCACAACTTGCCAGCGTCGCAAAACATCCTATCTTTGTGTCCGAAAAAGAGAAGGCAACTGTGATACCACCTGCAAAGGAGCCATGGGCAGCCGGTGTTCCGGAGATCGTCGAGTTCCTCCCCGAGCAGCGAGGCGTCCGTTTCGCCAATGGCCAGGTCGAGACTGACATTGATGCTGTGCTGTTCTGCACTGGTTTTCATTACTCGTATCCATTCCTCAAATCTCTTGATCCTCCTATCGTGGTACCCAGCGGTGGGCATGCCGCTCATCTTTGGGAACATATTCTTTACACTGCAGACCCGACTCTCTCATTCCTCAGCGTTCCTCAACGCATTGTCCCGTTCCCTATTGCAGAGGCACAGAGCGCTGTGGTTGCCCGCGTCTGGTCTGGTCGTCTAAGTCCACCAACTGAAGCTGCAATGGAGGCATGGGTAGAGGAGCAACACAAAAGCAAAGGAGAAGGCAAGGCAATTCATGTTATGTCCTTCCCTGAAGATGTAGACTACATCAATCGCCTGCATGAGATGAGCAAGACGGCAGTCAAAGCCCTTGAACTGGGTCTCGAGAATGAAGGGGAGGGCAAGATGCCGCCATATTGGGGACTGGACAAGAGGTGGGTGCGGGAGAGGGTGCCAAAGATCAAGCTGGCGAGCAGAGCTGCGGGCGAGAAAAGACACGAGTTGAGGACATTGGAAGATCTCGGTTTTGATTACGAGGAGTGGAGGAGGACTGCTGAGGAGGGGGAGAAGCTCTTCTAAGCTGACCAAAATCCTTTAGACATGTTATAAGACTTAGAATCCTTCGTATATATTATTATCAATTTATAATCAGCTAATTATACGCCATCTATTAAATGCAACCATGTTTTTACAGACGCTACGCTTGCTACTTTTAGTTATCCGTGGTCTTCTCGTTACCTGCAGTAACTCCTTCTCCCTCATTAGCTTCATCCTTTTCCTCGCCACGTCGCTTAAGCGACTTGAGACCAGTCTTGTGCTCTTGGTGTTCCTTGCTAAGGTTGACTTGCTTGATGAAAAGACTGATAGCGAGAGACAGACCAGCAAAGGCTGTGTACACAATGTACATGGTTTGCAGACTGTTCCAAAACGCTGTCTTTGCTACTCTACCGTCTTCTCCGGTCAACGAACCTACGAGTTCGACACTGCCCGCTGCGTTGGCTCCGGAGAGTCTGTTGGCGAGCTCAGGGCCAAGCTCTGACTCGAGCTTTGGATATTGCTTCTCCATCTCGTTGTTGAAGATGACACCACCTACCACGACAGAGATGGAAGTGCCCAGCTGGCGAATGAAAGAGAAACATGAGGTCGCAGAACCAATATCTCGAGGTTCGACGTTGGTCTGGAGGGCGATGAGAGGAGCTTGGAAGTTGGGACCGATACCAATACCAGCAACGATCTGGAAGACGATGATCTTGGCCCAGTTGGCGCGAGGCTCGAGGTCGATGAACAGACCAAATCCAACAACGCTGATAATCAGACCGAGCACAATGACGAGCTTGTACTTGCCCGTCTTCTTGATAAAGATACCAGCTGCAGCCGAGACGAACGAGAGAGCCAAGACATATGGGAGCAGGTAGACACCAGAAAGCAGCGACGAGGCACCGAGAACACCCTGGTAGTAAAGAGGGAGCCAGTAACTACCAGACATGAAAACGAACGCGTGAGTAAAGCCAACTCCGTAAGCAGCGCAGCTGTTCCGGGTGTTGAAGAGCCGGACAGGAAGAACAGGAATCTTGGCAACCTTCCACTCGTATACAAGGAAGATCCCAACGGTGATAATACCAAAGACGATGAGGCAGATGGTCGTGGCAGAGTCCCAGGGGAAAGAAACGCCGCCAAATTCGAGTCCCAGCAACCACATGATAGTACCACCGATGATAAGGATACTGCCCTGCCAGTCCAGCGCTAGGAGGCCCTCCTTCATCGGCGTGCGAGGATTGTGCAGCTTCAGGAAGAAGACGAGAATAACAAATGCAACGGCGCTGATGGGAAGGTTGATGTAGAAACACCATCGCCAAGTGACCTTGCTAGTGAAGACACCGCCGAGAATGGGCCCAACAGCAGAGGCCAACGCCCACACCATACCGAGGATACCAAAGTACATGCCACGGTTTCGCATGGAAAAGAGATCGCTAATAGCGATGTTGGGCAACACAATGAGACCACCTCCACCGATACCCTGGATCGCTCGTGACGCGATGAGCATGCCCATGTTGACACTCACAGCACATAGCAGAGATCCAATCCAGAAGATGATGGCCGCAGCAAGAATAACAGGCTTGCGGCCGAAGATATCAGAGATCTTGCCCCATGTCGGCACGAACGAGGCGTTGCCCAGCAAATAGGCACTTCCTATCCAGACATAACCTTGGCTTGAGTTGAATTCATTGGCGATGGTGGGAACCGCTGTGGTGATAATCGTCGTGTCCAGCGCGGCGAGGAAGAGCGCAAGGCACAGCGCACTCATGACCAAGATGTTCTCCGACTTGGTCCGTCCGGCCTCGGGATCATCGGCCCCAGGCGCACCGGGGGACGGGCTGCTGCCGGCCGGCGCAGTCTCGGCTCCATTGGGGTTCGTTTCGGTAGCTGTATGGTCGTTGGTGCCTGCATTTACTCCATCTCTTTCAACATCCAGAGTACTGTCTGAGCTAGTCCTTCGCTCTGGTGTTGGCGATGAAGCAGCCATTGTTGCCGTGCAAGTTGTAAGCCTGCGAGGCTGCGATTAGACGAGTATAAACCCCCTTCTCTCCCTTCAGCTCTTTAGAATTGGGGATTGACAGTCGTCGACGTAGTAGTTTTCAAGACCCTGGTCCGGAGGCCGGCGTCGACCGTAACGGTGATTGCTAAGCAAATATCCTCTCGTTGGGTAGGTTGTACTGCGATGCACTTTCTTCTGTGTGGTTCATACGCGTTCACTATGCAAGAGTCCGTATAGAGAATTTTCTGGCAAAGCATGCATAAGGTGAAAAAGGTGTGATGAAGTGAACAAGACCATTGTGATTCTTTCTCCGAGAACGGTCCATGACTAGGACCAGGGCCAGGGAGACTTAGTTAGCTAATGCTACAGTACAGTAATCAGATCCAATTCTTAAACCCGAGGCGCGAGACCGAAATCAGATCAAGCAATTCAACTCGGCTGAGTGGTGCCGAGAGTCGTTGACTCGACTCGTGGAGGGTGGAGAAATAGTTGCTGTAATTCCGTTGCAAAGTGAAAAATAAAGGCGTCAATGACACCCAAAACTGACTGATCTAAGGGGGTGTGGAGTCCGAATATTATTACCGGGGCATAATTCCGTATACTTTTTTACGTATTTCAGGCTCATCTTACCTGCCGAATAGAGTCAAGGTTATAATATGAGTTGATGAGCTAGGATAACTACAGTAACCAAGCTGCCAAGCTAACTACTGATTCACCGTCACTCATTAAACAACTGAAGCTTTCTAAAACAATATAGCAAAATCTAATACTTCAGGGATCTGATTATGATAGACAAGGATATCCTATGCATGACCGTTACAGCCGATCTACAGGTGATATCATCCACTTCATCATGTTGCATCGAGTTAGGAATTTTGCCATCAGGAACAAAACGAACAATGACATAGCATCCTTGCTTTGTCTAGCAGACACGTTGACTATGCATTGTTAGAATGCCGTTCTCCCTGCAGCTCAGTTTAAGCTTTCACTGTGGCATCGTCAAACATCAAAGCAGTGAAAGATAATAAACGTGTATTCTTTTGTACTCTCATAACGCCCATCCCAATGTTTGGGGATTTCAAGATCCCTTTATAATGTACATGTTCCGCTCTGCACTAAAATATCTTTGTTATACTTTCCCGCGAAATAACACTGTTCTGTCGCTCGTCACGCTTGACTCGGAAGAAACTGTCACAGAAATCGCTGCACCTCATGTGTCGCAAAAAGTCCTCGTCGTGAGTAATGACAATGAGCTGGAAGTTGCTCTGGGCCTGGCGGGCTTTAATGATCATGTGTAAACTCTCTGCCAGACTCTTGATGTTGTCGCGATCCAGGTTGGTCGTAGGCTCGTCCAGCGCAATGAGACCACAGTTAACACCAAACGATTCGGCCAGCGCCAAACGAATGATGATGGATGCGAGCACCTTTTGTCCAGCCGAACATCGACCGCGCATGTCCATCTCGGTGTCCTGCTTCACCATGCAGAGTCGGTAGTTGTAGTTGCGTTTGCCTGTGCTTGACTCATTGTCCGAACGAATAAGAATCGTATCAATATCGGTTCCTTGGTAGGTACTCTGCCATAGTTCACCTGCGATACGATTCACTTCGGCCATCTTCATCGTGTGAAACTGCATCACGGCCTTGTCAACGGCCGAGCTACACTGTGCTAGATCTTCGATAGCAGCCTTGGTCGTCTCCACACGGATATGGGATTCTCGATACTTTCTCTTGGCGTCCTTATAGTCCATTTCCCACTCCTGAAGGAGTCTTCCAAGCTCCTCATCCTTGGTTTTCATAGTTCCCATGACAGAACCCCGCTCCGCTAAGAGACGGTTGTAATGGTTCTCTTGCGAGCGAGCTTCAGCTTGAAGTCGCTCGTAGTCTTCGTCGGCGTTGCGATCCTCCAGTTCCGCGATGTCTTGACGAATAACATCGATGGTACGAAGGTTCTTGCGATAGTTGAGATTGTCCTTGATGTTCTTCTTCTTGCGGTCTCCATTGTCAATGTCCTGTTTCAGCTTGTTTGTGCGGACAGTGAGATCTGAAACCTCCTTTTCGGTACTCGCGATTGTTTTCTCGAGTGTGGCAATAGCCCTTTGGTTGGACGCAAGGTTAGAGGGACCACCGCGGTCGATGTAATCTTGGATATCGGCACCCATCATCTTCATTTCATTGACCGAGTTAGCGACATTGTCACGGGCATCAACAATAACTTGTTCCTTGGCCCGGCCACGTCGTAGAACTTCATCACGAGCGGATCTTGCCTCAGAAATGCTAGGCTCGATAGTCTCCAACTCCTCGTCAGCACGTTGAATGACCTCTCGTTGATGCGAGACTTCTTCCTTCAGGGCCTGAACCTGGTTTTGGAGGTCTTGCTTCTTGTCCAATTGGCCAGCTGCACGACTGATCTTATTTCTCAACTCGCTCTTTTCTAGTTCTAGAGAGTTGAGCTGATCCTTCAAACGTTGCCGATCCGCAGTCAACTTGGAGATGCGGGCCTTGAGAGTTCTCATCTGTTCATTTAAGCTGGCCTGGAGCTCATGGATCTCGTCGGGACTTCGGGTTGCCCCGCCCGATATTTGTTGAGACATGATGCGGTCAACCTGGTTTTCAGACTCGGCAATGTCCTTGACTGTCTGTGAGATGTTGGAAACAGTCTTGGACATGTCCTCCAGGTCTTTTTGTTTCTCCTCTTCGGTTGAAACGATAGACGCATGCTCTTCAACTTGTCTCTCCAAAGCCTCAAACTCTGTCTCTGCCGTCTTACACTCTTCGCGAAGTGCAGGCAGTTCGGCCGTCAATCGTTCGTATGTGTCATAAGAACCGCGTACCGATCGAAGCTTCTCCAGAGTTGAAACGCTCTCCTTGAGATCCTTTTCTGTGTCAACCTTGCCCTTGGGGTCAAGATGCTTGTCTATCCTCTTGCTCAACCGTTCCATGCTTGCAGCTTGATCGTCATCAAAGTGACGATCACAAAGTAAACATTTTTTCTTTGTATCCAGCAGACGCTTACATTTGGTGTAGTAGTCGACAAGTGCATCGAAGAGGCTAAGATCGTTGCGTAATTCTTCGACCTGTGATTCAGCGGCCTCGATCTCTTCCTTGTAATCCTCGACAATGGCGTTGTCGCGAACCGTGAGAAGCGCATTTACTACTTGCTTTTGGCAAGCAGCCGCTTCCTTCGATTTCTTGTCATGGGACTCTTTGGCCGTTCGCAATCGGAACTCTACTTTCTGTTGCTTTTGGCGCGTTTGCTCGCGGCGCTTCTGGGCTTCAGCGACAACTTTATGTTGATCCT
The DNA here is from genome assembly GCF_003316985.1 of Fusarium coffeatum. NCBI lineage: Eukaryota > Fungi > Ascomycota > Sordariomycetes > Hypocreales > Nectriaceae > Fusarium > Fusarium coffeatum. The sequence continues at coordinate 189,165 of NW_022157873.1, read as the reverse complement.
TAACCAACGTCTGAAATTTAGAATCCAATGTTTCTGGCTGCCAGTCGCTACCAAGAACCTTGTCCAGTTTCGGCTTCCAAGTACTTGTCAGAGTATCAAGCTTACGCTTACGATCGCCGAGTTCTTTCTTCCTGTAGTCAAGTTGTGCTCTTTCTGATGCAAGACGAGTGCACTCGACAAGCTCCCGGCCAAGTTTATCATTCTCGTTCTCCAGTGAATGGAGCTTTTCGTTTTCATCCGTAATCAGTCGATCCCAATCCGCGTTGTCAAATGTCTTCTGCGCTGCTTGGAATCTACTCTCAAGGTCTTGCATCTGACCGTCGAGTACAGCTTTGGCACCCTCATCGACGTCAATCTGACTGGACTCGTTCTGAAGTACTGCAGTGCGCTTTTCGATGGCATTCATTCGTTGTTTGGCTGACACGCGATCTTGTGTGCGAGCAGCCTTGCGGCCCTCCAGCTCGGTAATGACACTGGTAGCCCGGTCTAGTTCGGAAGAGTTTTCCTTCTGCAAGCGCTCCAAATCCCGCTTCTTCTCACCAAGGAGTTTCTGAAGGCGATCATTAAATGATTTGACGTGGCTATCCGTCAGGTCTCCATCAAAGCCCGAAAAGCCATAAGACTGAGCGGTTTCTTGGATCATTTCCATTCTGATCTTCAACTGGCGCTCATATTTGTCTTTGTCCGACTGATGCTTGCCTTGCTCCGAAAGCTTGCTAGACAATTCTTTTCGCGACCGTCCCAATTCGGTCTGCAAATCATTGTACTGGGCCTTATTCTGGTCGGCTTCATCCTGTAGATGTTGCATACGGTCTTCGTAGTGTGCAAGATCGCTCTCCAATTTGTCGTCGTCATCAGGAAGCTCTTCAATGGTAGTCTGCAACTCTTTGACGGCCTCCTCTCTATACTCAAGTTGTTCGCGCTTTGTGTTGAGGTTTTGCACAATCGCCAGATGGCTGTTTGCCGTTTCTCGAGTGTTTCGAATCTTTTCTTGAGTTTCTTCCATTTCAGCACTGATAGACTCGCAAGTCTCACGGGCACCCTCAATTTCAGCTTGCAAGCCTTTCATTCTCTTTTCAGCACGATCACCTCGATCTTTATTCACCTTATTGTGAGCTTCGTCATTCTGCAGCTTCCCCAATTGCTCGACTTGCTTCTTTCGAAGTACTTTAAGATTATCGATGGCCTTTGTGTATTTCATAGCCTCGAAGATTTCGTCGAAACGTTTCTTCAAGGCGGCCGGTTCACTCAGTGGCCAGAGGGATTCATCTTGATGACAAAAGATCACAGCATCAAGAATTGCGGGCGAAACGCCAAGACGTTCGGGTATCATCTCGTCCAATTGAGCCTGCCGAGTCGATGTAGTTGTTCGTTCTCCATTGTTGACAACAACAAGGGAGCAGTCTAAGGTTTTCTGGGATCGAGTGGTCTTCTTGACAGTAAGCTGCAGACTTCGGGTCGCGACATGCTGACGGTCGTTGATCGATCGAAATTGTAGTTTTACTTGGGCCATAACCTCTTTCTCGCCGCAAAGCTACATCTTGTCAGTATACATGTTGCCAATTAGGAAGGCAGATGGTTGAGAATACCTTGGGGTCATGAATGAAAGCGCCGCCCTTGCTGTTGGGCGGCAGCTCTCCAGTTGTGGCATACTTCAGACATTCGATAATCGTCGTCTTACCAGAGCCGTTGTAACCAACAATGAGAGTTAGTGGGGTATTGAACTGGATAGCCTCTCGAACAGAAGGGCTGAAAGATCGGACACCCGAAATCGAGAGCTTGTCGATTCTAGACATGGTGACAGCTACCACATTAGGGATGTAGCATGTACAGCTGGTATGGTTGCGTCGACTGACTCATCTACAGACTGAGAGCTGTAGCATACAGATCACACAAACGTTAAGGTGACTGATGATCTTGGATGTATTACGCTAGTTGAGGTTTGGACCAGGCTGCAGCCGGATTCACGGGTAACGCGACAAAGGAAGGAGAGACGCGTTGAGAGATTCGGAATTTGGAGAAACCGATGCGTGAGCACGTGCTTCTTGAACTTGAATCCGAAGTTTGGCCGACGTAAGAAAAGTTGGCCGAGCACATCTTAGTGAGACGAAATGACTTGGTCACCTCGTGCTGGCAACTATCTGTAGGCTACTCTATCTTGGCACCCTAAGCCTCAAAAGACAACTCTTCTGTTACCCACCTGGGTAGCATTCACTATATCCGTATCCTCATAGCAAGACAATGCCACTCGTCGGACAGCGGATTGCCTGCCCGGACGAACGCCTGTCTGTTCACTAATCACTTTCGTTCATTTGAAATAGCCAGTTCTAGACTCTGCTATGAAACTTTGGCAATGACAGCAACAATATGCACTGTCATGATCCCAAGCTTCATCATGACAAGTGTTAGGAGTTTTCACAGTTTCATGACACCGCCTGGAAGATTACGTTTTTTCGACGTCAGAAAATTCATAACAGGTTCCAAGGACCCTGAACGGTCCCTTTTTGAATGAAAACCAGTTCAGCGCCACCCCATTTTGAAACCGTAGAGCCAGACCGTCAGACCCTAGGAAAATGCTTGGCTATGGGCCTAGGGCCAAAAGGGTTTCAAGGGTAGCATCTTGAGAGGCTAAGGGAGTGGGGGGAAGGCGCTTGCTTTGCATCTATCCGCAGACTTAGAGAGGCGAGAGGTGACTGAAAACTGAGACGGAAGTTGCGATAAAAGCATTTTGTTTGGGCGAAATACGAAGCAGATATATCTGATATGCGTTAAATGCGGTCAAAGGATCATCAAGGGGGACTGAGCCTATAGGATAGGCAGCAAATCGCGGCTAAAATCTATCGTTGGAAGGTCATGGAAGGCAGTTCTATCTCAACAAAGCGGTATCTATCTCCGTCTCTTTCCTCGAATATCACGATCTGGTATCTGTACATAGTAATGGACCCCAGAAAACGCCCCGCGATGATCCCCCTGAAAACTAAGCAAATCTGGAATCATGAAATCATAGGAGAATCGAGTTGCCGTTGCAAAGCACTTGAGCCTCGAATGAGACACTACAAGAAGAGTTGGTAAGCCACTGTGGATGTGCAATGCGCTACTGCCCGCTGGACCCTTCACACTGGAACCCTCTAAGACGATCTAAGGGTGCGCTAAGGAAGGAGATGCTTCAATGAGATCCAATGAATATGTCCGGAGGCACTCCAGAGAGCCATCAACCCGCTTTTCCCGGGGGAGAACCTCCGGACCAAGGCCCAACATTGGCTGGGCAGTTGGACAAGTGCTCATGAGGCTAGAGACAGGACAGGGAGCCCTGCCGAGAAGCTTCGGGCACAAGAGGTGACGTTTCATGCCCAAAATCCCATGTCTGAGAGAATCCAGTTTTGCAAAAGTGCCATGTTTTGGTGCTGTGGTACCCTCCATACTTGTACGTTGACTTGCTTGGCCAAGCCCAGTCCATAGATAGACTGATTTGATGGCGTATGTACTGTAGTTTACTGATTGCCCGGCTGCCCTGTCATCCGATCCCAAAGCAAGGGGAATTAATAAAATTCATTCTTGTCTCTTACTGTCAACGATCTGTACTGTTCAAAACGATCTTGACCTTTGGCTTGACTCGGAAAGCGGGCCATTTTCTATTCCAAAGTGACGCTACCAGGTGAGTAAGTAAATTGCAAGTTCTGATATTGTATCGCGTCCATCTCATCGCCTCTCATCTCATCTTATCCTGTTTTATCACATTCATCCATACCTTTCCAAAATTTGATTCCTTCACCTAACCGACCTACCTTCCTGCCCGGGGCGTCGTACGTTGGACGCCTGCTATATCCTGGGTCGGGTCCTGTCAGTCAGGTAACTTGACTCTCTTGTACCTTCCTTCTGTGCTAATCGTACAACATTTCCATGGCCTCCTTCCACTCCACGACCCCTCTTCCCTCGACTTCTTTAACGACGACGTTGTCCATTTAAATGTTTCCTAACTCTCAACAGGCGTTTCTCAGGGTTACATTTGGTTTCCTCGTTTCCTGACCACAGTCAATCAACTCTCTTATACTCTTTGTTTCTTCGTGGAGATTTGTCTGCAGGGAACGAACAACCAACGATTAGCCCGACACTTCAACCTAGTCCGCTGTAAATAAGAAATACATTTTTTCTTTTTTATTGCAGCAAAAACCAGAGTTGAGAACAAAAACTGCCTTTACGACCTCGAACGACCTTAAATTTATCCGACACCTTTTCTTTATGACGTTTTCGAATCTCCCTCATGATATTGGCGTCATCACATCGTCATCTCCAACCAATTCCACGACCGATCCCCAGCTCCAACCGCTATCGCTGTCGCATCCACTGAGCCCAGCACTGAACCGACCTCAGCCACGCCTAAGGCCACTGGAATTGCCCTTGTTGGGCCTCTGCCAATGCAATTAAGGATACTCGACAGGCCGCAACCATAACCATAACCATGTCTCACGGACCACCTCCGCCTCCTCCGCCTCATGGCGCCCCTCACCAAAACACTTTCAACAACTTCTACGGTTTCAATCTCGATATCGGTTCTCTCCCTGATATGACAGGCAGCCAGGTCAATACCCAACCCCTTCCCCCGCGATGCCGAAGCCGGGGCTATGGCCCTATAGCGCCCCTCCCCTCAGCTTAGGCCATCGCAAACTCAATCTGCGATCAATCCGGCTAACCCGATTCTGTAGATGGGCGCTGGTGGTCAGGATAACGATATCATGGCCATGCTTGACAGTAATATGCTTGGCAGTATTGACGACGTCTCCATGCTCGAAACCCCCGATGATTCCAACATGAACGGCTCCTACGGTAACGGCCAACAATCCACAGAAGAATCTGTCGCGAGAGCCGAAAATCAATTCAACACTGCGGCCAACAATGTACCTGGCGCAGGGCCCCTACCAGCCGGCGCGTTCGCACAGATGAATCTTGCCGGTGCCAGCACCCTCACTGAGTTTACGAAGCGAAGAAACTGGCCCGCCAAAGTTGTAGAAGAGCTCAGGGACTTTTTACAGATTCTTGATGCCAACGGTCGCATCAAGTATGCGTCACCGAGTATTCTACAGGTCACCGGATATAGCGTGGAGGAGATTCAAGATATTTTTCTGAAGGATCTGATTCACCCCGACGATCGAGGTGTTTTCGTCGCAGAGCTCAACGAGTCCATCGCCTCCGGCAACCCTCTGCGAATGTTTTATCGCTTCAAGAAGAAGGATGACGAATATGCGATTTTTGAGACGGTCGGCCATGCTCATATTGCAGGCGCCAAATTCGCCCCTAACCCCAATAATCAGTCACCCTTCTGCCAGGCTGTTTTTATGATGGCGCGTCCTTATCCGACCAAGAATGCCGGACTTTTGGACTCCTTCCTGGAACACAAGATCGAAAACGAACGATTGAAACGACGCATCGCCGAGCTTCGTCGCGAAGAGGAGGCTGAAAATGACGAGGCGCAGAAGCAATGGATGCAGAGTCAGGAGGGCCGGTCAGACATGACGCCTTCCGAAGGAACAGGCGTATCATCGGGAACTTTCTACCGCCCCAGTAGCGAAAGAGGGATGTCAGAGGCCGATCGTGCTGCTCTCAACAAGGCACTCACACGCGAGAATCTCGAGGGCTCTGGAGGTAATCGCCAAGACTCGCTTAAAGACAAAATGGCACGTTACGAAGGGGCCTCTCATACCGACACGATTGAGATGCTTACTGGGTTGCGATATATTGAAGGTGAACGCAGCAGGGGGATTACAACGGGTAATGCAAGCCCTACTTTAATCAAGGGTGATGCAGGTATCGCGATTCCAATGGAGCGAGATCCACGCACTGGCGATAAAAAAAAGAAGCTTAAGACTTCTGAGGAATACGTCTGTACCGATTGCGGTAAGTGACTTGATAGACACCATACAGATCAATACTGATGATACTACTAGGCACATTGGATTCTCCGGAATGGAGAAAAGGACCCCAAGGACCGAAAACCTTATGCAACGCCTGTGGATTACGATGGGCTAAGAGGGAGAAAAAGAGGACCACCAGCCATCCCCCGACAGTGGATCAATCGGTTGCTTAGATTCGAAGATCATGAATGTGCTCAAATAATCACGAGCGACGAGACGCACGATCGAACGAAACGAAACGGCACGAAAGACCAGCGTATGGCGCGACACAACAGGAATCGATTAGAAACACGGTGCCAGGGGCACAACGGAGTTTTGGCTGCTATTATAATTGCATTTCACACGGCGAAGGCGGGATACACGAGACGCTCACAGCCCGGTTATTATTTTTCCTATTTTTGAAGAGCTTGCTCATGGCTCAATTGGAGGCTTGTCACGACTGGATACTACCACACAGATACCTGGGGTGTAGGGAGCAATTGGCAAATAGTTGACGCGAGCGCCCTTGAAACGCCACGTACATGAATTGACGCATTGGCTTGACAGATGCTGACTGTGATTGCAAGGTTGAATAGCGACTGATAATTTAGCACAATGATTCAGGGCGATGCGATTATCAGTCAACAGCGATGCAGCTCAGCTGAATTTGAGGGGTCCATGGGTAGCTGAAATAAGCAATAGCTAACCTCTGCTAAGGACGACCCACTGCCCCGAATCGATTGCGTAGGTCCGCCCAAGCTCCCCATAATAACATACAGCTTGAATCATACTGGACGAGGCCTAACTGTGCAGCTGGGTCCACGTCTGACATGAGTGATGATGGCATGGAAAGTATCGAATAGGGATTCAGAGTATAGGGCGATACAATACTACCTACACAGTAACTTGGTGCATCTGCCATGGGTCACTCAATAGCTGCCTTTAATTGGTTTGGCCTGAAAACTGGTGCTTCACTTTCCTGTATTTGAGACAATAGACTCAACCCCTCAATTCCAGCCCATTCCTCTTCCATCATCGACTTGATTCTTACATTTCTCCCACTCTCACAAAACACCTAGCTCTTTCAATACAAAACTTTTCTACCGTGTTTCCACAGTAAACCGAAATCATGGATAAGCTCATCAACGCCGCCAAGGACTACCTTGATGATGACAAGGATAAGCGTCAAGGTATGTTGAAGTCTACATCGTCATGACTTGAACTCAGGAGAGCTTCGATTACCCCGCCATGTATTCATGATGCCCCTCATCCGATACCATCATCACATGGTGTTGCGTCGCTATTGAATAGCTTTATATCTTCACAATCTTTACTGCGTCTAGCAAGCTTGGAGATATGTATGCTAATCTATTCTCTACTTATTAGAGTCTCAGGGACACGGACAGCAAGGCTACAGCGGTCAACAGCAGGGCTATGGCCAACAGCAAGGTTACGGACAAGAGGGAGGTTATGGTCAACAGCAGGGCGGCCAGTATGGTCAGCAGCAGTACCCTCCTGCCGGAGGTATCCGTCAGTCACCCACACTCCCAACGACTCAATAAGCGATCCTAACAATGAAATAGAGGCTCAGGGCGGCGGCGGCTTTGGAGGCTTCATGGGCGGAGACATGGACCTTGACAACGCCAAGGAGGAAGCCCACCAGAAGGCCGGATCATCTGGCGACAAGGACCTCTTTGGTAGCATCCTAGGTGCTCTCGGACAGAAGAAGGGCAAGCTTGCCGAGGAGGACCTTGATGAAGAAGGTGAGAGATTACTGCAGACATCTCTAAAAAGATCAATATGCTAACTGCGAGCCACTACTAGATGCCATCAAGCAGCACAAGAGCACCTACGATAACGACGAGCCTCAGCAGGACAGCAAGAGTCTTGGCACAGCCGCTGCCATGCAAGCTCTCAAGATGTTCACACAGGGTCAAAGCGGTAGCAGCGCCGGCGGTAACAGCCAGACTGCATTCTTGGGTCTTGCCTTGGCCGAGGCCAGCAAGGTTAGTGTTCATCGTGTTGAATATACACGGGACGTTGGCTAATATGGATATTGTAGCTCTTTGACAACAAGGCTTCGAACGGCAAGGTAGCGGAGGGGACCAGCAAGGAGGGCGTCATCCAGCAGGCTGGTGAAGTCGCTATGAAGATGTACTTCAAGCAACAGATGGGTGGTGGTGGTGGACAGTCCGGTGGTGCTGGAGGACTCATGAGCCTTGCCTCCAAGTTCCTGGCCAAGTAAACATGGAGCTCTGGCAGAAACTATCTAGTCTTATAGCGAAGACCTAAGTGAGGTACTGGGCAACCTAGGCAATGACGAAATGAAACATAAATTCTTGAGCTTGCAGTCGCAAAAGATTGTCCTAAACTACAAGTACTAACTTGTAGCTGGGTTACAAACGCCAATATCGATACCGCTTATATGGCTGCAGGCTTGACACCAGGCGGTCAAACTGAAAACCGTGCTTATATCAGAATAATCGAGTCTCGCTAGGCTTGGCAGATGTCCAAAGGACTTAGTTATACAAGAGGTGATCGCCCTCTTTACACGAGCCATAAATAAGAGGATAGACAGGCTCATGCCTTCGTTACTACATCTGCAACATCCAACCATTCACTAGGTCTTCGTCGACCAGACTCCGTGGAATTGTGCAAATATCCCTCCACCTCGCCTGCCCATGCCAGAAGCTGCTCTTCGCTGCCCCATTCTCCTGTAGCCATCAAACCAACAGGTAGCTTGCCCTCACCTTGATCCGGATCGACATAACCAACAGGTGCTGAGAGTGAAGGAGTTCCGGTCAAGTTGGCCAAGAAGATGTAGAGCATGTTGCGGACCGTAGTGTTGGTATCGCTCATACCGTACGCCTCGTCGCCGGGAACAACGGGCCATCCGACAAGAGGTGTAGTGGGAGTGAGGATGAGAAGACCAGGATGCTTCTGGAACAAAAAGGCCAGATGCCGCATGATAAGCTCTCGAAGAGCGCTATACTTGAGAAGGTCTGCAGCAGGTGTTCTGGCTCCGACAGTCATCAAGACCTTATTCGCAGAGCTTACAAGTGAAAGCCAGTCAGCTGGGTTAGGAGTTCTTCGGCGAGCGGACTCTGCCATCTCGGTGATACACATAACACTGTGTGCAATCTGGGCCTCGGGGATATAGGGAATGGTGATATCAACCAGTTCGTAGCCGCATTTGCTCGTAAGATACTCAACTGCTCTGTCGCAGCCCTCTTGAACACGAGGATCGGCCTGCTTCCACCAGTCGCGATATATACCGATAACCTTCTTCTGATCCTTGGGCGGCGGCATAGAAAGCCCAAACCGACTTTGAACCTGACAATCGGGGTTGGGTTGTGACATGACACGATAAGCAATGGTCAGGTCTGCAACGTTTGCCGCGATGGGCCCGGTAATGCACATGCTGTTATTCATGTACACCGTCCGGTGATGTGTCGTTTTGAGACCATAGATACCATTGAAGGTCGAAGGAATCCGAATGCTGCCCCCAGCATCTGTACCAACAGAAATCGGTACGATGCCAGCTGAGACAGAAGACGCTCCACCTGAGGAAGAGCCTCCCGGGTAATATTTCTTGTTGTGCCAGTTGGTAGGCGTTCCTTGAGCCGGCTAAAAACGTCAGTGATAGGATAAGGTGCTGACATTTGTGCTTACATTGCATCCGCTAGTATCTGCCAAGGACAGTCAGTATTTCAATTTATTCAACTTCAAAGGAAAACCTGGACTTACCAGAACCAAGTTCATGCATTGCATTCTTGCCAATGACAATGGCACCCGCTTCTTGGAGCTTCTTCACCGGCCATGAGGACTCCTTCTGTTCCTTGAAAGTCTCAACCGACGGGTTGTACTTCATACCTGTGTGATTGTGAAAACCTTTAACATCAGTATCATCTTTGACACCGATAGGTACACCGTCCAGGACACTCAAGGGCTTGCCAGCAGCCCAACGCTCTGTCGAAGCTTTGGCGGCCTCTAAGACGAGATCCTCTTTGCCATGGCTTTCAGCCCAGCCATCTGCATACTTTCCACTTGGCTTAGAGATGAGGGGCAGAAGAGCCTCAGCGACCTGAAGAGGGGTCACCTTGCCAGACTTATACATCTCATGATAGTCACTTGCGGAGTAGTATCGCGCATTCGACTCTGCATACTGGGACTTGACGAGTTCTGGGCCAAGCTCAAGCATAGGCTCTGCAGGACCTAAGGGAGTGACAGTTGGCTAAGAAGAGTTAGATATCGAGGCAATTTTTGCGCATGCGAGGTGGTTCATACATGGAACCTGTAAGGTACATCGTCAAGAACAGGCATGTCTTTGATGATGCCAAAGCGTGCATTGTCCCAAAAGTACTGCTGGAGGAACCCAACCTTGGAGATGCTGAACGGTGTCAACTTTGGTACAGTTACCAATTGGGGGAGAAGCTCACATGTTGGCGCCAATTACAAGAGGAAGACCTCGAAAGACAGGATTGTTCTCGATATTCGGATTATAAGTTGCTGCTGGAGCCTCAACAGGCTTGGGATAGTCGGCAAAGTCGGATGGAGTCATGATGTGAAGATTTGATAAAGGCAGGACCAGGTGAGAGACTATCAGGTTGATTGCCAGGGCAAACACAAGGAAGGAAGCTACACGTCTCAATTATGCAGCTCTTGAGTTGATTGGTTTAAGAAGTTCACTCATTTGAGAGCCCGTCAAGATACGGAAGCTAAAAGCTACCTAAGCTGTTTTCCCCATGTAATTAATGCTAGCCTAGGTTTGACGTTGACCCACAGGCGCCTACCCGATAATACGGTTTCAAAGAGGTACTTATGGAGCTTGCCGAGGCTCGTATTAATTATCGTGTCAATCAGCAGCTTCTTTGACGGACACTCGTTTTCTCATGACGAAAGGGATAATGATAAGGTAAGCATATAATCTAACATCATCACCAAAAAATACAGTTTGTTAAACTGTTCCCATCAATGCTTCTTTCATTTAAACAGGTAGAAAGTGCAAGCTCAAAGGGAACAAGGTACCTCGACGTTGTCGAGGTCCTCTCAAAACATGCAACCATTCACGAACCCAACAAGGAACAAGCTAAGATGTGTGTACCTGCCTTATCTATCGTAGATCAGGCCAAATGATTACGCAGGTGCATATAACTGTTTACGCATAGCCCAGTAATGATACATCACGAAAGCTATCCTCCAAGGTCTACTATAGTAGGGTGATGGAAATAAGATGGTCCAAAAGATGGTTTGAACTGGATAAAGCGACCCAATTGTTTTATCTCCTTTTGGCGGTCACGGTTACGGCAGAGCCAATTAATCAAAAGACCATATCAAAGAAGGAGAAAAGCCCATGTGGTCGCCTTACGTCATCACAAACTAGAGGTAAGAGTGCTGAGTGCCCCGCGTCACAGCATCGCATCACATGGGTAACACTAACTGACACTGACACTGCCAGTGTCACTCCTCACTCGATAAGCCCACATACAGTAATCAACAAACTAATAGTACCCGTGACCATTCTATTCTATTCTCTTTGTTGATCTCTACTCATGCTGTGGAAATGCCTCTCTAAACTATTCAATCTTTACCGAAATCATCATCTCATGGTTAGCGACAGATAATCTCAAAAGCGACTATGAGAGCCGAGCTCTTACACGGCTCGACCCCTAAATCAGCCCCGCGTTAAGCTACTCCATACCCAACTATCCATATCTTCACTTGCCATCAACAACATGTCACTCTTTACCGCTCAACTTCATCCTGGCCGAGCACTGGGCTTTCTAGGTTTGTCGCTTCTATAACCGCTGGAAACACCACTAATAGTCCTGCCTATAGTCCTCGGCGCAACTCTTCACGATGTCCTTACTCGTCTCAAAGCCGAACCTCAACGCTTCCCCAAGATCGAGCTTCTGTACTCCCCCGATCGACCTGTTACCGAACCCGTCGGAGTCAGTCTGCCTGCAAATGGAGTCCGGCTAAGGTTCGATGGCCCCGAACAACGGTTGCGCCTCATCGAAGTTACCGACTTCACCAAGAACCATATTACTTTCAAGGAGAGAGATCTTGTCAAGCCGGCAGCTAACGGGTCGCCTGTGCCAGGAGACTCGACATCAGGTCCTACTTTTCGGCACATATACCATAAGCTGCTTGGGCCGACGTATGCAGGAGAGTTCATTCCTCCCTCCAGTGCCCACGACAACGGCATATACGTCTTATCATACCCTGGCGTTGCTTTCAATTTCTCACTGAACCCTTCCGAATACTCCCCCGAGAAGGATGTAGTGTCAACTTTTGCATCGGCTTCAAGTCAGGTTGCGACTTCTATGGCGGTATTTAGTGGTGATTCTTGGGCCGACGCCAGACCGACTCTCTGGACAGAACTACTGCCTAGTATCAAATCGACTACTGTGATACCTCGTGGTAAAGATGTGTACCCTGACGAGATCTCGCTTGTTCGACTACATGGCGGCGGGAAAATACAAATGTTCAGAAAATGGACTAGTAACTCCTTCATGATTACTCTCGGCGAAACGACACCCCAAGATCTTCTCATGGAGCTGGGTCCTCCAAATGCTATTTATCGCAAGAACGACCAGAAGATGGTCATCCACAAGATGCGCACAGCCAGCAATACGAAAGCTCGACCGGAAGCTGCAGACATTGGTCGACCTGAGGATCTTACCGATACAGATCAGTCGTCCATGCACGACGCATCTGATGCATCTGATGATGAAGAAGCTATCGACGATCAGATTGGACTCAACACAAATGGCGAATGCTTCTACAATTATTTCTACCTTGGTTTCGACATTTTGATATCTACCCGCGTGCCTCCTTCACAAGCTCCTCCCGGAAGCAAAACGAACGAAGCCGAGGGCCAGAATGGTATCGTATCACACTCTCCAGATCGTTTAGTGGCCACAAAGCTGGTCCTACATGGCAATATACCAGGTTCATATGAATTCAACCGCCATCGACGCTGTCGTTGGGAAATAGCATACCTAGACTCTATAGACGACGGCAGCAACTCGCCAACGGATTCGGAAACACCTTTCCCACAGATAGAAGATCGTATGAACGCAGCATGGGCGTCCGCATTCCCTCGCAACGACTCACAGCAAAGACAGCGCGGCATGGTCCTTAATCGTGGCTGGGGTGATAGTCCAGGCAGTAGCTGTGAGTTCCTGGGTGGATGGGAAGAGAGTGGTGCAAAGCGCGCCGAAGCGAATGGCGATTCTACGACAACGCTGTATGGATTTCCTGGAATGGTGTTTGAGGTTTTGAAGAATGGACATGTCAACACGGTGACGGTATTTTGATTAAGCAATGTCTTGTTTTTGGAGTTGATGGTGTTTAGTGAGTCCATGTGTAGCTCTGATTTCTTTGTATTTGATACCTCTATCTGAACTTGGAATATCAATCCTCGCTTCTTGCGTTGGTATAACAGCGCTATAAATTCGCATTCGTTGGTCGTAGGTAATGTAAGATTGTCCACAATGATCTGTGTCGTCTTTGGGTGAGAAGGTTATAAACCCGTCTTCTGTGACATGATACATCAGCTCAAGTTCTGGTATTGAGATAATTAAGTACATACCACCGTGATCTCTAGAAATCAGGAAAGGCATCAGATGCGCCCCAGCTAGGGAGTTGGCTCGGACTGGTCTGATTTTGATTCGGGTCCTGATCTGAGCTACAAAGCCGTCAGTACAAACAGGTATGCATGGTGATATAGCTTAGTCACTTACGCATTATGGTTGATACTCAGGGGCTCAACGTCCCCCTGGTCAATCATATTGCTCAACTCAGCTTTCAATGTTTTATGCCGTTCCTGAAGCATCTCCGCAAGCTTAACTCCGCTTTCCTGAATGCTCTTGTCGAGTTGGTCGACTAGGGCGTACATAGCTTGCACATCAGCCTTAAGTGCCATGATGCGGTTGAAAATGTCCTGCTCTTTGGTCACCGGTTGGGCTTTCCCCTTGCCTTTGCTGGTGGTCATGGTGCTCTGCTGGGTAGGAAAGTGAAGGCTTAGGGTTTGCGTGAGTAGGAGGGCAGGATGGTGAATATATAGAGAGTCAGATACGGCAGTGAGTCGGAAAACGGTTGTCCCTTTCATGCAGCTTGCCGCATTCACAGCTGCGTGGACCGGCCGTGAGTTGCGAAGAAGGTAATATATATATATATATATTGAATGGCAATAGCGCGCAAAAATTGGTAGGGGGGTGCATCCCTAATTTATAATGATGAGGACCAGAGATGCATTGTCTGAGTAAACACAATGGGCATGCTCTCAGCAGAACGGTGGGGGTCAGCAAACCTCCCATCTTCAATAGCAAGCAATGGAAACTTGCAGCGCAAATAACCTAGCAACAATACAAGCCAAGCTAACAATGAGACAATCACAGTCGTAACATACAGCAAGGATAGAACATCACGATAGAGGGAAAGCGGCACAATCACACTCTCAAAAGACTCGACAGTGATGCAGATTGCTGCAAACCTCGCGTAATAATTGCAAAGAATTGTTTATTGTCCAAATACACAGGCTCTAACGAACAAGGATGAACCTCCTGAATCGTCATTGAAGCCTTCTATTCCTACATCGTACAGGCAAACACCAGGTATATTCTTCCCCATACTCCTTTGTTTCTCTTTTTCACATCGTCCAAGATTGCTCTACCACTCTGCAACTTCTCCCTTCTTGGGCCTTTGCACACGAACGACCTTGTCGCAGTTAAGCAGACATAAGGGGTCGTAAGCCTTCTTGATCTGTGCCAGTCAGTTAGTTGAATGTCCGTCGCTTTTAGATAGAAGGGTGCTTACCTGTCGCATAGCGTCGACTGTGGTCTCGCCAAGCTCGTGGGAGAGGTAGTCCCGCTTGACAAGACCAACACCGTGCTCGCCCGTCACTGTACCCTCCATCTCAACAGCCTTCTTGACCATGCGGTGCACCACGGCCTCGGCCTTTGGTCGCTCGGAGTCGTTATACAAGAGGATAGTGTGGAAGTTGCCATCACCAACATGTCCCACAATAGAGGCAAACAGGCCGCTCTTTGCCATGTCCTCCTTGGTTGTCTCAATCAGATCTGGCAGCTTGCTCATAGGCACAGCCACATCACCAGTCCAGACGTGGTCGTCGGGCTTCTTGACAGCCATGGTGCTCCAAAGAGCCTCCTTTCGCGCACTCCAAAGCTCATCCTGCTCCTCCTGGCTCTTGGCGAACTCGAAGGTCTTGCTACCAGTCTTCTTGGCAAGGCCTTGTACCTGAGCAATCTGCTCCTTTACGCCAGCGGGAGTGCCAGCAAATTTGAAGAAGAGTGTTGCCGCCTCAGCCCAAGCTTTTGTTGTCATACCCGCGTCGTTGATACACTTCATCTGGTTGTCATCGAGGATCTCGACAGCTGCAACAGGAATACCCTGGCCGACAACCTTGCTCACGCAGTTTGCAGCGTGACGAATCGAAGGGAAACTGCAGACAGCGACACTGGTGGATTCGGGCTTGACTGTGACCTTAAGAGTGGCCTCAGTCACGAGACCGAGGGTGCCCTCAGAGCCGATGAAGAGTTTGGTAAGATCGTAGCCAGCGGAGCTCTTGCGAGGTCGTTGCCTGGTCTTGATAACTGTGCCGTCGGCGAGGACAACAGTCAAGCTTAGAACCCACTCGCGCATGGTACCGTAGCGGTAGGCGTTAGTACCGCTGCATCCAGTACCAATCATGCCTCCAATCATAGCACCTGGGCCTGGGTCAGGAGGGAAGAAGAGACCCTGCTGGCCAAGGTGATCATTCAGAGCCTCCCAGCCCATGGCAGGCTGGACAACAACATCGAGGTCCTCCTTGTGAAGGTTGATGATCTTGTTCATACGGCCGAAATCGATAGAAATGCCCTTGCGGGTAGGAGTGAAATGACCCTCGAGACTGGTACCACCACTGTAACCAGTAACTGGGATCCTGCGCCTGTGGCACACCTTCATGATCTCGGATACCTCCTCGGTACTCGCGGGGTAGACAACACAGAAGGGTCGGTCCTCGGGGCTGGCTTGGTGCGAGGACCAGCTGGAGGTAGCGTGGTGTTCGATATCGTTCTCGGCGGTGCTAACATTATCCTGGCCAACAATCTTAGTGAAGTCGGCCCAGGCGGCCTGCATATTCTCGAGTTTTGTGTTGTGCTTGGGCGCTGTAGTCTTGCCTAGAGGCAATGTCGATCGAGGCTCAGGCTCTCTTGGCCAGTAAGTTCCAAGCCAGTATGAGATTCCTACACCCGAGAGGAAGACTACCGTCTGTTAGCTCAAGGCTCTAGGTAGTGCAGTCATGATATGAGCTCACCAAAAGTCATCATCCAATTCCTTGTAGGATCTGTCAAGTTGCGCCACTCCTCATACTGTGCTCGCTGCTCCTTCTCACGCCTTAATCGAGCTCCAATACTGCCCATAACCTGGCCCTGGAACGACCTGCCCACTTTGGTCTCATTGCTCTGTCGGGCGGCGGGTGTGTTTGGCTTTCCAGGCTCGATCTCGGTAGCGTAGGTACGGGACAAAGCGGAAGGTAATCTCGAAGCTCTGCAGCTGGCTGTGGTAGGAGTTCGCAAGTTCTGGAGAGCAGCACGCTGGGCGCGCAATTGAAGAGAAGCCATGACAATTGGAAGCGGGCTAGCTATAGCCGGTGCGCGGGGGAGGGTCTGGAGTCAATCGCACGAGGGAACAAAGCGTCGAGGTCGGTCGGAGGCGCAAGAGGGTCAATTGGAGCTATGGGAGTCTGTCGAGAAGGGAATTGGCCTTCGACGAGGGCAGTCGATGGCGTGCTTAAGACTTGAAGCGCACGGCAATCAATGGAAATGGAAATTTGACAGGCGGAGTTGGAATCCCGCACTATAAATCCCGAGCCCCACCTCCACTGACGGCGGCACCTTTTGAGATCTGATCTCCTTCGCTTTGATAAGATCTTCAGCTGTCATTGATATGAAATGAATCTAATTGGCTCTTTGGATTGTTTTGAATTTGATGTCTCTCTATTTTGACCTCTATCCTCGGCCTTATTTCCAATGGCGCTGCGCCATGTCCGTCTTCCTTATCATCTCTCCATCCGGCCGTTGCTAGAGTTTCTTCGAGTACCTCAAAGGCAATGTCTCTTTTACCCGACAGTTGGGTCTTGGTTATTTGGTTATAACTCGATGGTGTATCAACTGAATAGGTATCTAGGTATTTTACTTTATACTTTTCAGGAGAGTGACATAAGAAGCCATTGACAGTATCGATCAAATCATATCTTGTTTATTCTAACTCTCAGTTTCTACTTCGAGGCTCTTCTACTGATAATAAACTATGAACCGAACCATAGATAGCTTATGTTGCGACTTTCATAAACACCTGGTAACGTAGAGTCTAAAACCACAGGCACCAGTAATAAGCGGTAATTGTAGTTGAGCAATAGCACTGAGTAAAGTAAACAGGCCCATTCATATAGGTCTTGATCTGAATGCGAAGATTGTGGTTTCACGTCTGAATGTTACATCTCAAAGACTCGAGTTATGTAGTAAGTCCTCGGGGTCCGACCATCGCCAAGCCCCAAACATGCATTCCCCAGATCCCATCGCGGAGACCAAGTCCGCTCTCTCGGCACCTCAACCCTTCTCCATCTCAACGCCTGTACACCATCTACATTTATCCAATCAAAAACGCACCTCTATACCGAAACTCCGTACGTCCGTTCTCACATTGCCATTCCCAATAATACTACCGTCATCTTTGTCATCTGGTCATATGTAGCCCTTTCGTACACTCCGATGTTAGACAAGTTGGACAGAGAACGTCGGTGAACCACCCTGCATATGCGCAAAATAGGCTCCCAATTCGTCGTCGCCTTGAATCTGCAGTGGTAATTCGTTACCTTTGGCGTCTTTTATGATACCCTCGATGCGAACGCACATCGCTCCAGGAAACTTGGTGACTGCCGCCTGTCGTAGCTCTTGGATGGATTGTGAAGCCATTGTTGAGATCCACAGGTTTGTGTTTGTGACATAAGTAGAAGAAGGGTGCAGTCTCAAGAAGACAGCAAAAGAAGCTGATACTGTGGGGACAGGCTGGAACATTGTACTGGGTGCTGGTGACGAAAACTGATGCTGCACATATTGCTGTTCCATATAGTTCGTTTGAGGTTGGTTGCCCATGTACATGGACGACCCATACTGGTTGTTCATAGGTACGCCGGTAGTGGTAGACGAACCTAGCATTCTATGAGGTTGAGGGAGGGTTCCCTGGGTATTCGACATGTTGGATGGTTGTGTCTGCATTTGTACAGGTCGACTCGACGCTGCAGATTGCCTTGTTGTGTATTCGATCCGTGGATTTGCTGGTTCACTTATCGGTTCATAACCAGTATCCATGTTACTGTCCATTCCTCCATCATCCAATACGGCTGGGCTTGCAGATGGACTCGACTGGGGCTCTGCCCCTTGGGGTATAGAAGAATAGGTAGATGGCGTTCCTTGTTCTTGTTGTATCTCGCGACGGTGCGCGGTCTGGTTTCTTGTGGGCGCACGCTGCGTACCTTGAGTCTCATGCTGTATGTTACCGTTCTGGACATTGCGCTGGGTCGTCTCTTTTGGCTGAGACGTCTCGCCAGCCCTGACCTTCGCCCTCTTCTCATCTCTCTTTCTCTTGATCACATCTCGAGCCACGATTTCAATCGCCCGGTCCTTTCGACGAGACTGCTCATCGTCTCCGCCGAGAGCGAGAGGGAGAATTTTCAGAAGTGCAACCTTCTCCAGCCATTGCTTCTTTAGTTCTTCCCACTGTTCTGGCGTTCCGTCAGACTTGCAAGTGAATTTCGCATCACTGAGTACAATATGCAACGCGGCACGAACAGCATGGGACTCTTCAGGGTTGAGACCTAGCTCATTCTTCGCATCAAGAAGCGTCATTTTGGTCTCTTGGTTGCGAAGACGCTTAGTTACATCAGTACAGATGATGTCCAAAGCGAGCTGTCTTCTCTCATGGTCGTCCTTTGATATCCAAAGAACCTGTTGTAGATTTTGGTTCTCGTGTATCAGGCGGTTTTTGACATAGTCCCACCTGCCCGGGCCAGCAAGGGTTTTCTTGACAATTGACTCTTCTTGGCATATTCTGGCAAAGCATTCACGCATTTGTGGGTAGGTAGTCGAGTCAAGACTCAAGGCTGCTTTCGATTCGTTCAACGTCATCTCAGAAGGAAAGCGGACAAGGTCTTCGGATTCACCAAGATGTTGACGATTTCTTCGGCTTTGCCTTTTACTGATCTTGCGTGGTTTGGGCGCGGGAGTAGCAGAAGCAGAGTCATCTTGGAAAGAGTTCAGGGAGCCTGTGGTTCCAGGTTGGCCAGATGATTCTGCTTCCGCCATCAAGTCACCTTCCTCATCATCATCGAGTGGTATGTCGTTTTCAAGGGCATCATCATTCTCAGCATCACCGGATCTTGCACGGTCACCGTTTCGAACTCTGAGAAGCCATCGGTTTCGAGAGCGCACTCTTATCAGTTCACGCGCATTGATGTCAAAGCCATCCTCTTCATTGAGGATCCGCAGCATCTCACCCTGCGGGACATTCTTCTCCCACAGATCATGGATGCGCTTCACGAGTCGATCATCTTTATGTCTGAGTCTCTGTTTCGAAGGAAACTTCCAACGACTGAACTGCACTTGGAAAGCACGTTTGCTGGAGCAGACCGTGTGAGCCGAGGGCCAGTTCGCGTTCGCTTACACCGGGAATAGTGACTAACCTAGGTGTGAATTGGTACACATTTTTCATATGCACCATGATGTCCTCGAGCGAGCGACGCTCATTGATGTACAGCTGGTAGCAAGCATTTTTGTGCTGCTCCCATTGGTAGACCATTGTCGCAGAGGCAGCACTGTTTACTGTAAGCACAGCCAACTGTAACTGTCTCTGCGTCTTTTGTCAGAAAAGCTCAACTAAATGGCTGAGGTTGTGTGGGGATCTGAAGGAGGCTTTTGCATTGCTGGTTGATTTGGGCGTCCGGAGTTTGTGTTGGCTGGTCAGCGATCGGATGAGTAATCGAGACACAGTCTTAATTCCTATAAACACCGTATTGTGAACTGTGCAAGCTGACCTCCCTCAACATCGATATTATTTACATGTGATCGTCCATATTGAATGAACATTTCGAGTCATCATCACTTAATACTGCAGTCCAATAAGCCTCACTACATATCACATATTAGCTACAGTACAGTATCTGCACAAGTCAATAAAAGCAGCTCTCAACACAGATATCCCCCGCCGTTGCAGCTCTGCATTCCTAACTGTGGCCCTCGGCTCAGTCTTGTAAGTCAAGTCGCTGGTATTCGCTGCCGATCATCACGAGGCTGCAATCGCAACGCCCAACCTATCGAACTCTAAACCAACATCGTCTTGACTTCTACTTGATTAATCTCCATCTTTCAACGCCTTTATTCCAAGTATCAACAAACGCCATGGCATCTCCTTCACTCCCCGATAGTTACGCCGCCCTTGACCTCCCAGCCCTCCAGCTCTTCCACCATCCCCCCTCCTCCAAAGAAGTCACACATGTCATAGTCATCAAGCTTCATCGTCCTGAAGCCCGCAATGCCTTCACAGACACCATGGCCGCTTCTCTTGCCCACGCGCTCAACACCCTCTCTGTTGATCCTCGCGTTCGCGCCATAGTTCTTACCTCTTCAGACCCCAAGAACCGCATGTACTGCGCAGGCATGGACTTCAACGAGGAGCACGCCCTGGGTAAAGACGCTGCAGACCATCGCGACTCGGGCGGCATCGTCACTCTGCCCATGTATCGCTGCAACAAGCCCGTTATCGTAGCCATAAACGGCTCGGCTGTCGGCGTGGGTATCACCATGACTCTGGGCGCCAACATCCGCGTTGTGAGCCGCGATGCCCAGATTGGATTTGTGTTTGGTCGCCGTGGTTTCAGCATGGAGGCTTGCAGCAGTTTCTTCCTCCCGCGCCTGATAGGGACCAGCCGCGCTCTGCATCTCACCACAACGGGCAGCGTCTACCCAGCCACGCACCGGCTTTTCGACGGGCTCTTCAGCGAGATCGTCGCCCCTGATGAGGTTTTACCTACAGCGCTCAAGATCGCCGATGAGATTGCGACTAATGTAAGCGGCGTTTCTACGCGGGTGATGAAAGACATGATCTACCGCGGCGCATCGTCGCCTGAGGAGGCGCATCTTCTTGAGAGTAAGATCTTTTGGGATTTGTTTACTGGTAAGGATGCTAAGGAAGGAATGAAGAGTTTCCTGGAGAAGAGGAAGCCAGACTTTACTGGGACTATGGATAAGAATGCGCCCCAGATCTACCCATGGTGGACGCCAGTTGATATTGCCAGACCCAAGTTGTAGACGGTGACTCTTGTTGCTAGAGACATGTCTTGTATTGTGCTCGTGTGTTTATGTCTTTGATATTTGTATTTATCACTGTAAAGCTGCTATAGTCTAACTTCTGCATATTCTACTGTATAAAATACCGTTCCACAACACCGAATCTTCATCAAAGTGAGACATTCCCACCATTGATCCATTCCAACCGCATTCTGTCTCACCCCCAGATTAACTTACCCAAATGTCTGAGTCTCAGTCTAACAATTAGTTAGTGCACTTGGACCTTCAAGAGGTCATGAGACTGAATCCATGTCTCTCTACGGATAGAGAACCCTGGCTCCTGGCCTCTTTTTTCTTCCCCACACTTGACATTGACATTGACTTTTGATCGACCCACATTTGGCCCGGGCCTAGGTTGGGTCCTACCTAGGAGATGTCGGAGTGAAGATCCCAGCTGCAAACGAACGTCATGTGCAAATGAATGTCATGTGAAAGCCAAAGGGGCGATGCTGAGCCACCATGATAAACACGTACGACGAGGTGGTGTTCTTGGCTTTTGTTAGTGATGAGAAGTATCTGTTGCAGTACAGCCTCCTTGAAGATTGGAACTTTACTGTCTATCGATTCTGGTTCATCAGACAACCAGTATCTACCGAGGCTTGCTAGAGAGTACTCGGTAGCGTTATGTAAATCTTCCACAATTCCAGAACATCTTAGCCTCCTCGCTTGATCAATTTCGCTTGACATATAGCTTAGAGTCACAAGAAAAATGAGGCGGTGTTATCTCACGATTTGTAAGGGGCAAGACAGAGTAACGTAAGAGAGGCAAATTGCCAGTCATGCTTGTTCGTGTTTTAATCCGGTTCTAGTAGAAGCGCCTAAAGCCCATCCATCCTATCCGTATTGCCTCAGACCATATCGGTCGAGCCCGGGGTATGTAGGATACCTCGGGAGTAAAACAAAGAAACAATGCAAACAAGATCCCCTCAAAATCAGAAGAACTTTCAGTTCAGTTCTTGGGCGTCACCCCGCATAAGTTTTGATTCCGTTGATGCAACCATGGCCATGCACGCCAGTATAAAGAAGAAAATGAGAAAATGAAGATAAAAGCAAGAACAAAAGTGGTAAACCCCCAACTCCATGCCTGGTAAAATGTCAAAACATAACTGTCCTGTCCTGTCCTGTCCGGTCGTCAAATGTTTGACCGTTTCCATCGCCGCGTTGCTTTCAAGGCCGTGAGCGTGTGTGCGTATACGTAAGCGGACGAGAAGTGGGTGTTAAACTGCTTCCCATATGTTCCGTAGGGTAAAAATCAAGGTATCGTGTTAAGTAGTAGCCGACGGTGGACTTGTGTTCGTCGAGTAGTGCCGAGTCTGTGTAGATTTGTCGGCGTGGGGTATATGGCCTCGGGAGGTAGGTGTTGAACAGACTCGCCCGCCTGCTACGGGTGGTAATACTGATAGGGAGTTTTGACAACAAAACTCTTTTTGTTGCCAGACAGCTTGGTCTTGAGTTTAGTCTTGATCTTGCTGGTTAACTCCTCCTATCGTCGACCAAGCTTGAGCAGGCGTGTTCTCAGCCACAGAACGAAGGCAGTCCATGCACTGTTGGTTTTTCGCTTAGCGGTGTTGTTTCGGTGCGTTGACTGGAAGTGCACATCGTCAGCTCTGGAGCCGGGTGTAGTACCCCTGTGCGCAGTGTCGTAGCTAGACGCAGCGAAATCGACCTTTTCGTTCTCGGTGGTCAAGCCTAAGCCAACACCAGTGCTAGGGCCGGTAGTCTTGCGGGAGATCGTAGGTCGAATGTCAATGCTAGTGGACACCCGATCGCACGACATGCGAGACGTTCCAAAACTGCCCTTTCGGCTGTTCTTGGTAAAGCGATGGCTCTCGGCGCGCTCCTGCTTGCGAATCTGTTCACGAGCATACTTCTCCTCCTTGGCCTTCTCCTTCTCCTCAAATTTGCGACGAGCTTCGCGAACGTTCTCCTGGCGTGTCACGGTATCAACCTCGCTGCGCGAGCGGAGACGGAAACCACTCATGTCGAGAGAGCTACGCAAAGGGGACATAGCATTTGAAGAGGTAGATGAAGCAATCATCTGTGGGGAGACCCAAGAGCCAGATGGTGGGCTGACACTCGACGCAGAGTCGATAGCCGTTGTAGAGTCTGTGTTGAGGTGCAGGTCGGAGCGGCTGCGAGTTACAATGCTGTGGGGTTTTCTTGAAGAAACACCAGAAGAAGTACGGCCGTGTGCAGTGATTCGCAAAGGCTGATTTACATCTGATAGCGAGCTAGTGCGGTTACTTGCAAGAGAGGGTCGGCGAGGGTGGTGAGCTGAGTGCTGCAGAGGATATGAACGAGCCGAAGATTGTAGGTTTACAGACTCCAAGTCGACGTCGTCTTCGTTCTCGGTGATTGTAGGTGAGTAATCGCGAGGAGCACTGGTGTTGTCAAGAGAAGCGAGAGAGTTGGCGTAGGATAGAGGAGGCGTCGAGGTTCGCGGTGTTTGTTGGAAAGGATGCACAAAGGAACCGTTTCTACCGCCACTGGCAGAAGTAGCTACAGAAGCGTGGGAATTTCCGCTAGTCGAACGAGCATGAGAATACTTGTTTGAGCGGTTTCCTCCACTGCTGAGGTCAGTGGCCGATATTGAAAAGCTGACATCGCGGGCTCTGCCGGCAGGCGTTGGCAGTGCAGAGGCACCTGCCGTGTAAGACGAGTCGTCGCCGTCGACATTATACGAGGAATAACCAAATTGGCCTTGTTCGTCCCAACCGCGATCCAAATCGAGTGAGTTCTTTTCTGAGTGCGACTGTAATTTCTTGAGGATTGGTTTTACAGCTGGTCGACTTCGTGATTTTGTTATCTTTGCGTGTCCGTGTCCGTGTCCATGTCCATAACCGTGGATCGGTATAGGACTGCTGGTTTGCGCCATTGCCATTTGGAACCAGTAAAGGTCAAGTGACAAAAAGCGATGTTAAAAGGGTTATAAAGATATAAGTAAGAGTGTTTTTGAGTAGGTAGAGGTTGGGTTTGTTGGTTTGGTCTCTTGTCTCTCTCTTGTCTCTTGTCGCCGTTGCACGGATACGGGCGCAGCGCAGGCGGGTGGGTGAGGAGTCTGTCGCACGCCCAGCGTTTCTCAGAGCATCATGAATGAGTTCTGTTACTCTTCTGTTCAAGTTGTACAGATACAGACTGGAAAGACCAAAGAGGATGCAAACAAACAAACGCTCAACTTGTTTAAAGAAACGACCAGCGTACAGGACAAACAGAGTAAACAAGAAACAAGACAAGATGGAATAACAAGAATTGGACTGGAAATGTCGCAATAGAAGAGTAAAGCCCAGACGGGGGAGGGCCTGGCTCTGGCTCTCTGTAAAGTTCTAGGTTTGGTTCTAGGCTACCAGGGGTGTCCCAGAGAACCGAGAGTAGTGGGTGGGTAAGAAAGGAGGAGTCGGCCCAGAGAAACTCAGACTGTTAAGCCAAGGATACCAAGTGAGTCCAAACAAAAAAGAGTTTCCTTTTGTTTGATGATCTGACTCGATCTGAGTTAATTTGGAATGAATGATATGACAGAGAATAGAAGTAAAAGAGAGAGGAGGGGAAATAAGAAACAGACAGGGAGGGTAAGACGGTAATATTTCTGTTCTCACTTCTCACTCTCTACTGACTGACTGAGTGTCTCGTCTTTCTCTGTGGCCGTGTAAGAGGCGGCAGATTACGACGGTGAAAGCGGCGGAGGAGGCAGTCCAGTCAAGTCAGTCTCTGTCCAGTAAGTGGAGAGAAAACAGAATGGCGGTGCGTCCGGAACGAGAGCGGGCTACTGTAGGTAAGGTACTACAATCGCTATCACTCAGCACAACATAGCCCCGGAAGACATGGAACAAGATACCGGTAGTCTGTTAGTCTTAGTCTCTGTACTGTATCCGTACCTACAGGACAGTGGAGGGACAAGGCCAAGAAAAACTGGGTTTCGGTGGCAGCGAAGCCGAGTAACCCAGCCAATGTCGGGACGTTCTAAGCCAGATTCAGCCTCATTCAGTGCATGGGCACGTGGGGTTCAGTGGGGAGAAGTTCTACTGACCAGTGACCAGAGTCTGTTGAGCTTCTGTATTCCCACTTTCTTCATCCACAGGCTGTCACCCTGAACAGGGATTGGTCAGGGCCTTTCGTCCGCGGAAGCTGCCAAGCGAAGAAGGTCGGTCTGTCAAAATGTGATCAACAGTAACCATCGAACTTTGGCTTGACGGTTTGTTGAGCCTTGAAGGACTCAGGAGGAGAGGCGGTAAGGATAAGACAACCCTGAACAAGGCGGGGAAAGATCCAGAAGTCTAAGACAGGAAGAAGAGACGAGAAAGAAGGTGAGAGTAGAACCGGAAGAGAAGGATTCAGTAACTCCGTGAATCCCCAGTCTCTACTGTATGTACAGTACAGTACAGTATGGTACTCTGCCTAGTCTGCTAGTTTGCAAACTGCAGCAAAGAATATGTAGCTAAGCGGCAGATAACACCAAAGGTGAGTGAGATTGGGGGCGTTTGCGGGGAGGGAAATCCTTGGAATATGAGATGCAACAGTCCGTATCTGTATAGTGTATCGTATCTGTCTAGATGGAGGGGGGAACAAATCATCCAATAGGAAGAGTAGGATGGGCAGAAATGGTGATGCGCCTCGATGAAGCACAGAAGTTGTGACTGTTGTGTACAGATGAGGATGAAAGAGAAGAATGAAAGAAAAAGAATTCCCTGAACAAATCTTGCTCATACCCAAGTACCATCTCACGGCCAAAATGTTTCAAAGAGGATATACTATCCGTACTGTAACCTCAATTCATGACGCTTCTGCCCAGACGAAATTGACGATTAATTACCAACTCTGTCAAGGAACTAAATGGCCAAGAACATAACCGCCCAGAATCAAGACTTATTGGCTCGCAACAACTCCGTAGCCTTGCCGGTTCTCTCATTGATGTTCACTAGGATAAATGGATAAGTTGATAGAGTCTGGGCACACGCAAGTCACTACACTCAAGTTCTGGTGAGATTCTTGCTGGTGACCTACTTGATCGGTCCTTTTCGGCTGGGAATAAGGACAGTATAATATCTATCGTATAATCTCCTTCAGCCTTGTTCATGTTTGTGTAATTATGTGCTCCCAGATCTGTCACATCGATGTCGCCCTCTTTGCATCATATATCGTTTCATCCATGTTGATCCCCCGGATATCAGTATCATCTATGAACCAGTATCCGTCATATTCATCCGGATCGTCTAGCAATGCTACTGTTTGCGGGGTGGTTGATCTCGGTTCCTGTAACATCAACGTGTTCTCGTTCCTGTACATCTCTTGACTGTTTCCAATAACCTCTTACTGTGCATACTGCAGCAATCAAAGTTCAAAACTACGCGATTAATTAGTTTAATCTATTCAACGCGTCCGTGACACTTTTGGCCTCGTTTTAATTGCCTCGTTCGCCCGTTTTTCCCGCGTTCCTTATCTTGGCCTCGACCACAAGCTGGTCCTGCTCTCGACCCCCATGTCCCTTGGCACTAGTGGTCGATCATTCACTCTAGGCCAGTCCAATTTTTGATGTCATCACTGCCTCTTTCCCTTTCATAGCCTAAAGAGAGAAAGTCTCATCATTGAAGACGAAAGCGATAACGTCTTTATCGGGGCTTAGATTAGATAGACGCGTATGGGATTTGAGGTTGATGACACAGCATAGCACTCAGCCTCGTGCATTCGACATTCAACATAGCCTTCTTGAATGAAAATCCTTCGAGGCAAATTTACTAGTGTCAAATAAACTACAATGAGGCTTTTAAACATGTGCCTCCTCATTCCTACGTATTCAGTTACCTATGCTTTGTTGAGTGAGGAGAAAGAATCCAGACTGCGCCACTAGCCATCGTCATCAGGTACGGGGACGCCATCAAACCGTCTTCTCCTGGCGATCCCTTCTCTCCCCCAGACTTTCGATAAATGCTTTGCATCTCAAAGGCCAGACCAGACCCTTGCAAGATTACATTTAATGGTTTAGTGCTTTCAGGGTCACGCGATCTTCAACTCTGACTCAACACCAAGCCTCACGATACACGATAACCCACGGATACCCTGTCCTTCTTACTGCAACTGTCTCATGGTCATAAATCTTCCCCAAAAGGGTTCTTCACTCTAACGTACGCCACTTTGTCCATAGCGTCCTCTTTTTGCCCCTCTCCTCTCCTCTCTATCAACCCCTCTTCTCCTCTTTCCCCCGCCTTGATGCTCTACAACTCTAACTCCTCTCTCGTGCTCAAGTCAGGTGGGAATAAAGACAGTCAGACTGGGCCCTGAATGACATTTAATGGATGGATCTTCCAACGGTGGCTAGTGCACAGACGTTTCGCCCACAGATCTTACTCTTCTCTTCCCCCCGCCAAGTAAAGTGTCTAGTCATGATATTCGCCTCTTCTCTGAATGGGCAATTGTTAGTCGAGACATGCAGAAATCCCGTGCAAATCTCTTCAAACGTGTAAAAGTCTCAACGTCCCCCATCTCCATCGTCTCCGTTCACCTTGTCCCTATGAGGTATGCCGGGTGGAGAAGACAAAACTCACCTCCAGACTTATCATGTCATGCCTCAAAACCCACAGCCCAGGCTCGGCATGATGACATCTGTATCCACAAGCCAGGAATTACCTTCTTGTTTTTCAAACTACACTCTTACAAGGTAAATACTATATGCACTCCTGCAGAATTACATATGTATCTTGTTTCTTATGACAATCACTGAATTGTTACTGGTGACTCCACGTACATGGATTTACTGCATCTCCAAGTTTTGTTGTCGGAGGTTTCTGGAAACAAATTGGAAACTTCTTTCGTCATAGCACTTGGAAGCTGAGGATCAACAGAAACAAAGATATCATCTCGCTGCGATTAGCATATGCAGGGTAGAAGGATCGACCATGTTCTGACTTCTATGGGTGTCTGGGTGTGTATCGAAGATCTCTATAGCCTCATCTGGGGCTCGTCAGGGCGCCAGAAGAATTGGCCGCCGAGAGCATAAGGGACGAAATAATTCGGCCATCTTATTTGAGCTTATACTGGCACTTGCTTCACTTTGCTTTGGCACCCTAAGCCTCAGAGGACGACTACTCTGCTACTCACCTGGGACTATCTTCAAACAACTCCATCGTTGAAACAGAATTGTATCTGATATAAATAACCCTGCTGTTGTATGTTGAAACACGGCATGAGCCGTCTTGGTACAGATTTTAAGCCTCTTGAAGCAATGCCGGTTTGATTGAGATGATCTCTTCGGCTCTTATTCGTCTCGTTTCAAGATCTTCATTCTGATACATCTATGATACAAGGTACCGGACTGAAGATGTTTCAATAGTCTTCAGGTTAAAGTTAATAGACCGCCACATTCCTATATAAACTGTAACATCTGTGTCTGGAGAATTCATGTTCTATAGATTCGAACGGTGGTGCGAGTCGAGTGTCTCTGTGTGTTGAAGTTACAGAAAACATATACGACACTAGGTGGTGATGACCACGGCAAGGAAGCCAGTCTGTATGTATTTCTCTTCGGTGCCGGAATATAAGTCTATCTAAGAGAGGTGATATGCGTTTCCTAGGCCTATCTGTAGTTCCTGTAAGTAAGAAGTGCTTGACGAGCAATCAGCGACAAGTATCATGACTGGTATCAAGACTTTGGCTAGTACCATTGCAACATCCTATACAGTCCGTAATCCTGAATGACTTTCTTTCACTCCCGTCAGTGTCAGAAGAATTGGCTGTCGAGAGTATAAGAGACGAAATAACATGGTTACGTTGTGCGAGCTTAGAAAACACTTAAGCTACTTTGGTCTGGCACACTAGATCTTAGAGAACAATTCTTCTGTTACCCACCTGACCCATCTCTCCTGAGACTATGTTATACTTCGCAGAAGAGTTGTTCCTCTTGGGATTCTTATCCCGCGACTGATTCAGCCATGGCGGCGCCGTGGATAGTGAGAACGATGAAGCTATACGCAGCCGATTAGCCTTCGAACAGGTTTCCAACAATTGCTTTGTACCGTTCGGTTCCCTCATACTATCACTTACTAAGTGGCTACCGCGTAGCCGAGTTATCGAGGTCTTACGATTGTTTCGAATTGACTGATTCACAACTGGTCCTCACGCCACACACCAACCCGGATTCCTATCAGGCCCGATACCGCCTATCTAAGTAGCTTCAAAGACTACCTAGAGACTTATAGAGTTATCGGCATATTAAGCCGAGTCTCCTGATCATTATGAGTTGCATGAAAACTATCGTGACAGCACATAGGAACAGCACATGCTTTCTACAGGGTAGCTAGCAAAGTTGCGGTGTGAGGTGGAAATCCACAACTTGGCACAGACGCACTCCATACAGCGTTATAATTAGAGTATATCAATCTTCTAGGTACCTGGAATCTATTAGGCAAGTTCGGTATGCCACATTAGTCGTGGTTGTTGATAGAGGTCCGAGTTTCACTTGTCAACTAGAAGATGTCATCTGGCAGCCAGCGACAAGATCACTCTGAGACCCATTATCGCGACAACTGTAACAGAGAGAACAAGCGTAATTAAACAATAGAATACGAGTTTACTAGTCGTTGTGTTATGTCTGAGAACACCCCGTGATACGTTTGCCGGTTGCCAGCAAAGCATAGTGCATCGTCAGCTTCACTATGCAGTCCCAGCTTCAAACCCTTCCGCAACCCGAACACCGGCTCCATATCCATGATGCAGGGGAAGAATAAAGATTAGTGCAGGTACCATGAACATCAACCTATCATAACTGACAGCACTATAAAGTCCACGATGGGAGCTCCCATGCTGCATGCTTATTCCGATAGCAGCTCCGGCAGCACCTTGTGCTTCCCCGAGGCATGCCAATGCCCCGCCATGGCCTCTCGGTTATTGAAGAAACGTTTACAGAATGAGCGGTTATATGGCGAGTCAAAGTAGAGCTTGAGAACATCAGACTGGAAAGCTTCTTATGGCTGATAGAGACAGAAGGCCGTCTTTGAAGCAGTTGTGTTACAACTGCATGTATTTGCACCTCTCAACTCTTTGTATCATGAAAGCTCAAGTTTCTGATAATTTCATATGTCAATCATATGACATATGGCAATAAATGTAACTATCTATCTATATATCAAAGTATATATATGAACTAGAGTCGGCAATCTCGAGCGCCTATCGTAAGCGCAAGTCTAGATCTCTAGTGCGACCAAGATCCAAATCGATTATAAATGTGCCTCAAAAACCTGTTTGTCAAATCCTTTACGCATAGCTGCGGTTGACGTTTTTGAATCAGGCTATTGTTCAAGACGAGTGGACTTTTCGTTCTGACGAACAAATGCAGACGTAACCCCCCACCTGCAATGGTGCAGGAAGCATGACATCAAAGCTGTCAATATCGTGTTGCCGTATATCTTGCTCATCATGACATGGATACTTAACCATGACCAGGGTATAGGCTGAAGTAGGATACCTCTACGCAGCAATACAGGTCTCCTCTTTTAGATAGTCTAGACTCTTGATATTCTTAGACATTGTCCTGGGCAGATCCGAAGTGCTTGCCAATACTGATCATGAAGAAGATATAACGCTTCACAGTATATGGAAGGATGTTTGGCGCCGAGTCTCTCGTAGAGAATGGGACAAGGATGAACATATTTCTGATTTGATGAGCTTCGACATTGCAAGCTCTGCCGACGTCGGTTTAGCAGATGCTCCGTGCTTCAATCGCCTGTCCATCCCCTGTCAAGTCGATCCCCTTGGCTTCCAAGCGAAGCTAGGGTTATCCTGGCCCCTCCACAAGTTTCGTTCCCGTCTGAAGTAACTATGAAAACAACGGCATCAAGATCGGTTTTGCTGGCCCTTTGAACATGGTCGTGATATCACAACGCATTGTGAGGATCATATATTACATTGCTGTAATATGCTGGACCAACAACGCCCGCAGTTGCATTCTCTGTCTCTACTGCATGGTGGCAATGTTACTCAAGATCTGCGTAAGAGAAAAATCACCTCTGAGCATGTGCCCATGAATATACCAATGGCTCCATAGCGGCAAATCGAGGTGCAAATGTGAGAGGTTTGAGCAGTAAACGAGCAGCATCAGGATCAGGGTGCAGTGGGGATCCCCTGTGGTCTCTTGAATTTGATGGGCAGACTCCCTCCGAAGGCCCTGGGCCTGGCCTGTCATGTCTTGAAAAATAAACAAAAGGACTGACCCACAGTGGTCCAAACTGGATTGAATGAAATATTATCACCTGTGTTACCTGCGATGTTGCAGATAATGGTAGGTAGTCTCAAATACTATTCGAGGTCGAGTATCAAGGAAGCACCCTTTAGATATCAGCAGAAGCAAAAGCACCGTTCTGTAAACAGCTGCAGAATGCGTGACAGTTATCCGATGTCTCAAAGTTCTATGTAACGGTACTGTATGTCTTCAGACCAGTAGAGTTGCTGAGACTGAAAGATAGCCAAGTCAAATTTGAGACCTACTCCAACCAACCAGAAAAACAATACGGCCGATGCTCTGCAGTAGTCTGCAGGACGATAACTGTTGCCGAAAATGTCGAGCTGCGTTGCGCCGCGTTGAACTTGACTCGGCCTTGGACCAACAGATGCTGGCTGATAACTAGGTGTTGATTGAAGGATCCTGACAGGGCAGACGTGTGAAGAAATACCCACCATGCTGTAGCGCACGCGCCAGTCTCTGAGAGCCTAGATCGCTTTCGGCAAGGGCTCGGGAGCTGGCGAGCCTTCTGCTTGATCAGTGTCGACTCAGCAACTGTTACAGCAGAGTACCAATCCGCTGACGGTGGGGATGGTTAAGTCAAGGACAGGACAGGCAGTGCAGATGAGAAAACAACCACTAACTCTCGTGAGAAAAGATGGATGGGTCATCTTGCGGCTCATCATCGATCAGTAAACCAAACAAGCACTAACTTAGGACGCTGTAAGATTGATATCGTTGCGCCAATTGGAGCGGACCATCACTGACATGCCGCTAGACAAATCGATTTGATCAGTACGTACTGTACTGTACGTCCATTGCAGCTGAGCTATTTTTGCATGGTGTTTGAGCAGTCTGCTTGCTTCATGTCCGAAGTTCCCTCTTCTGGCCGGGGCCGATGATGTTCATTTGGCCCTAAAGATTGTGGCTCCGTCTTGGCTGTGCTACATGAGACTACACGAAAGACCCTTGTGGTGCCTGTCTCGAGGAAAAACCAACAACAGCCCATGTGGGTTTTGAAGTTGAGCATCATGTAGCCGTGACAGATCCAGGTATGGTGTGACTCAAACGGCTTTAGTTGCCATCTCCGATCATTCAGGACTTGTCTATGCTCAAAATCCTTAATCAACAAGGTGCAGCGACTCCAGTGAGAACCAACTGCATATGAAGGCTCTTCATATGAGGGGTCCAATCTAAGATCCGATGTTCAGCAAGTCAATGTCAATCAATGAACAGGGATTGATTGAGCAGCCAAGAGCGGCCTGTGCTTCCACTCCGGGGGAGCGAGGAGAAACAAAGCAAAGTTGCATGTTTGGTGAATGCCGTGATATCGCATATGGCCCAAAGCCACCCAAACAGCGACATCTGTCATATTCCATCCACAACTCAGTATCTTAGCAGAAGCTGTAGGACCTGAGAAGCTAAGTCACCTGTGGTGGACACGGATCATCGGTTTTGGTGCGCTGAACCGTGCACCATAACGCTCTAAGGCTGCTGGTCGACACAGGCACGCAGCGCAGGTAACACAACCGTCCGTGAGTGGAAGAGACCAGGGCTGGCGGAGATGCTGCATGTTCTCTTTCGGAGTCTTTCAATAATATGTAAATCTCATCAACCAGCCGAAGCCGAAGAGGATCCGCAATACTGCAACCCTGGTCTGCTTTTGTTTAGCTGCCGTGTTGGACGATCTGCGGTTTGCAGTGTCCGCTTGCTGGTTACCTTCTCCAGGCCGGTCTCCCTCCGTGTGTAATCGGCCGCTGTTCCTGTACTGCAAATGCGAGTATCATTGGAGGAAGCAAGGCAACGCGGCAGCTGTCTATGGGCGGAGCATTTCCAATCTCAATAGCATTGGCGAGACAGACAATGCGACGTGATGTGATGATGCATTTTCTTTGGCCACTTATCAAAGTACCAGACTGTACTCTACCTTTTTTGCTTCTGCTGTGCTCTGTTGAATAGTCCTGCGTGGATAAGGCACGGAGATTTCTGCTTCTGCACCTCAAATTGTTTTGTTGCTCTCGGAGAAAGATATCCATGTTCCGGTGGTTAATGTGGAGGTTCGTGTTGGAGAGGAAGCGAGAGGGATTCGTAATAAAGCGGACTTTCGTGGTTGTCAGATTGCGACAGTAAGTGATTGTAGCAAGGGAATAGGGTGACATATTTGGATTTAGTGTTATTAAGAGGAAAGGTTAGTACGCAGCTAAAAGCGATGAAGCCACGAAACGTCAACCTGCTACAGATTGGCGTGAGTGTACAGGCAGGTACTGCCCAGGTAGGTAAAGTATGGGTTGTAGGCACAGCAGCAGTAGCATATAGCAGCGGGTTTCCCCACTCTTGCGTCGACAACTAAGCTAGCATTAACGAGGCAGGGACCTCGGATTTGAGGTTATCTGCACCTACCATTTTACCTCCGGTCCGACCAACTAGATTCCTTGTCTTCAACTGGCAGGAGTAACCTAGCAGCATGCCAAGGTTCCTACCTTTCTGGGATTAAAGGAACTTGGGCAGGTGCGAGTGCGATAGACAGAATGAAATCTCTACTCTATATCGTGAACAGGAAGGAAGGAGTCAATTGCGTATCACTTGCTGCAGCCACCATCCAATGTGATATTGTTTCTTTCATTGGATCCTGTCTACCTCTACATGCTGCACTGCATCTTGTTCATTGCATCGCACACTTACACATCTCCGTCATTGGACCAGCAATTGGCATGCATCGGGGCCCAGTTCCTGCATCCTAGGACCCAATTTACATTGCGTGTCCCAGGATATTATTATACCTGCCGGATAGCTCACTCGTCAATGGTCTTTGCCGTTCGCAGCTTCTGGTTGGACAATGGGTTCGTGAGTTTCTCCCCATCTGTCGACATGCAATGTCGAAAGACATAAGACATACATACGGGACTGTATCCAGCCTCTCGCATCTGCACAATCAGCATCAGGATCAGGATCGGGAGCAGAAACAATAGCAACAATACTTTATTTGCGCAACTGCTGCATTCCACAGGGTTCACCTTGAAGCTTGAATGCGAATGCAAGATGCAAGACGCAAGACGCAAAACACCACCTCTTGATTCTGATACGACAGGCATGCTTGTCTCACCAAAAGATGAGCGGCTAATGGATGTACGGACTATGCTATGCTATGCTATGTTGCAGCTTGCAAAGTCCCTACATACAGCATTTTCGACAAGTCCTAGTTGTGTATTCAAGCCTCTTTCAAGCTGTTAACCCACTCCCTACCAGATCCTCACCAAGCCAATGCAATGCAATGCTATGCTATGCTATGCTGTGCTGAATGGTTGTCTCGTTTTGTCTTGGCTTGACTTTGGACTCTACTTTGCTGTACTCGCTCGCGCCAGTACAAGGTAATGGGATCCACATGCTAAACACGAGCAAGGTCCCATGTCTTTTCTCCCGACTAGTCATCGACGCCATCGAGGTTTTGTGTGAACCCTGCTGCTTAATATGAACCCCAGAGGCAAAATAACGAAACGACAACGACCAGGACCATGATGTGCGCCGCGGGCCGAGCAGCACTGGCCAAGGGCTATCAGGGCTTTGACATGGGCTGTCACTGGGCACGAGACGTGACCCTCATGCGCCAGCCCAGGAATCGGCGCCACGACGATAGGGTCCTGGAGTAGTGAACGGACATGCTGGAGTTTTCAGGCCAAGGCACTGAGCTACCTAGCTAAAGGTGCTAAAGACGACTCCACGCTTGCGAGCCTGCGCCCCCATACCCTGTCGCTGCACCATACTGGACGCAGTCGCTGTTCTCCCCGCTTGCGAGCACGCTCCAGTATTTCTCGACAACTTGCAGTAGCAACAACTGAACAACGAGAAAAGAGAAAATCAAATCTGTACCGGTCTCGGTAGTAACGCGGCCGGGGTCGGCGTCCAACGGAAACGGGACTCAACTGATCTCAGCAACAACGCCTCTCAAATAACGCGCGCCAGTCTCTTGTGTGATCTTAGTACACCCCCTCCTCCAATCCCATTCGCGCTACTAATTAGCTACATCGTTGTGCCCTCTTATCCCCCCAAGTCGAGCCGCCGCCGCCGCCATACATGGGCCCTCCAACCCTCCAAATCATCCAACCCCTCGCTCCACCGGTCCTAATGCAGTGAGCGCAGGACCCAATACACCCCTGCCGTCTTGTCCTCCATTGTCCAGACCAAGATCAAATCTCGACAGACTTGCGCGCTTGTCTCTACGTAGTTGCCGCCCTACCAGTGCCACCACAACTAGGTACACACTACGATGGCCCACGGCCTCATCAAGGACCCTCTCTACTCCATGTTCATGCATAGTCCGTTTTGGAGACGGGGTTTGGCATAGGTATATATCGTAGACCCGTTCCCCATCTTCACCCCAGGCTGTTATCATTGCCACTACCTCTTTTCCTCCTCGCTCTTCTTCCATCGGCCAATTCCTCTTGTCATGGCCCTCTTTGAATAGTTCCCTTTCCCGTCATTGTATATTATACGTCCGCTACCTCGAATCTTACGAAGGTGCGACTGTGTCTCTGGTGCATAGTGTTTTTGCTTTGGTACTTCCAGCGTCTTTGATTCACTTCCCACCTCACCCCAATCATCTTGGACGGTCAACCACTGTCAATTCCAGAGAGTACAAGATCAAATCTCTTGTTACACCCGAAATCACTTATAAACACCTTCTCGCACTGGTTCTTTCGGACATATACATTCGCTGTTTGGTATCCGTCAATAGCCGTTTATATCACAAAAACTCCTCCTTGCTCTAAGAGCAAACCAACACCAGTCACTTACACGACAACTCTATCGGATTTCACAACACACTCACGGCATCAATATGTCTGAATCAGATTATCAAAGCCTTGGGCGAAGCCCTCTTGGTTTTGCTGGGCCATTAACGCTCTCGATGCCTTCTTTCAACTTTTGGTATTCGAGCTCCTTCTGGCTGTACCTGTTTTTGGGTCTCTGGTAAGTTACTATGACACACCTCATTAGCAGTTTTCTGGCAATGAGGCTCGTCTGGAGTCTATCCATCTGTTATTGCAGACTATTAAAGCACTTCATTGCCAACCGAATCTAACAATATCTCAGGGTCCACCGCTATCTCCGTCTCCTAGTCCACTGCGTTAGCCACTGGACATACAAGTCAAAGCCTATTCCTGCCAAACCAACATTTACTAGCAAGGACGTGACTGTTGTCATCCCTACCATCCACAATGCTTTTGAGGAGCTTCGTCCTTCTCTAGAGAGTATCCTGGCCTGTGAGCCAGCCGAGCTGATCCTGGTCACAACGCATGATAAGCGAAAGGAGCTGCAAAAGTTGGCCGACTCCCTAGTTTTCCCTAAGGTCCGCGTTCTAGACACCCCCATCGCAAACAAGCGCCTTCAAGTGTGCGAGGCCCTTCCCAAGGTCGAGACCCCCATCACCATCATGGCGGACGACGATGTGACCTGGCCCTCTACCCTTATGCCTTGGATCTTGGCCCCGTTCGAAGACCCTGAAATCGGTGGTGTTGGAACTTGCCAGCGAGTTCGACGAGAGCACGACGGTTCCTGGTCAACCAAAGCTTGGAACTGGTTGGGTGCTGCCTACATCGAGCGTCGCAACTTTGAGATCTCGGCCACACACAACATCGACGGTGGTACTTCTTGCATGTCTGGTCGTACCGGCGCCTACCGCTCTGAAATTCTCTCCAGCCACGACTTTCTTCACGGCTTCAAGAACGAGAAGTGGAGAAAGTGGATTTTGAATGCTGACGACGACAACTTTGTGACTCGTTGGCTAGTGAGCCACCAGTGGAAGACATGGATTCAGTATGAGAAGGAGTGCGAGATTGAGACAACATTGGAGAACAGCACTAAGTTTCTGTACCAATGCTCTCGATGGGCACGAAGCAACTGGCGAAGCAACTGGACCAGTATGGTTACTGAGCGCTATATCTGGAAGTGAGTAAATCTGATATCCAAGACGCGATTAAAAAAGTCTCTAACAAAAAAACAGGCAACAATTGTGGTGCACATACGCCCTGCATTTCGCGACTTTCACTTCGCTGGCCTTCCTTGTTGATCCGCTTCTCCTCGCTTCAGTCTGGTGGGGAACCGCAGACTGGGATATGCAGAACCGCCGATACGCTTTCTGGTCCCAGTTTGTCTTTATGTTCGCCTTTACTAAGGTGGTCAAGCTGATGGGTTTGTTCATTCGAAACCCCAGCGATATTCTGTTCTTGCCTGTTTCTGTCGTATTTGGATACTTCCACGGATTGATCAAGCTCTATGCTCTTATCACTCTGAACATGACTTCATGGGGTAGCCGAGCAGATGGTGATGCCAACGATGAGCAGCGACTGGCTCCCGCTCCCCAACCTTCAATTGTCTTGAAGACTCCTCCTGGAAAGGGCTCGCTTATTCGCTACAATGCTCGCCAGAAGGGACGACAACCGCAAGGACAACAAGGCGCATGGGAGAAGAGCGACTATGCCGCCTACGATTCAAGCACATCGTATGTACCAATACGGGTGCACACACCAATGGCAACAACGCCAGACTCGAAGCTGTATGCGAACGAAACTTCGATCAGCGGACACTGTTGGGCAATCTGACCTGGCAACGAAACGATTTTGATGAGGCCATGAGTAACGTTTTCATTTTTCACATGGGAAGTTAATTGTCCAAGACCAAAAGAGGTCGAGAAAAACACGAAACTCTTCCCGCTTATTCTCTTTCATTACTTCTTTCACACCACACCAAAGCCACCACCAAAAAAAGAGGGACGGACGGATTGGGGACATGGAATGGAAAAAGTTCTTGCTTCTATTTTTGAGAGGAACGATGGAGACGCTTTTCCAGTCGACGGCCGCTGACGAGGTTCAGAATGTCACCTGCTTATGGATTGAGATATTTCCAGAGCAGATGAAAGACATGTGGTAACCTGAACAGCGAGCTTTGCTGGACCAAATAACTTTGGTGGGCATAAAGCAGTCGAGGCTATCATGATACTAGCTTCAACTCGACTTGCTGACGGAGCCCGAGCTGAGGTCATCATTTCTCTGTTTATTTTGTAACAATTTGGGATTATATGGGATTGGATTACGGATGGAGGCATTTCTACGTGGTGTGCGAGGTTCACAAAGGGTATACAAAGCTTTGAGGCATGTGATAGTGATAATTCAAACATCTGGAGTTTTCAAGCTCCTCAACCTACAATTACTCTGCCTTGGCTGTTTCTTTCTGACTGTGATGAGTTCGCGGGGACAATGATGCAGATACTGCATATACCCACATCGAAAAACAACAAACCCGTTAGTTGGAGAATACATAGATACATGATCAAGATGGTGTCGTTGACACTAACTTAGCTCCAAGGTTAGTGATGACAGCCATACCTAAAGAAGACTGAAGGATGGATTATGGGTTGGCACTGTAGATCCACATCACAACAACACCCCACAAATACCATTAGTTTCGTGGTACGACAGCTCAGATGCTTTGCAGGTCTGGTCTTGGTCTTGGTCTTGTTGGATGCGACCTTGATTTTTCTCGAGCCTGTCAGACCAAAGCAAATTCTGCAATGTCGCATGCTAACGTACTGTCACCCCCAAAACGAGTGCCGGAGGATCGATATCGGCGATAGCCACAAAGTCAGAAAAACAACAATGACAGTTTTGGTGCACAGATGAGGCTTTGCGATATCCAGGGTCCTGCCCTGTTAGGTAGTGCAGCTCACCAGCCAGACAACGCGAGTCGTAGCAGGTGGCATTGAGGCTACTTTGGTACCACTTTCGTGTCATTTCCAGGCCTGTCTTCCCTGATCACCGTTGCATCTCCAGCGGGACTCAATTCGCGATGAGCTGCAGAGACAGGGAAGACAGGGGAGTTTCGTTGGACAAGACAAGCCCTGTAAGACCCCCGCAGTCGTCGCATTTTGTGCTCCGCTCCCCCCTCCTCGTCGGCCGAACCAAGATAGTTCACCATTCACGATGGCAATCTCTGAAGCAGTTTGATGAGTTTTCTGACAGGAGCAAGATGGGTCGCGTGTTACAGTTCCAAATCTTGATGACTGCGAATCAACATCAGATGAGCAACCCAATGGAATAAGGCAGAACAGAAACGTAATGAGCTCGCCTAGAGGGGGAGGGGTCCGATGACTTTGACTGGAGGACAAGTGTTGAATAAACGCCAAGAAGAAAACCAGGGTTGCTAGTCAGGCTAAGCATTTGTGGACAGCGATCGCCTGCAACTTGGCCTGCTTTGATATGATTATAGCCTCTCTTGCGCGGGGTTTTTCTCTCTATCCACTTGAGTTAGATATCATGATGTGAGACAGACGACGCAAGGTACTGTACCTAGATAATCCTGAGGTTAGCTGAGTCTGGGGGTGTGAGCCAGGGTATGGACCCTAGGTTCTCTGATGCGACTGGTTCTTGTCAGTTCAGAACTTCAGCAACAGGACTTGGTTTCTTGCTGTTTCTGCACATGCACAGGCAAGCACCTGAAAAGGAAAAGGCAGTGGAGCTGACGGGCGCCTACGTTGTATCGTATTGCATGCAACCTCTTG
Organism: Fusarium coffeatum; assembly: GCF_003316985.1. Lineage (NCBI taxonomy): Eukaryota > Fungi > Ascomycota > Sordariomycetes > Hypocreales > Nectriaceae > Fusarium > Fusarium coffeatum. Next base: position 149,109 of record NW_022157873.1, on the reverse strand, counting down.
TGCATGGTAAATTACGACTGCTTTGATAGTGACATATTGTTGCAATTCACTACTTGACCTTGCAACTGTGTTGGTTCTTGTCCGGCTTTTGCGGGCCTTTGGGGCTCTGCTTTTCCTGTGTGCTGCCGGCATATGACCGTTATTGGACCGCCTCAACTCGAATTGAGTAACGATATAGCCCGCTGTTGATAAGGTACATCGATAGGTAGAGTATCGGCCTTGGCCGTTACTGGCACGGGTTGCTAATGTCAGATATCATGGCTGGACACGTGAAGCTGAACAGCTCTCTGTTGACAACCACAAAAAAAGCACAGCCTAGCAGATATCCACAGCGGGAGACCTGTGACGATGTTCTGATTTCAAGATCCATCAGGGACAGCAAAGGACCGACCCTGCTGGTGTCAAACCTTGGTCAAAGGTTGCAAAGAATCCCCACAATCTTGATTCTTCTTCTTTGCATCGCATCACGTTAGACGCAGGTCCCTGGTTGTAAATCCTCCGAGAATACCCTTTTGCAGATCCTGAACCAGCAGGGCCAATCTCATTTTCGCCGGAGGTTTACTCCAGAGATTGGCATGACCTTCTCTCAACGCTCATAAGGCCGATAGCCCCACGAGATGACACGGATAGCCACATATCGGCAAAGTCACTGGGTTATCGATATTTGTGTGTGCAGTACCCAGATCTGGTTCGGCGAGCCGCCGTTGTACCTGCTGTATTGTGACAAGTTGATGAGTTGGGACCCTTGCAAATGCCCCATTTCCCCTCTTTCGACAAGATATCGCCGTGGGTCCAAAGCTCGGACTTCAATCGGCAATAACAGGGATGGCACAGTTGGTTCAGTTGAATGTTTGATCAAGGACAGCTAGGTTAGGTAGGACAGGGTTGAGGTGAGTACTCAGTCTAGAATGTAGGTTTGATAGAAAACTGCAACGTACTTAGAGTTGCATTGAGTGTTGGTGATGTTTTGCAATCGTATGAGCTTTGCCAAGTAGAAACGTCTTCCAGAGTGAGACATGTAGATGTCGATCACTAGAAACGACATGAGGCTTGGCTTGGCTCCAATGCCGTGTTGGAGTGATTCTGTGCTCCAACCCTCTATCTAATCGACATCAATAACCTAGACGGACTATCACCGGGTACCTACTGTAGAAGGATCACATAGTTAGAGGATTTGTAAAGACACGATAAACGAAAGTTCAGATGCCAAATCGAGGTTGGCATCTCAAGAAGAAGCAATGGTCAAAGCTTCTATCCTGGATGGATTACCTGATGAGGCAACTTGAGATCTTGTAGCTTACTGTACCGAGCGGGATCTAGATAAGGTAACCACCATCCAGCAGACACGGTACATGCACCTACCTTCCTCTACCTCAAGTTATCTTGGGAAGGAGCCACGGAGGACGAATCATCGTGATCTTTTCAGGTGAGTTACGTATGTACTCTACTGTACCTGCCCAAGATTATCTGGATCCTTCTCTTCCCTCCCGTCTTTTCTCCATCTTCTCCATCTCTAGTCCTACAGATATCCCCTCATCACCAAACGATGGCGCAATAACGGGAAGACCCCGGCCAACATGGCGTCCAGCGATTATCAACTGTCCATTGCACCTCTAAGATCGACAAGTCCGTTCGCTCATCGCCCGTTAACCTGTCTTGCGTTGTACGGTACATCCACGGTACATGCACCTACCTCTGCAGCGTCCACTAATATTATCTAGTCGCTGGCCCTGCAACCAAGGATCTCTATCCCCCCCCCCCCAAATGTTTAGCTGCAGCTCGCTATCGGCCGGAGGCGTCGCATCGCCAAAATGTCTACATACCCATGCCCATGCATGTTCATCTCATGATGGAGGGAACCCTGACGTTTTCTCAGGCACACCAACGCGAAAGCCAAGAATCGCTGCAGATTCCGTACTCTCCCGGAGGAAATGTAGCACAGAGACCCTTCCACCCATCTGCAGTAGATTCAGCCTGTAGGCTCGTTGAGTCGTTGTACAATGATGAAACAAAAAGAGACATCAAAAGCAAAGGCATTCTACAGCGATGCAAGTCATACTATGCGGTACTATTACTTCTGCTTCTGCTTATCAACATGCACTTGATCGATCGATAGAGATGGGTACTGGTCTTCTCACAATTACGGAGTACCTCATATGGGTTTCCTGGCTACAACAGGGTCTTTGAAACTACCTACGTACAACAAATTACTCACGCCCGCAGATGCACCGGTTTAGCAACATCCCGTCCTAAAAGTGCGACGACGACGGCTTAGCATCGGTGGCCATCGCCCACTTTCGGAACTCCGCTTCAACTTGGGACAAAGCCGCAATAGCCGCCGGGCCGGTCCATTTCTACACAACTCTATGTTTCGCCTAGAAAAGCACCTGTTTGTTGCTCGGTTGTTATGACCTCCGGATACCAGAGGTCTGATTGTCGTAGTTAAGTAGGTCTACGGCACAGAGACTGCTAACGCAATGTCTCACTGCTTTGCTTTGATCTCTCAAACGTGCAGGTTGTTGTCTCAGAATCGACTGTTCAACAATTCTGATGCTGCTGCGCTACCTGAAGAACCTAGACGCGATAGATTTTAGTGCCTCGAGTCCCCTGTCAAGTCACTAAGCCGTGCTCCAGGTGTGTCCATAACATACATGGACGTCCGAGCGTGCATCCTGCAGGCCATGCTTGCGTCGCGCCGTCTTTCTCCACCAACCGACCTCACCAACCGAAGATGGGATATCGGGATGTTCGTGTCGGCAACATCGTGAACACCTGTGGGGGAGGGGACCATGGTAGACATCTAACAAGTGGCAGGACAGGAACTGGCTTCTTTCCTGAGCCACCACCCTGATGCTAGCCCGAGATGTCAACGCCTTGATCTTTTGTCAGTGATCTTGTGGACACATCGTGTGATGTGACCCATGCACAGCCCAGGTTGGCACATGTCAATCGGACTCAGATGCATCGAACATTTTAGAGATCAATGACGCCTTATGAATAAGGTGTGTCTGAAGAGCATCGTGCCAAGACTGTTATATCCATCAATCGGGGCCGGATCTAATAAGACTAATACGACGATGGTCCGTTGAGCCTCGGACCTGGTCGTACCGAGGCCTCAGTTTGTAAACAAACGGACAACCATTGCCGTAAGTTTGATAGCATGGTATGATTTGATATGACCGGGTTTTCGTAAGAATACGAGTAGCGACTTGGAATACGCTGGGTCGGTGTAACTCTGAGTTGGTTGTATCTCTGAACCATCTGACCCCTTCGTATATTGAAAGTGATTTATGGTTTCATGAATACATATGCATGCATGTAAGCACACCAAGTCAGAAGCCAGTGTCCAATCAAAGGACAAATTTCGATCCATCTATAACCTCAGTCCTCGACTGAAGTGGTAGGACTTACACCAAGAGACCTAGTTGGCCCTCATGTTTGAAACTCTCGATATGGAAATTTGTAGCTAGAAGTCAATTTCATGTTAATGATGCATTCTGGATAATTTTGTCTGATGGCTGGGCCAGCAAGGTGACTGCCCTCCTAAGCAGCCTTGGGACGTCAGTGACCACAAAGAACACGAACGATACCGATCTAGAGGTCTAGCTATTCTTCAAGTCTCCCAGTTTTGAAGCTATATTGAGTCCCATTAGTTCGGGCTTTCTTGTTGTTCCAATATAACACGATGCAATCGCTATGAACAACGTACCTTGACAATCATACATGAATCCAGAAGTAAAACAGTGACATCCAACATGTCGTATGCTAGAAGGGTCTCTGCTGGGGAACGAATCAGTCAATGCAGCCCAACTATCAGTATCATGAGAGACGGATGGGTTCTGGATGAGTTTGATCTGCTTGTCGTTACCTGGGAGTCAACAACTACTTGTCAACTCTCTGCCTATGCTTCGGCAACAAGCTCCTGTAGCTGCCTATCAACGATGAGTGATAGGTATTGGATTTGACCGACAAAGCTGTTTTGCAAACAACAAGATGGTTAACAATGTTCATCCAGACTGTGCTATAGCTAATGTTGAGGATAGTTCAACGGCTACATATGGTAACCCCGAGACCATTACGCCGACCTCCTCAATGTGCCTACCTTCTTAACGTTGTCGTTTCGTTGGCTTACTGAGAATTAGAGATAGTTCAGATGAAGTTCAAGTACGAAGGTCACAGTGATCGATCCCATGAACACAGATTAGAGCTGTTGAACTGGGGATCATGTTCCTCACTACCGTTGCTAGGTCCATTGATGAACTTCAACACATTGCCTTATTCAGCTGACTTGAACTCTACTACTGTAACCGAAGTTGAGTTGTTACAACCTTCGTTGGGCACTCGATCGACTTCCAGGACTGCCCGGTTAAGATCGCTTGGTATGTCTTGTTCAGTGTCAGGCGATGGGGCTCAGGATGTATGATGTTGAGCATTACAGATAAGGTCCCAGTTCTTGCAATCATCAACAAGTACCAGTATTATAGGAACCCAGAATCAAGACGCCTGTTCAAATCGCTAGCTACTCAAGAATTATTAAAAGAAAAGAAGAAGAAGAAAACATTTTAGAACTCCCCACACCATAACCCAGTCCTTTGCTAGTCGTCATTTACAATGCTTTCTTATGTTTCAGTGTTTTCTGTCCCAGATCGAGCCACCAAGATACAAGATGTTCTGTTTGATGGGCTCCGTAAGTGCATTCCACCCAATGTACACATATGCGACGGTATCCTCCCAGGCACGGGGATGCGGGAGTGGAACTTCAACCATGTCGCCAGGCTTTACAAGTTCTGATAGAATGATTGCAGCCAAAACGGGGAGATATCTTCGAGCATAGTTGAGTCCTAATGCATGTCAGCGGAATGTTCTTCTTGGGCCATACTGGGTCTAGGATGTGGACTTACGGATGGGGACAGGAGGCAGGCTCTGACGTGAACCTCTTCTATCAGAAATTGGTGATGGGCTAAGGTGCTTTCTCGGGAGTGCACCAAAGGAACTTCTTCTGCTCTGTGGATATCCAGGTGAAGATGATCGAGAGCTGGTAAGGGGAAGCTGAAGACTTGTTACTGATGCTCGTCGATCTGTCTGTTCCACGGGACTAATCGGTGGGAGTGTAGCTCTCAATTCATCCAAATCAAAAGTTCTAGTAAGGACGACAGCCTTTTTGCCCGGAGAGTGTACAACTACACGAGTGGTCAGACGTCCATCCACAGGGTGTGGAGATGGTGGCTCTGCGTCGCTGGAAGGCAACACGGAGAGACGACGAAGCTCGACGGGCTGAACGAATATTTCAGGTTCGCGAGGTCTATATGAAACAGCAAGTCTTCGGCGGTGGAGCTGATCTCGTTGTCGAGCAATCTGTATGGCTCTGGTATGGAGAGGACCTCCAGGCGCAGACTGTCGACGCTCATAATCCAAAGGCATGGAGCCCCGGCGAGGCTCAGCATCCGACTCGCGAAGTAGTCTGCCTCGTGTCTCTTCCGTAAGAGTTGGTCTGCGGAAAACTTGAGGTGGAAACAGAGGGGCTGATAGGGGGGAGTGTGAAGATCGCAAGGGACTGGGGCTTGGAAGACCAAGTTCTGATATGGGTCTCAAAGAGACATTGCGAAGGCTGGCTTCTTGTCTGAGAGAATCACGCCTTGGTTTCTCTCGCGGATCAACATCCATGTCATCATTTTGTTCAACATCTTCATCTCTTGCCACTCGAAGTCGTGGGAGAGGGAGGCTGCGGGGTGAGAGGGGTGACGGAGTCCAAGAAGGGCTCTTCTGAATGATGCGTGATCGCAAGGAGCGGATGTTCAGATCGGGACCAGTAGTTCGGATGGGTTCTATCGCTGGACGAGGTCGAGCTTCAGCAGAAGCCATCGTCATGGTTGCTACGAAGGTGATAAAGAACTTTACGAAATATGAACCAAGTTGTGTGTAGGGAACTTAGAATGAAGTACGATAAAGAGCCAGGAGTTTACGAGACAGAGAGATAGAGAAACAGAGAGACATGAAGAGTAGAAGGACGGTATGATGTATTGCTTGAAATTAATCAGACCTCCTCTCTCCTGTAGCTGATGACCCCCTTATTAAACCAGGATGACATGGCGTTTTTACTTAAATAAAGGCTGACATGACTGATGCACATTCTCTGACTTCAGAGTTCATTTCTTCACAAAGGAGTGAGCGGTTTAGCGCTGGCAGATATCTTTGACGGACCAAAAGTGTGTGTTTGTTGGCGCAAGAGAACAAAGAAATGCGGCTTGCGTTAGGCAATTGGTGCCGACATATTATGTTGGCGTCCGCGGCATAGAGCCCGCTTTTGGCTGGTCTTTCCGACCCGACGGACTGAATGAGGCGTTGGTGAAAACCCTGAAATGTTGGGTTTATCGCAGGGATATACTATTTAGTGAAGCATGTTTGCCGGCAGGGAGTTGATGAGTTGGATCTGTTGAAGGTTTGATACTGTGTAAGTCGGATGGAGATGAGGATGCACGTGACACCATGTCCCGTAACGTCTCATCTACTGATTGGTCAAATCTCCAGTGGCTACCCGTTTTCTTAGCCTTGGGCCCCTCCATCTCAAATCAGTACTGTATCCTACTTACACCATCGCGAACAAGGCTGAGTTTCCTTTCGCATTACTTGTCAACTTTGACAGGTGTCGCTTCCGCTTCCCTACCTCCCTCAGCCATTCTTCTTCCTCAAAACTTTCTCTTTATACTTTCTCCAACTATGCGCCAAGGCTGAATTCTCTACAATTTCATTGCCAGCCATGCCTGATCCTGCCACAAGCTACAAGCAGCAGAAGGAGGCCTTTGTGTCCAACCTGTCTGGCGGCTCTGTCGCAGAAATCAACTATGTTACATCCGTTGCAGCTGTTTGTCCCCCTAAACCTCCCGTCCGTACCAACCGCCCGTGAAGAGTTGCTAAAAATGACTTGTTGCAGGTGGCTATTCTACTTTGGTCTGTACTCCAAGCCCGCCAGTCCTTCTTTGAACCATACACGGTGCTGGCGTTTGCCGTCGACTTCCTCCTCAATGTTGGCGCAATCCTTCTCTCGATGACCTTGTATTCCAACTCGCCTCTTCTACTCAACCTCCTCCTAATTGCGCCTGCCGTCCTCATCTTTACTCTGCCGCCACGTCCTATAAGTCGAAAGAAGAAGGCTAAGGTCCCTCCTAATGCCCGGTCCAACGAAAGCTCTGGGCAGTTGGATATCCTATCAACAAAGCCGTTCCTGACAAACTTCCGTGGTTGCATGATGATTGCCACCTGTGTGGCTATCCTTGCTGTCGATTTCCGACTGTTCCCTAGGCGCTTTGCCAAGGTTGAGACATGGGGTACTTCTCTCATGGATCTTGGTGTTGGATCCTTTGTCTTCTCAGCTGGGCTTGTTGCAGCTCGTCCCGTGTTGCGAGAGAAAGCTATAGGTCGCACTACTGGTAAAGGTTCGTCACTTTTCTACCGCATCGTGCATTCGTTCCGTCACTCCATTCCACTTCTGGTCCTAGGCTTCATCAGGTTCCTGAGTGTAAAGGGTCTGGACTATGCAGAACATGTGACAGAGTATGGTGTTCATTGGAATTTCTTCTTCACACTGGGACTCTTGCCCCCATTCGTGGCTATCTTTCAGTCAGCGCTCAAATGGATTCCTTCATTTGCTGCTCTGTCGTTGTTGGTCGGCGTCACATATCAAGTTCTGCTTGAAACCACTAGTCTGAAGGCGTTCGTCCTTACAGCACCCAGGACCGATCTAATTAGCATGAATCGTGAAGGAATTTTCAGTTTCATAGGCTATCTGGCCATCTTCCTTGCTGGACAGGATACGGGCATGTTTGTTATTCCTCGGAACATACCCCCAAAGAGTACTGCTAGTCCCGGCGCTCAGCGCAATACCCTCTTGATGACCATGGCTGTTTGGGGAGGAGTCTGGACAGGTCTATATCTGCTGTCCACAAACTACCATTACGGTTTCGGTCTGGCCGTGTCTCGTCGCATGGCGAACCTACCTTATGTCCTATGGGTTGTTGCCTTCAACACTCTGCAGCTCCTTGGGTTTGCCGTCGTCGACACGGTGTTCTTCCCTGCGTTCTATAATGCACAGGATGCGAAGACCGAGAAGGAAGCATATACACATGCTACCAGTCATGTGATCCGAGCCTACAATCGGAACGGCCTGGCTGTCTTCTTGGTCGCAAACTTGCTGACTGGGTTGGTTAACATGACTGTCAACACACTTGATGCTACTCCCATTGCTACGATGGGTATAATGGTGGCATATACTGCGACTATCACAGGTTTCGCGGTGGTATTGGATGCATATGATATCAGCGTGAAACTATAATAGCGACATTTAGCATCTCATCTTAGACAATTAGCGTGGCATTTCGTATATCTTCCAAAATGATGTACGAGCAATATGAACAAATTCCAAGTGCAAGTTGTGCTTGATCTTTTCGGCATTGTCCACGAGTGGTTTGATAGAATACCGAGTTTGTCTATTAGTACTGCATGATGGCAGTGTCTGGTCACTCGACTATACCAACTTCATGACTTCTTCCATGCAGTGAAATCAGTGTGACACGTCCAACATAGGCTATTCCAGGGCAAGCCATATCATGGCTGGTGATCAGGGTATCGAGTAAGGCCCGACTGACCCAATGAACTATACCGAGCCTCTGAAATCACCTCGGATTAACAGGCGTTCGCTCTAATTTGGCAATATCCTCCTCTTTCTCAACCGCTGTCGTTCCTAATATCGCGGCATCTCATCACACACTACCATATCACATCGGTTCGCGGCTCAGTTCGGAGAAACATCCTCGATCACGGCCTGCTCACAAGACAGTCTATACGTTGTTGATATTACGAATCTACTGTCGTTCAAGTCTTGCGAGGCAACCCATGGCAAAAGTTGTGTGCCGACATTGGTATCGTCCACACGTGTATCAACGTACTGATCAATACCATTTCACTGCCGTGCCCAATTTCTCAGTTTCAATATGCAATTACGCTTATGCGTATAAGATAGGATAATATTGAAAACATGTACATTACAAACTCCACTCTATATAATGGTCAAAGGCATTATCTGCCGATATGGTGACATTCGATTTCTCTCTTGTCGAAGCTATGACTGGTTCAGGGTCATGTTGATCTCGCTACCCTACGGACAACAGCATGATCTCTAGTCCAGCGGCCGCAGTGACATTGACATGGATATCATCAAGTGACAAGGAGCTAAAATGCAGATGAGACAAGGCTCCGCCAAGTACGGGATCACATTTTCCGTTATAGACGAACCGTCATCAAATGTAACGAGATCGTGATCTGATTACGATGAAGATTCCACGCCCGTCCCTCCGAGGATCTGGAGGGATGCACTATCAAGGTATAGCTTGCGACTGGGGTAGTATGGGCAGGCTTGTCTTGTCACTTGGCGGGTTGTTGTAACCGGGATAGACGCTTCAAAGAGTTAATCAGAGAGGGCTGAATCTCGGATACGGACATCTCAGCTGAATTGCGTAGTTCCGTATCGTACCATCTGCATGTTAGTGGCTCAGCTGAGGACAGAAAAGTAAATAGAGCTGATATAGCTCAAATGGTATAAGTTGAATCTCATTTGTGTAAGTCAAATACCTACCTCAAACGCGTGGTTTCATCTCGTCTCATGTTGTCTTGTCTCGTCTCCAAAACAGAACAGAACAGACAAACAAAGACGAAAAAAGGCTTTGTTTCTACCCGCAAAGACGGCAACGCCGGAAAAAATGACGTCTGAAACGAACAGACAATGGTCAAAGCTGCCCTTGTCAAGCTCAAGTTCACGTCAGCGGATATCCCTGTCTGCTTTAACCACAGCTCATCTCCGTTTATTTATGCTGGCAGTTATGTGAGCTTGCACTTGCGCTTGCACTTGTGAGAATAACGCGTAAGTAGTGTACGCGCATGTCAAGTCTTAACTCTTTCACTAGTCAAACTGACAATGTCATGTTGATGTATTTATGGCATCTTCGGTCGTGGGTCTAAATGTAGGAGAGTGATAATAATATTGGAGGATGGACATTAGCTTGTTTCAGACTTTGGACGGGTAAAATCGCGACTTGTCTCGGGGAAATGGTCAGAGACAGACAAAGACAACAAACAGTCGAGGGGGACTATCTCGTAATATTATATGCAATTCGGCTGTGGAAATCAATCATTGAATGTGTGTGCAGTCTCTCTCTCAATCTGGGGAATCGTATCGACAAGCGAGATGACCCCAGAGTGAGAAGGCCACATGAAAACTATAGCTAAGATATTGGATTTATACAAGCAAGGGTCAAACAGAGTTCGTCGGACGATTATCCGCTTGAGGCAGGAAGAGCTTGCTGTCAGCCAAGGAACATGTTGCGAGACACTGATGATGATCGCCGTCGCTTATTGTGACGGCACCTACGAATATTACTGTAAGGATTAATAGTTTGCCCAAAGAAAAGGAAATCTTCGTAATGTGATACAGAGCAAATTGAAGAGATCCAAAAAGAGGCAATTATAACATCGTAAGAAGCAAAGTGGTTACAAGAAGAGCTAGTCTATGTAGTAAATGCATATGCAGCTGTAAGGTTTGAGTCTTTGAGGTTGTCACGGAACAACATCCGGAAAAGCATACATAGAAAAGATCAGCCTAGGCAGCTCAGGAAGGTGAAAGATATTTATAGTTAGGAACACCGAAAGAGAAAATAGAGTTGAGGGAAACTTTGTATCCATCGCAACGGGCGTTTAGCATATGTGAATAAAGACCTAAGCGCCGAGTCTCTCGAGTTTATCTATACATGGTCCGATGAAGCGGAGTAGCATCCTTCCTTCGCTTCATCTGCCCACAAAGACTGATGATGCTACAAACGCACGAACCACGACAGCAGTTCCTTTGCTTCTATCCGAACTTCTCGAAACAAGTGGAATCTTAGCCTCGAGCTGTACAGAGCGTCCGTTCTGTCCTACGCTACCATTCATGTTGGCTGGAATACGAGAACAAAGATAACGGACCGGGCCCAGGCGAGACGGACCGGCTGTTGAAACCATACCTCGATGATGCTGAGGAGGCAATTCACTCATGCAGGGCGCCTTTCCAAATGTCAAAGCCACTGGACAGTATAATGCAGTCAAACGGCGCAACGTTATCCGTCGATATCACCCATGCAATGCAGATCGCGCTGCTCAGCGGGCAGTACTATACGGTAGTAGCACATTATGTACCTACCCGTTCAAGCCATAAGTAGTCAAGCCACTCCGTAAAATAGGTAGATGAGATGAGATGAGATTTGCGGACGGACGGTATGGCCGATGACCTGGCTTTGGATCGTGACGCAAGTTGCCGAAAATGTCATTCAGAAATAAGAGAAGCCAGAGCTGAGACCACCCTCTCTAGAAGAGCCAGCCCGCTCGTAAGATTACTGCTCAATGCCTTTTGCGCATTGTGTTCCAGCTTCTTGGGTCTGGAGACTAGAAGCAAAGGACTCTCCCTCATCAAAGCTCCCTAGGTGGTTGGGGTAGACGAAGCATTCTATACAAAGTATCGAGTCAAACTATCGGTAGTTGAAATAATGACGCTCCCGTTGGGCGCCAAAATTCAATTCCAGCCATCAGACTCAAAGTCAGACTCAGACAAGGGGACCAGTGGACTAACACAGAACAAACTCAGGTCTCGGCTGACTAGGGGAGAAGGGAAACCCAGACTCGGATTAGCTCCAGACGCCCCGAAACAAGGGCAGCCCGCAGAGGAAAGACAGAGACAGACGAACGACTTCATATTGCGGAGCATTATCGAGGGAACATGCTGGTGGTGAGCACTGGCCGGTAGGTGGCTGGGCGAAGCATGATATCCTAATCTCGAGAAACAAGAGAGAGGGAGGGAGGGAGGCAAGAACCATTGACCAAACATATGAGTACATAGTAACTTGTGATTCATTGTCGTCATCCAATATCGTTGATATATGCGCCATTGAATTTGGTCAAGGGTCTGTTGAGTTGTCTGTTTGTTGTTGTCCCGTCATTTGCGGGATATTTGTTGACACTGGGACTCATATGACCCGACTAGCTGATAGTCTTGACCTGTAATACCTTGGCTGCAAATAGATCAATCACCTATTTGAGAAGTACTGTAAGCCAAGTTGGCAGCCAGCCTAGGTCAGGTCTCCAGCTATTATCGGATGAGGGAGGAGTAGGGATGGAATAGAAATGGAGTTCCAGCTGTATCCGTACCGTACCTGCAGGAACGACAACGCTATATTCAGGGGTACTGCAGTGATATGGATCTTTGATCATGCATGGCGCCCCTTCCAGCCAAGGTTTTCTTTTCCCTCCCTCTTACTCCTTGCATTGGATGAGAATGTAATACTGTAAACAAAGAGAGAGTATCATGGCATTGCAATCCACAAGGTCTCAGAGGATATCAATGTCAATGCTCCAATACTTTTCCTAGCTTAGAGGCGCCGTTAGTTTGATCAATGGCCTGTGTCGGTCTGTTTAGTGGAAGATATCATAGGAACAACTTGCCAGGGTTTCTACTCCACTTGCTGCAGCCCAACCATCCTTGACTCTCCATGTCAGAGTAGGTGTGCTCTAGTCTATTGTATGTACCTCTCAGTGAGTCTGTCTGCAAAGTCCCTTCTGGGAAATTGATGAATGGCTTCCCTTCCCTGGACTGGGCTGTCCGTTCAGGGTTCCAGGATGTTGGTGTACCTCGAGATCTACTCTTTATCCCGCAGTAAATTAAGTACCGTATCATTGACGCTTGTTTCTTTTGCTTTGCTTTGCCTTGCCTTGCCCTGGTCTCCCGTCCACTTCCACTAAAACCAAGACCTGAAAGTTCCTCCACTTCAGGTCGGGTCGGGTCAAGTCTCTCTTCCTTGACCTTGACTCTGAATCTGAATCTGAGTCTGAGTCTTATTCTGACTCTGGTAGCGCGTGAGGCCCCGACTCAGACACGGTCCCTCACACCATTTGCTCTTTTTTTCTTGCTTGATTTTTTTCTGTACTAAACCCAACTTAACTAAATCTCTGCCTCTGTTGTACTGGGCTGGGTCTTGGCTTGGCTGTTTGTTACGTTAATTGTACGGTACCTTACTCTGTACCCTACTTTGTACCTCCCTCGCCCGTTTAATTGAACCTCGTCCCAGTTTCGTTTTTTCCCATCCTCTCTTTTCTTCTCTTTGCCATTTCGCCTGTTTCTGGCGATAACCTCAAAGCTTCTTTTTTCTCTGTCTGACGTTTGCGCGTTCGCATCGCATCGCATTTGAGAGGAGCGCATTGGATTGGACTTTGATTTTGGGACCCAACTGATCCTATCGTATCTCCCAACCTCCAGCTTCGACCACGTTCAGTCCAATTGGAACCAGTCCAGTCTCATCGCCTAATTAGCACCTGCAGGACCCAAGGCCCCAAGCCGCAGCGCAACGCAACGCAACGCAACAAGACAACAAACCTACAAAATCAACTGGAACTGCTTCAGCCCGATTGCCAACGCATCCAGTTGTCGGCTGTGCTCCAGTCCAATTAATTCAACCGCCTGTCGCGGCCGTTAGTTCGCCTCGAATTACAGTCACAGTCACAGTCACAGTTGCCGGTACCGGTATTTCAAACGGAAATCAAATCCCATTTTGAAGCGGATACGACCGATCTCGAATAACTTTATTCGCAATTCCGTCTCGTCTCGTTCTCGTCTCTCAGCGCGCGCAAGAGAAAACAACATGAATGCTTGTCGATTCACGAACTTGAATTAACATCACCTGACTCGACTTGACTTGACTTCATTTGTTTTCACCTCTTAATATTTGGTTCATCCTTATTTTGAAACGGTTTCCCCCCGTCATCTGTCGCTTACAACTACCTTACTGTACTCGTCTGGAGCCGCTTGCATTTATCCCCCGGTTCAGCGCTTCCCTAGACTGGGCCGACTGAAACTGCCAGGTATTTCGACCTGCATATTCGCGTCGACGGCTGGACCTTTTTTTCTGGGCGCCACCGTCAGAAAACCACAACTCGCGCACGCCCGCTTGTTGTTGTATAATACTAGGGAGACTTGAAAGAAAAGACTCGCCCTGTAAATAACGGTTCCTTCCGTTCGCTTCTTTTTATCGACGCGTTCGGGCGTGGAAGATGTCGTCGGCTGCCCTACAGACGGCCCCCCATCAACAACACACCGCTCTGGCCTCGTCCCCCTTGAGCACACCGTCGTCCCGCCAGTACAGGCCCTCGCACTCATCCCCTAACAGTCAGGCGTACAATGCCCAGCAGACCTCGACCGCTTCTTCATCTTCGCGACGACCTCCTTCAAGAAAAACGAACGAAAGCGCTCCCTCGCATTCTTATCATCTAACTCCAGGCTTTGGTGCACCAGCCACCGCTTCGGCGCCCAACGACCAAGATCAAGGTGCCTCTGACTGGCAAGGCAACATGCCTCCCGTCGCTCCTCCGCGGAGCTCCTCTAACCACCAGAGTGGTAGCTCGCGAAGGTCCCAGTATTCCAACGAAAAGTCCCCCAATTCTCCCCGCCGAAACGATTCCACACGAACTGGTTCGCGTGGTGAATCAGCGGCCGCCGAGAACGGTTATCGAAGCAGCAAGGCTGACGCTGCTGCCCGAGCAAGCAGCCGAGATGGCAGCAAGGTCCCAAGCTCATCTCTGCCTGTCCGATCCGCACACAACACGCCCTCGAAACCTGTCCACGATGCCACTGACAGCTTAACAAAAGCCATTGCAGCTGCTCAGGACACCATCGACCGGGATCGCAACCATGCCGGCCACCAGCAAAATGGCGATAATTCGGCTATGCCTCCTCCCGCTGTCGCAACGGGTGAACATGGCGAGGAACGAAGGCAGCGAAGCCGACACGACCATAGTAAAAGCCATAAGGGCAATACCAAGTTTGGTGATTTCATTCTCGGCAACACTATTGGTGAGGGTGAATTTGGCAAAGTGAAGCTGGGCTGGAAACAGGACAGCAGCGTTCAAGTAAGCTTTTGTACTTACCCTTAAAGAGACTCCATACTTACGATAACAGGTTGCCATCAAGCTCATCAAGAGGGACAGCGTTGGAAGCAACCCCTCTCGATTTGCTAAGATTTACCGCGAAGTTGCCATCCTTCGCGGGGTTCAGCACCCCAACATTGTGCGTCTGATCGACAAGGTCGAGACAGACCGACACATTGGTATCATTCTCGAATACGCGTCCGGCGGTGAACTTTTCGATTATATCCTCAACCACCGCTACCTAAAAGATAATGCTGCGCGTCGCTTATTCGCCCAGCTCATTTCTGGCGTTGGTTACCTACACAAGAAGGGAATAGTACACCGAGATTTGAAGCTAGAAAACTTGCTTCTCGACCGTAACCGCAACATTATTATCACCGATTTTGGTTTCGCCAACACCTTCGATGCCAACGAGGAATTGACCAAAGATGAGGAGCTCAACCTGACCGATAAGGAGTTCGTGAAGCGAATGGGCTTGGATCGCGTCAAGATGAACGGCTCCAGGAAGGGTGATCTCATGCAGACAAGTTGTGGAAGTCCTTGCTATGCCGCGCCTGAATTGGTTGTTAGCGATTCTCTATACACTGGTCGTAAGGTGGATGTCTGGAGTTGTGGTGTCATTTTGGTAAGTTCCGCGCTTGGCGTACATAAAGTGACTGTTGAGCTGACCTGTTGTAGTATGCCATGCTTGCTGGCTACCTCCCATTCGACGACGATCCCGCCAACCCCGAAGGCGACAACATCAACCTCCTATACAAGTACATCGTCACAACGCCTTTGACCTTCCCCGAATATGTCACCCCTCACGCCCGAGACCTCCTCCGCCGCATCCTCGTTCCTAACCCCCGCAAGAGAGCGGATCTGTTCGAAGTTGCTCGACACAGCTGGCTGAGCGAGTATGCCAACCTCGTGGAGTTCATCACCAGCTCGACAACACTACCTTCAGAGGTTCCCGATTCCGGTGTTTCTCCCGATGACGACTACGCCGAGGCTCCCACAGTCGCCCGAAGCAACTCCGTCCGCGAAGCCTCGAAGCACAAGCAATCTCATCCTCCTGTTGTTGGAGGATTGGCCAAGACGCATGGCAGTGTTGATCCTGAGGCTGAGGCTACTCATCGTAGCACACCCAAGGATGCTAAGCGAAGAACAGTCCAGGTCGAATACGTGGCTCCTACAACGAAAACTCAACGTGGTGCCGAGGCCGCGCCTTCGAAACCTAGTTCTCACTCTCTCCAACAACAGCAGGCTGCCGATACTCCGGAGCCTAATACTGAGAAACCCCTGCCTCGCGAGCCGCCACTGACGAAGGACAATGCTTCTCGTGCTCAGCAATCAAGGCGTCCTCAAAGTTCGCACAAGAATGCCCCTCCTCCCCACCGACCATCTCGCGATACTCGCGCCACTTCCGACAATGCCTTCATGACTGGTGGAACTGCCACAACAAGACCGCGAACACAAGGATCAATGCAATCCTCGACATCGATGGGTCTACAGTCTCATGGCAACTATGGACAGCCTGCACCACCTACAATCGCCGATACAAATGCTCACGGCCGAATCCAGCAGCCTCAGACCCCCGATGAGGAAGGTAATATTGCCAAGGATGTTGGTAGCGTTCCTCCTAAGGTGATGAAGATGTCCACATTCCAGAACGAGACCAAGGCATCCGGTAGGGGCCATAAGCGATCGAACACTCTGGGTGATCTCGGCAACAAGATCATGGGCCGCAGCGGATCCATCTTTGGTGGCAAATCTAAGAAACGACCTGAACAGCAGCAGCAACCGCAGCAACCGCAGGCCGAAAAGTCATCGAGGAAGTACCCACCTGTCAGCATGTCAAACACCATGTTGCCAGGCGAGGACGCTGGCCCTAGACCATCAATGGACTCGAAGGCATCTAGAAGATCCTTCTCCCTTGGTCTTGGCAAGAAGCGTAGTGGCAGTGTTCAAGGCTCAAGTGACAAGCAAAACCGTCGATTTTCTCTGGTCAAGGCTATGGGTCTTGGCAGGAACGAGGGTAGCGTGACAGGATCTGAGGCCGATTCACAACAGGACTTGCCTATTCAACATCCTCGAACCGAGCAACTTCGCGGCTACAGCAACCACGATGAGCCTCGACACAGCGAGCCCTACTTCGATGCACCCTACGAGCAGTACCCCCAGCGTGACACAGCACAGTCAAGCCCTGTGTATCACACACGCTACGGGTCTCAGCAACAGGATGGCCGAAGGCCCAGCGCGATCCCTACCTATATCCAGGGAGGCAGCCATTTGAACACTGGTTCAGATTCATCGGTGGACATGCGACGACCTAACGACTCACGATCTCGCCCTTACCAAGCAGACTTCTCTGAGTCTGAAGGATACGATGGACGACCAGTCGGAAGCAGCCGTGAGGACCGCCCAGGTGTTCTTCACAAGAGCCACAAGAAGTTCGCGGACGCCTATGATGGTGGTCATGAAGGAAGCAGCGGAGCCGCGAAACGTGTCATGGATTTCTTCAGAAGACGTGGCAAGGCGAGAGGTGGTGAAGATAGGTGAACAAAGCATGCGTGAAGCACCTGGAGTTAACGGCGTACCGTCTCAATTTGAAAGATCTTTTGTCCGGAAGTTCCGCACCAATGTTCGCAGTTGGATGCAATAATTGTCATTGTCTATTATTTTTTGCCGGGACACACAACACCACAACACACATATTCAAGCTACCAGTAATGAGGGACGAACACCAAGGGCTCTCGACGATGCCCAATCGCAACTTGGAGACCACCCGGGGTTGGTCCTTTTCCGCACGCACACACATAACTACATATTTCGCACACACACACACACACACACACACATCATGGCGCAAAGGGGATATGAGATTGAGACTTTGGTGGTCCCGGATAGTTATATTCCACTACACACAGTTACTCGGTTTATGCAAAGTTTGTTGAATCATCAGCGGAAGGATGAGGAACAAGATGTGGGCTGGACAATCCCCTTGTTTCTGTATAATTCTGACGCCGCGAAAGAGGAAGGGAGAGAAAGATGGGGGAGTAAAGGAAGAAAGTGTTTTATTATTTTATTTGTCTGTGTCTATACAAACGCATCTCAGCCAAGATTTGTCTCAAAGGAGACATTAACGAACGAAGCCCAACGAATCGAATGTGACTTGAAATGCCTTTCTTTTCAATTGATGAATTGTTATGTTTGTTTTTTAGTGAAGGAGGGTTTATTGAATACGCTTTAGTTGAAGATAACATATCAACTCTAGACTAGATACCTAGTATACGAAATCAAGAGACCTCATACAAACTCCAATACTATGTTTTTGTCTCTCTATTCGTGATGTTGTCGGTGGCTTGAAGTTTTACTGATACCGAGGTAGGGACTGTGCTTTGACTGCCTACAACTGGCGGTCAGTATCGTGCTTTGACGGTGAGTTGTCGCTAGTCGTTGTGGTTGACAAAGTAACTAGTGGACCGGTACCCGTGATCGACTCAGGCAGTTGACGATCCGCTGTGGGCTTATATATGTTTTGAGGCTGATACTTCCTGATCATGAACATGAGATGTCCTATCAGAGGAACCCCAGGCTTTGACCGTTGAAGAATAAAAGACGAGATATCAGATACTTTATGTATGCTTAGGTCTGGTATTATACTATTTGCTAAAGCTTAGAGTAACTTTTCTGCTAACCCAGTTGTATGAAGCATTAAGTCTAGAGAGCATCCTATCAGCTTATACTGCCTGAAATAGGCACTCAATGCAGTATTATCCCAATGAGCTTAGATCTCGGTTTAAGAACTCCAAGGAACAGATCACATAGTTCAGAATCCATTCTCGAGCTTAGGATAATTGTAAAGCCCAGACTCTAAGCAAACTGAGGTTCTTGTAGCCGAGGAAGATGCGAGTCAGAAGGTGGATTCTAGCCTTTAAACGACAAGCGTTTGTGCGAGTCAGACATGCGCCACAATTAGGTGTGCTTGATAGGTACTAAGGTAGGCAGTGAATATACCTGCTTGTCAACAGGAAATTAAAGAATACCTACCTTGGTAGATAGGTAGCTATCTGGTAAATCATGTTCTGGAGTTGAGATAATCCTTACAGATACTTACGTCACTTGAGCAATGTCACTGGGCAGGCTCGCGTATTCAATCCGTCGGTGATTTAACTTGAATTCGCCTTTCGGATCCGACCTAGGTTGCACCCGAACGCTATCTCCGTCTGACGATAGGAAGGTTGATGCTTTGTTGGCAGATCATACCACGTCACTAGCTGTGTCAGATTCGCTAGTGGTCGTAACGAAAACAGGACCTCCTTGCGTAAAGCACAGTACGAAGTAATCATTATCAATCATTGAGATTGATACACTGATACAGTACAGCATCTTGAGATGGAGGGAGTCAAGCCACAACTTGATTGTGGTTCCTGTCGATCTCTTACTATATCGGGTTAATGAGCACTTGCTGTGATCATGCCAAGCCTATACCGGCACTTTGCTGCCGAGAAAGACGGGGATATCTTGGTTAAGCTTCTTGTTTATTGTTGTGTCTCCAGTAGTCTGTTTGTTGGATCTCCTCGTGGATGATGGAGTTTTGATGAAAGCCGAGTCTGCCTGGTGGTCTTTGTCACAGATTAGACATTGGTAAGAATTGAATCACTGCTGGAATTTCAGAGTGAATGGGATAGAATCGTAGAGATCTGTTTGTAAAGGGAGCCCAGTTCGGAGGCAAACGCTCGCTACGTTAGTAACATCGACGTGAGGCTGCACCGCCTCACTTTGCCTCTGACACATCTCCTATCAACCAATCACGACATCTCTCTAGCGGGCTGCCTCAGCTGTTTGACGACATCAGATATCCATCACAGACACTGGACTCTCGGTCTGGCCAGTTCCAGCCATTATCTACAGTGACTTATTCTCCACCAGCGCCACTGTACTCCACTAAACAAACAGCGTCATCCCCGGCCTACACTCACGCCTAGGAAACTTGGCTAGCTTCCCGCCTTAAAGCCAAGGCCTTGGCTCCTGTTTCTTCTACATCTTCTCACTTACACTTTTCGACTACACTTTCTCAAGCTCACCAAAAGCCCCAAGACAACTATCTTCACTTGATAGTTGACCCTTTGTTACGACTCTTACTCTCCCGAGTACCTAACACCTGTTCGATGAAGGAAGCTTCTTCTGAACCACCCAATATAGATGGCAGTCGCTCTGGTGCACAACCCGCAGCGCCCACTGCTCAGGGCTTGAATGAGCAACCTCGAAACAAAGAGTTTAACGAAAAGACTCACTCGAATAAACAAAATGGCAGCAGGAACAACTCCCTGCTCAAGATCCCCTCTGCCGGCGATGTCCCCTCTCACACATCGTCTCAGGCTGCACGATCGGGGTCTGTCATAGAGACTCCTCCTGGCAAGGCTGAAGAGCCTGCCCAAGAAGAAATCTCAAGTACAACCAGCAAAAAGACTGGTTTTATGGCCGAAGTCAAACGCAGTATCAGAATCAGTGTCACTTATAGCTGGCTCAATGTTTTCTTGATATTCGTTCCTGTCGGTATCGCCGTCGCTCAGATCGATGGCGTCCATGCAGGTCTTGTTTTTGGTATGAATGCAGTTGCAATCATCCCTCTTGCTGGACTTTTGGCATTCGCTACCGAATCTGTTGCTCGAAAGATGGGTGATGCTTTGGGTGCGTTGTTGAACGTCACTTTTGGTAAGTCGATACACAACTACTCACTCCGAGCTTTAACTAACATGTTCCCAGGCAATGCTGTTGAATTGATCATCTTTATCCTCGCTCTGGTAAAGAACGAAATCCGAGTCGTACAGTCGGCCCTTCTTGGCAGTGTGCTAGCAAATCTGCTGCTCATTCTTGGAATGGCGATGCTTCTGGGAGGTCTACGATTCCGTGAACAGGTCTATAACAGCACTGTTACCCAGATGAGCGCCTGTCTGCTCAGTCTGAGTGTTATCAGTCTGGTTTTGCCGACAGCTTTTCATGCTTCTTTCAAGAGTGATGCCCTCGCTGACCAGGAGTCGCTCAAGATCAGTCGCGCAACCAGTGTGGTTCTGCTTCTAGTTTATGTCATCTACCTCATGTTCCAGCTCAAGTCGCATGCTTACATGTACGAGTCCACTCCTCAGCACATCATTGATGCCGAGTTGGCACCTGGTCCTGCCGCCGGTCTGCTGGACTCTTCCAGTTCTGATGACAGTTCATCCTCGAGTTCCGACTCATCGGATTCTGATTCGTCTCACGGTACTATGCGAAAGCGAATGAAGAAGGTCCTTCGTAATAGACGGCACCGAAGATCTAGCGCTGCTTCTGCCGATACCGCTGACACCAAGGGAACCCGTTCGGCTTCGTTTGTAACCAACAACACCTCACCCCAGGATGAAATTTCTGAGGCAAGAGCCTCTCGCCATCGGGTCCCCCGTTTCCCTTCTTATGAAGGAAGTGAGCACGCGGTTGACGACGATGATGAAGAGGCAGAACGCTCCCGCCGACGCCGTCGTTATCGCCGACACAGACACCGCAAGAGCAAGAAGGAGGCTCGCAAGGCTAAAACGGAGCTCGACGGTACCAAATCTTTGAACAACGTCCCCGAGAATGTACCTGAAATCAAGGGCGAAGGGGAACCTCGCCGTGTTGACTTTGCGGTCCAGGATGACCTCGAAGCTGGTCCTTCATCCAATGGGGGCAAGCGACCATTCCCCTTGAGAGGTATCTCCGTTAAAGCCATTGCTCCCGTTTTCACCGAGAAGCCCGCGGGTCCAGCTCCCACTGTTCGTTATGGCATTCGACGTACCAACTCCCTCCCGGATCGCCTGCAGTTTCGGGCTCCCGGCGCCATGCTGCCGGCTCATGTTCCTCCTGTGTTGAATGCCCCTGGTGCTCAGATTCTCGACAAGCAGGAAGAGGATGAAGAGGAACATCTCTCCCAACTCGCCGCCGTCATTCTCCTTCTGATTTCCACGGCCCTGGTCGCAGTCTGCGCCGAGTTCCTTGTCGATTCTATCGAGGCCGTTATCGAAACTTCACACATCAACCAAGTTGGAATCGGTCTCATTATTCTGCCTATCGTTGGTAACGCAGCTGAGCACGTTACCGCTATCAAAGTCGCCTACAAGAACAACATGGATCTCGCAATTGGTGTCGCTGTCGGAAGTTCTATCCAGATTGCTCTTCTCCTCACTCCCTTTATGGTGATCCTGGGATGGATCATGGATAAGGAGATGACTTTGTACTTTACGCTGTTTGAGACTGTTTGTCTCTTCGTTTCGGCATTTATTGTCAACTTTTTGGTACTGGACGGTAGAAGTAACTACCTTGAAGGTGCATTGCTTTGTGCGGTGTATATCATCATCGCCGTTGTGGCTTTCTTCTACCCTGATGAACAGGATGCCAGCGCCTGGGGTGGAGGTACTTAGTCTGCCTTCTGAAAGCTGTCAGTTGGTGAGAATAGATGATAGTTTTCTTCTACATGTCGAATAAGGCATGATGCACATAGGCCATGATGGCCATGAAGCATAGTTTAGGACTTATGATACTCAAATTACGAGAGGATAAATAACGATAATATCAACTCAATATCATAATATAATCATCATAAACACTGCCTTTGATTTGAATTTGAACATGTGAAACTTTGCGTATTCGCGTACTTGAGCGTAAAACATAATCATCACCGTACAAGCCTCGCACACATTAGGCTCTTTAGAGATTAAGCTCAGGCTATTCCTCCGAGCATTATTCCCGATTCTGTCAAAAGCTAGGCTTTTCTTGCCTCCCCGTGATACATAAGGGGCTGTGCAAGCTCAAAGCGGCGTGGTGTTTGTGGAAGTTTAGCGGCACAGCCACGACTTTAAAATTACATGATTCCGAATAAAGGCCACGAGAAAGATGCATATTCCATAAGTATTCTTTTCAATTCTTTTCACTCCACATTCAACTTCACAATAAAGTGATTCGTTGTTGGTTACTGTCGTGCAACCAACTCAATTAAGCTTATAAGTGGTTGCATGTGCCCACTTTTGGATCCCTGCTCCAACATCGTCATACTTTAAGCTACTTCCTAGTTCACAACACCTAATCTTAACATCATCACAACAATCATCATGTGTTTCGGAAGCAAGAAGGAAGAGAATAATGATCCGGCGCCACGTCCGGTGCAGAGACCAGCATCGGTTCAAAGCCAGGGAGATGTGAAGAAGAGCAAATACAACCCTCAGAATGACCCCAACCAATACGCGGGAGAATCCAGCTATTCAGCACCTCCAGGACCCCCTCCGGATAGGAAACAGGCTTCGGACTTTGCGCCGCCTCCAGGACCACCTCCTGGTCAGTCATCATCGCAACAGTACTCTGCACCTCCAGGACCACCGCCCGGTCAATCTTCATCACAGCAATATTCTGCGCCTATGGGACCACCACCTAGCAAGGCCGGAGCGCAGTATGATGCTCCCCCAGGACCTCCTCCAGGACATGCATCATCACAACAGTACGATGCCCCTCCGGGTCCTCCTCCCAGCAAAGGTGCGCCGCCAGAGTATGCACCTCCATCTGGACCTCCCCCTAAGCACGACTGGGAGGTAGCAGTGCCAGATACCTCACTGTTCCCGCCACCTCCTGCTATCTTTAGCGGCTACGACAGATCGCCTACGAGCAATGCTACTGAGGATAAGGCTAACGCTGGTGAGGATTGGTGTCAATCGTATCCTATGACTGATCCTATCTATCTGGATCAAACTGGAAAGGCGGCTCTTCAGGCGGGTAATATCCGCCTCATGGAACCCGTAGGCTTCAGTGGTCAGCTCACCTGGCTGCAGCCTGGACATTGGCAGGGCTGGACAAAGAAGAACTCGCCCGATCGTTGTATCATTGGTTACCCACCACTCTACTCGGTCACTGGACATGATCCTATTCGCCTGGGTCAGCCAAGGACTATCTACTACGAAGTCAAGGTAGCACGGGACAGCCCCGAGGTATTCCTCGCTCTTGGTTTCACCGCGCTGCCATACCCTTCATTCCGCATGCCAGGCTGGCACCGCGGCAGTCTAGCAATCCACGGTGACGACGGACACAAGTACGTCAACGACCGCTGGGGTGGTCGCGACTTCACTCAACCCTTCCAACGTGGTGACACGTACGGTATCGGAATGACGCTCCGTCCTATTGGTGGACCGAAGCCGCAGGTTGACATCTTCTTCACCCGCAATGGCACTATGACGGGTGGATGGGCCCTTCATGAGGAGACAGATGCTGAGCAGGATCTGCCTGTGACTGGACTGGAAGGTTTCCATGACTTAAGTTGTGCTATTGGAACGTATGATGGCGCCAAGTTTGAGGTCATGTTTGAGCCGTCTAAGTGGATGTATAACCCTTATCAGGTGTAATGGCTTGAAGGTTTGATTGACGACTTGAAATGAGGAGGTTTTCTGAGATTTTAGTATTTATAGTAATAATCGGTAAACCGCGTATATATTTAACACGATGTAACAAGAAATAATTCCCATTGCATTCGTCGGCGTGAATGTCTGGTATCTTCTTGTGACAAAGCTCATGCATCTTTGCAATCGGCGTAGGGATTGTTCCTAACAATGCACTAGCACTATACTGTTGATGCACATACCTACCAGCCGTGACTTAGCGATGAAAGATAATAAGAAGGTAGGAAATCAGATCTGTAAATAGTATACATCTTCAATGGCGATTGGCTGTTTAAGAAACGTATATTGGTAACACTTAACCTCCACCGTTTGGTGTAGGTTAAGTTTACATGCATCTAACGGGACGTCCACCCCCATATTTACAACCCCACCATAGAGCTGCGCGACGGACAATCGCGACTTAGTGGATTCAACATCATCGCATATCATCATTACTTGCGCATCATAAAATCATGGAGGTTGATAGCGATAACGGTCCCCTTAGCCAGTATGCCGCTGGCGCAACAGTCGATAAGTAAGATTACAGCTATTCTGTATTTATTCGAGGGTGATTTCTGACCATAACAGAGAGGCCTGGCCTGCAGTGCGCAGTGACATAATTACCAGACTCGACAAGGTATTTCTGCACATCATGGTTCGATAAACTCACAAACTGATCGCTTCAGATCGCACACAATGACTTCCCTATACCCAAATTACCGCCTCCGCCTGCAGTACCCCAGCCCATTATAGCAGCGCGCACGTCGCCGCGGCCCGCATCACAACCAGCCGATTCTTCTCAAGAAACGAACAAGGAAGCATCAACAACAGATTCGCTTCCCGCTACACAAACCATCGAAGGTTCATTGCCAAAGCAGCTGGCAGATATGCTAATCGAAATCACAAAACACCTTGAGACTTTCAAGACACATCCTCCCCACACCATCCAACGACTTGCCGAACTGATTCTACGGCCCAAAGCGCATTACAAGGCGGTTGTGCCTTACCTACATGCCGTTGATCGCGTAGTGCAGGTGACGTCAAGTACAGATACATATCCTCTTCCACCGCCTATTCCCGACATGTCCTCGATGCATCTAAACGGAGAAGAGGCCAGCGATCCTGCAACATCGGTCTCATGGAGCAATCCTACGGCGGGAGCACTGGGTACAGATGAAGCACTTGGAGGCGCATTATTAACGCCTATCCCGTGGTTGACGAGACGGAGCCCCGAGAGTTCGCAAGACACACCTGGAGCACAGATTCACAGCGAAGGTACCGAGACAATCGAAGGGCCCAATGGTGGAGGCATCATCGAGACTGTGTCCGTTAGTGTCAATGGCATTCATTCTACGGGCCATGCTCGAGGAGTGACCCAGGGCGAACTCTTGCGCCAAGAACAACGCGCCGGAGTGGTTCCTGTGAGTCAGCTATCAAGAGCTCAGGAAGCTGCTCATGAAGGAGAGCGCATGACGATGGAAGAGGATGATGACGAGGAAGCGCAAGAGGAAGAAGAGGAAACACCACACGCCAGAGGCCCCGAAGAAATCGGGATGAGCGATACAGGACCTCAATCCACAACGACAAGCTTCATGTCTGAAGGTGGCATGGGGATGCAAGGAATCGATGTGGAAGCAGCAGTGGGCAGGAAACACGACGATGACGAAGAGACCAAGGATGATGTTGACGCTGACGGCGAAGCTAATGGCGAGAGCGAGGCCAAGAGTCCCAGCGCAGAGAGTATTGGTACGAAACGGGAGGCAGATGAAGATCTCGAAGGCGACTCTCCCAAGAAGATCAAAGAAGACTCTGACGAAGAAGGAGAGAAGACCAAGGATGATGCTGATAATGGCAAGACCGAGGCAAAAAAGGAAGACGAAGCTGAAGGGTCAGCAAAAGACACAAAGGCAGAAGACGACCCTGACAAGATGGACACGGAATAGTAATCCGTGAAGTCCATAACTTGGGGTTTAATTGCTTGTATTGGCCAAGTAGAGTCAAGACTTGATTGGGCTACGAGGGCCTTCGATACCGTTTACGTTGTAATTCTAGATTATTGATCGGGAATAGAGTATCTCATGATGCTTTTGCATACAAGACATGAATTAATGACTTATTAATTGTATGACTTTCACCTTTAACATGTCTCATTGTATGGATTTGTTAGAGTAGCATTGAAGGGTCCGTTGCTGTGGTGATAGACGCTAGGTCTGTGTTGACTCTAGCGCTCGTGGGCCCAAAACATGGTTCCACGGTTGGACTATTTACCGTTTATGTCCATGTCAAACAGCCCTGCCGTCACCATTAACTATTCTATATGCACGCAGCCCCTCCACGATCTACGTACACAAAGTATTCAAGTTTTCGAGTTTCAACGTGTATTTTGTTTCTTTGTTTCGGCTCTCGATCAAGCGAATGTGCAGTTGCTAAAGCACTCACGAGGCATCCCAACAGCCTCTCCTAACACACATAGTAAAAGCGAAAACCCCCAAATAGTTGCCCATCGTGGCGTCACGCACGACACGCTCCGAGCGGGAGCAAAGCCGCATCGCAATGGCACCTCCGAGCTCTCGTACCTCGAGTGTCCGTCCTCCAAGTTCCCGCCCAGGCGTGAGAACAAGTACACGAGCGCCATCAACACGATATGGTTCTTCACTTGCGACGCGCAACGGCGCGGTCTCACCGACTCCATCTGTCGCTTCAACGGCCACTGTTAACTCCATCGGCAATAAGCGCAAGGAACGCGATTTTGAGGCTGAGGCCAGTACGGAAGAGACAAATATCCAGGTCGTTGTTCGATGTCGAGGACGCAACGAGCGCGAGGTCAAGGAGAACAGCAATGTCGTTGTTACAGCGGACTCTGTCAGGGGAAAGGTTGTTGAGTTGTCTATGGGCTCAAATGCTTTGAGCAACCGCTCTTACAACTTTGACCGCGTCTTTTCTCAAGCAGCCGATCAATACATGGTCTTTGACGACACAGTGAAGCCTATTCTGGACGAGGTGGGTTTTATGGATATGAGGTCGCAGATTTTGGTTACTGACCCATACTTCTAGATGCTTGCCGGATATAACTGCACGATCTTCGCCTACGGACAAACAGGCACCGGTAAAACATACACCATGTCTGGTGACATGACTGAGACAATGGGAATGCTCTCAGACGATGCCGGCATCATTCCTCGAGTGCTCCAGACTCTTTTCACCAAGCTCGAACTCGAAAACGCCGAGAGCACCATCAAGTGCTCATTCATCGAACTTTACAACGAAGAACTCCGCGATTTACTTGCCTCCGAAGACGGTGCCAAGCTCAAAATTTACGACGACACATCGCGAAAAGGCCACTCGAGCACGCTTGTTCAGGGCATGGAGGAGAAGCACATCAAGACCGCCAATGAGGGTGTTCAAGTGCTCCAGGAGGGCAGCTTGAAGCGTCAGGTGGCGGCTACGAAGTGCAACGATCTCAGTTCTCGTAGTCACACAGTCTTTACTATCACAGCCTACGTCCGAAAGCCTAATGAGCATGGTGTTGAGGCTCTTGTTAGTGCTGGAAAGCTGAATCTCGTCGATTTGGCTGGAAGTGAGAACATTCAGAGATCTGGAGCTGAAAACAAACGCGCCGCTGAAGCTGGTCTTATCAACAAGTCTCTCTTGACTCTTGGTCGAGTCATTAATGCTCTCGTGGACAAGAGCTCCCATATTCCTTACAGAGAATCCAAGTTGACTCGACTATTGCAAGACTCTCTTGGAGGCCGAACGAAGACCTGCATTATTGCTACTATTTCCCCCGCGAAGAGCAACTTGGAAGAAACTATATCGACACTGGACTATGCTTTTAGAGCCAAGAACATCAAGAACAAGCCTCAGCAGAATCCCATGGTTGAGAAGAAGACATTATTGAAGGAATTCACCATGGAGATCGAGAAGCTCAAGAGCGAGCTCATTGCTACCCGCCAACGCAATGGTGTTTACCTTTCCAATGAGGTATATGAGGAGATGACGGCACAGAGCGAGTCTCGTCGTATTGTGAACGAAGAACAGACTGCTAAGCTTGAGACTCTTGAAAGCAACCTGCGCAACAAAGTTCAGGAGCTTTTCAGCCTCCAGTCAACATTTCTGGGTCTCAAGAAGGATCACGAGGGTACAAGGGCTCAGCTAGACGATACGAAGGAAGTGTTGGACCAGACTGAGATTGTTTTATCAGCAACACGGAAGTCGCTCGCTGAGGAGACCAAGATCAGAAAGGCGCACCAAAAGACAGAGCAGAAGCTTACCGAAGTTGGCGGAGAACTCATCAACAAGCTCCATACGACAGTCCGCGATGTTGATGGTCTTCATGCCAAGAACAGGCGAAAGTCGGACCTTCAGTCCATCAACCGAAACACATGGACGACATCTCAAGATCAAGTTGCTGATGTCACAACCATGGTCGAGCGCCGAATCGAGGAGTTCCAGGGGGAGCAGCAAGAACATATCTCAAGCGTTGGAGAGCGTATGGGCAACTTTGTTGATGAGGAACTGCGCAAACTATCATCCACACAAGCTTTCCTGGATGAGCACCTCAATACCTTTGCCGGGTCTAAGAAGGAATTGCTTGAATCTAAGCAAAAGTCGAAGGAAGATATGGATGGAGTCTTGGAGGAGATCAAGGTTGTTCGTGATACGGTCAAGGAGCGTATGGGAGAGAGCCTGCAGTCCATCTCCCACTCTGCTGAGAGGATCGCAGCAGATATGATGAGTGAAATGACTGCTTTCCACGGACAGGTATGATTTGCCATTTCCAGCTCGAGAATAGCTACTAACATATTGCAGCTACATAACTCCTACAGCGCTCTTGGAAAGGACTTCAAGACTATCTTCGAAGAACTTGTCAAGCACATTACGGCCCAGAGAGCCGAGTGCGATAGCTTGAAGCGACAACTACAATCCGCGACCAATACCATCGTCCTACAGAACGCCACTATCTCTTCTCGAATTCAAGATGCCCTGACTGAAGAGCGTCGCCTGGCTGTTGACGACCGCCAGAAGCTCATGGCTCAGATCTCGACTCTTATCAACAACACAGCCGAGACTCAGGAGTCGCGTTTCCATGTCAAGGCCTCTCAGATCCAGAAGAGCATTACTGCTACAAGCACCGACCTCGAGCAGGCCATTGACACTTACGGCGAGGGCATGTCCTCTTGGGATTCCAAGGAGAATGAGATGCTCGAGGAAGTCAAGAAGTCTCGGGACACGCTCAAGACGAAGCTCAAGGATGACTGGACAGCTGCCAATGACCACAGTAGCTCCATTCAAGCTACTGCTAAGTCTGTGCATGCTGAGACTGTTCGTGTTGTCGATGAGCAGATCAAGGATCTCGACGTCCAAATGGAAGCTCTCGACGACTTCGTCACTCGAGCCAGGACTGAGAACGGTCACCATCACGAGGCTCACAACCAGTCTGTCAAGGCTCTGTCAAACACTGTCGAGGAGTCTTTTGGAAACATTTCGGCTCACTTCAAGTCCACATTCGATCGTGTCAAGAATCTGGGCGAGGAGATGGAGATTGACCTTGGTGATCTCCAGGAAGGCCTGGAGCCTTTGAACGATCAGCTCTGTCGCCCTCTTGCTAACCTGCGTGAGGATGTCACCAAGACTACTCTTCAAGAATACCAACCTACCGGTGAAACCCCTGCGAAGGTCCAATACCACTACCCTACCGATCTCCCCCGTACTCAAGACCATGATCTCATTATTTCAAGCATTGACGAGGTCATGACACCAACAAAGGAGCGCGAGTCGACCGATAAGGATGCTACCATTGTCTTTGCTGATCTCGATTGTCCTCAGAAAATGGTGAGCTCCCCAGTTCGGCCACCGCAACGTATGTCCATGGCTAGCGCCCCTGAACATATCGGTATGCCCTCAAGTCTCAGAGAGGTGAACCCCAATGTGCCCAATGCATCAGGCAACCTCACAACCGGATCCATTAGCTTTGACCCTCGGGCCAGCATATCATCCATGCCTCCCGAGCGCACAATGCCACTATTTAAGCGCAACACGCGTGCGACTCGCAGCACAAAGAAGGTTGGCAGCAGGGATCCCATCATCTCTGAGGGCGGCGAGAACACACTCCCGACAGCGCTCGAGGAAAGCCTGTCGAGGAGGAAGAGCCCTAGAATCAACTAGGTTTCCCACTTACGATACTGTCTCATGATTGTTTGTACATGAAGCGTGTTTTTGGATCTGGTGTCTGGTGTTGTATGAAGCATGGCCATGGCGGGTTACATTCACTTTCGGTTCCTTTGTTGTGGTGGTTTTAAGTGATTTAGGGTTATTTGAGTATTTTTGATACCCATTGACTGTTACACAATTAAAGTAATGATACCTGTATGATTCTAAACTTTCTTGTGGCCTGTGATTTATGTCTATCAGCTCTTAAGAGCGACCAAGTTCAAAGCACCACACCAATTTGGTATCGTGCTAAACCACCATGAATACCCCGTGGTCTTATCAGTATGCCATCATGCTGTTTGCTCTAGTTTCAAACATGCTAATGATGCCTTCCCCTCTAAAAGAGCATCCCGACTCATTCTTTTCATGAGGACAAATTGTCTTCAGCATAGCTCGCCTCCCGGCTTGTCGCAGATTTCTCCCTAAAGACCCCCTTCCTTCTAGTTCTTTGCACGGTGTCTTCGCCCCTCCATCCCTTTCCTGGTACGATGGGCTTCAAGAAGCCGTCAACATGCACGCCACCCAGCACCTCATCGTCGCTATCGAGCTCCTCTGCCTGTCCCTGGTGAACGAGCTCTAAGTGTCGTCGCAAGTTAGTCTTACGAGTAAAGCCTCTCACTGAGCGATCACACGAAGGGATCGGGCAGAATGATAAGCCTCCCACGGAGTTAGATTGGGACCTTGGAGATCTGGCACCGGATGGCGGGCCTGGTGAGCGTGTTGAGCGTCGGCTGGTGCTGCGGATAGAATCAGGGCTTCGGCTTGATTGCGCGAGGGAGGCTTGACGGGATGCGACTCGCCGTTGTGCAAGGTCTGCGGCATCATCGCTTTCATCATCGGCTTCTTCATCGGAATAGGATAGTTGAATAGGCTCTGGACGGTATTCGACTGTACTTGTGCCGTTACCCTTTGTAGCAGGTATTTCGTTCAAGGTACGGACCACCATTCCCTCTCCAAATAAGTCAGCGCATCGTCGTGTTGCTTTCGCAATGACATCGCCAGAGAATCCTGCTAGGGCGGCCGCACCGAGTACATCGCTCCAGTCACGAAGACCCAATCTGAGCCGCTTGCGATCTGTGCCCGACTCGTTTCCTGTCTCCGAACCTTGAGATCTCGCACGCTTGATAGATAAAGATCGCTCACGCTCGATAATCTCATCACCCTTACGAACCCATTCTTCGAAAGCTGCGTCCCTATCTTCTTTCGTAACGGGAATCTTCCTATGAGATTCGCGGGCGACACGCTGGAGCATCTCTTCGTGTGTTTCTCCATCTCGGGGGGTATGGATTTTTCGTGGCCGACCACGTCTGCTATTTTTTGTCTTGGGAGCTGCTGAGTCGGAAGCAGATGAAACTCCCTCAGATATATTTCTTGGGCGGCCGCGAGGCTTCTTTTGTCCGCTTTGACTCTGGTTATCTGAATCTTCTTCGGTTGAAGAGTCGGATGCATAATTCATGCCCGCTTCACGAGTTTTGCGAAGAATGTCCAGTGTATCATCAAGTTTTGAAAGGATATGTCTAGTTGATGGTCGTAGAAGAGCATATGAATGCTCGTCGTTGGCAGATTCTACCGGTTCGTATGTCTTTGGAGCCTTTCTGCGCTTTGGTTTATAATCTTCGTCGAGTGCCATCTCGTTCTCCCCCGCGTCCGTATCTGGCTTGGCTGATGACTCCCTTGATTCAGATTCAGACGTGTCATCATCGTTCTCCTCATCCTCATCGTCAGGCTCTTCAATAGATGGTTTGGCCATCTTGGCCTTGCTTCTGCGAAAGCGGCGTTTGGCGGTTCTCAGTATGGTGGCTGAAATCTCCTCCTCCAGCTCAGTGCTCGGCATGATCTTTTCCTGCTTGCGAAAGGTGAAGCGATCATCTTCGTCATGTTCTTCATCAATTAAACGCTTTTTGGGCACATGCTTGTGTTTTAATGGCCATGCGGTCCATGCCTTAGGCGGTACCCAAACATTCTCTTGGCCATTTTCCTATATATCTCATTAGTCCCTGTCTCGCTTCATGCTAGTATCCAATATCCAAGGGTTTCTCACTGTCTTGACGACTAAGTTCTGAGCCGTTTCCGGGTTTTGAGCTTGCCGCTTAAGAGCAAATGCATTGTACAGATGCACTGAGAGATCCTGATCTTCAATTTTCTTCATCGATTGCCATAGTTGACGGTCTTCCTCTGTGTGAGTGCGCCATGTCGATTTGGGTCCTTTCCAGCGGTTCGGTCTGTTGGCGTTCAAGTCTTCAGAAGCGATGGATGCGATTTCATCGCTGTCTAACTCCCAGGCGGTGGCGCTAGCTTCCATTGTTGTTCGATGCTGGATTATTATTGTAAAAAGAAAAAAGATGAACAGAGTCGAATAAGACTGCGAAAAGTCACATAATAATCGGATATAACGTGCTGGGTGGTAAAAGTTTGTGTGATGCGAAGTACAAGTTTTTAAGAGGTTATCGTCGCAAAGTAAAAGTCAAGTTTATCCACCTCGCACAGGCAAGAACAACATGCACAGCCAAAACTTAAAGACAGTAGAATTATCTCAAAAACTCCAGATTCGGAACATTTAATGACTGCTTTTAATCGCGTATAACTAAAATCTATCGGAATGGTATTAAACAGTGACTTCAAATTACGCCTTGGCCTTACCCTTGGCCTTTTCCTTTTCCAGCTTTCTTCTCTTGGCCCGCAGCTTCTGGTCCTCAGCGCTCTTCTTGTTGTTGGTGTACACCATTTGCTCGTACAGCTTTCTCTTCTTCTTGCTAAGCATACCCTTCGCGCGGTCAAGATCCTCAGCCTCCTCACGGGCCTTCTTGGAAAGAGCCTTGCGGGCATCCTCCTTAGCCTTAGCCTTAGCATTTGTGTTCTTAGACTTGACAGCACCGCCAGTAAGCTCAGCCTCTAGCTCGTCTTGTCGTGCCTCAGCATCCTCCTCTTCTTCCTCATCCTCTTCCTCGTCGGCGGAGAAACCGCCGAACTCATCGTCCTCGGCATCCTCTCCCTCATCTGAATCAGCAACATCCATGCCCTCAGCAGTGTCGTCAACCTCATCCTCGCCGTCGCTCTGGGCCTCAATGGCCTCGGCCTCAGGCTCCTGCTCTTCCAAAGGAATAGTAGGGTCGTAGGCGCCCTGGACGCTCTGCACGAAGGGGCTCAGATGGGGAGGGAGGTCAGCGCCAGGAGCGTACATGTGAGCCTCCTTCAGCTCACCATCGTTAACGCTGTCCCAAACCCATTGAGGCTGAATGTATGTTCGTCCAGGAACTCGTCGGTTGGCGGCAAGCTTCTGTGCGGTCTGGTTGTCATCACCGTCAGCCTCCTCGTCCTCGGCAAAAGCCTGAACAGGGGGTCGGTCGACGATCTGGTGAGTGATGTTGGGGTCAAGCTCGTTGGTGGTGAAAGCACCGTCACCAAGGACAGCGTCCCAGCCAACACGTCTGCAGCCGAAAGACTTGAGGAGGAATTCGAGAGGTTGTCGTGGGGTTTCGCGCGAGAGGTAGATGGTGAGGTTGGAGAAGAGGTTGTTGCGGTTGCTTCCAGTGTTGGAAGGCTGGAGAAGGACATCGCCACCAGGAGCTGCGGGCTCAAACTTGTCGATTGCGCCAGTCTCCTGGTCTTCACCCTCTACCTGGTTCTCGGTCGCATCTGTCGACTCATCGTCGGCATTGCCACCCTTGATCTTCTTGATAACCTTGTTGACAGCGGCTTGAACCTTGGGATCAGGCTTGTGCTCGGCAGCCTCCAATGTCTTCTGCTCCTTCTCGTCAGCGCCGACCAGAGTCTTGCCCTCAAGAGTGAAAGCGCCAAGCTCAGCACCAGCCTCATCCTTGGCCTGATCGAACTTGGGAGGGTACTTGAGGCCGAGAGAAGTGTAAAGTCGGAAGTTGATGAAGCCAAGTAGGGTCATGTAGAACTCAATGAAAGTACCCATGATGCGGAAGTCGACGTCGCCAACAACGCGCTGGTTGAACTTGTAGGGAACGAGCCAGAGAACCTCCTCGCCCTGAATGTTGGCCTGGTAGTAGATACCCTTGATAGACAGGAAAGACTTGGTAACGCTCTGCGACACAATGAGGTAGTGCTGGAACTCGAGGCACAGGCGCTCGCAACGGGCAATCATCTTGGCGGGAACCGAGGTGGTGGAAGGCAGATTGGCGAACAGGAAGAGCATTGACAGACAGTCATCGAGATCGCGCACCGCATCGATAAAGGTAGGGTAGCGCTCGCGGATGACATGGTCAAGAGTGTAGCGAGGCTTTCCAGTCTTCTCGGGTCGCGCAGCGTTGCCCTCTAGACGGGCGGCATCAGTGACATCGCCTCGACCGAGCGCACGAGAGATCTTCTTCTCAAGGACCTTCTGATCGCGGAACTTTTGAAGCAGAGGCTCATGGAGAAGGTACTGGATGTCCTTGGTGTAGTAGAAGGTGGTCGAGCTGGTAGAAGACTTGGAAACCTTCTTTCGGCTTCGGGGCTCGCGAGGATAGATTCCCTTCCAAATACACAACTTTCGGAAGTCAGGAAGGTTGATCTGTAGTTTCCGAATCGCCTGGTTTCGGGTAACGTAGTTCTTGGCCGCGCCGGTCTGGCCCTTCTTCTTTATCCGAGGCATTGTGGTTGAAAGATTTGGTGTTTGTAGGTGGTTTGTATCTCGCAGCGAAACCAGCGGGGCACTTTTTCCTACAATCTTTCAACTTTTTTTTCCTACGTGAAATTTTATGCCAGTTTGTACCGCCTTGATCCGACGCTAATGTGGGCTAAGGTCCGATTGGAAGCTCATCATTGGTTCATGGTGCGCTCACCGCCCGGGGACATGCTCAGCACCCTTAAGCGCATTTCCAGCGCCTGGCATCGCCAATTCAGCGAATACAGTGGAGTCTCGGGATGAGCTCCAGCGGCTCTCTCAGCGGCCCCTCTCCCGAAGGTGGAGGGGCCGCCAAGCAGGGAGCTCAACCCGCCAAGTGGCCTCCAATCTACCTATCCTAGAGGGACAGTATCGCGAACCTCTTTCAGCTGTTTATACCTACAACATTCGCTTGGAGCATGCAATGTCAGACAACATGACATTGCGAGGCAAAGCCAGCGTTTTCGCCGGTGCTGCCCTGCTCCGACTCATTCTCTTTCTTGCATTTCCAGGCCTCCCCGATCTACTAACCGGTCGCGTCGAGATATCAACCCCCGTCACAAGCTTCAAGCGCTGTAAGCAGCAACCCCACGTTGCATGACGATTTTCAAGAGTCAAAGGCTTACAATTCTACAGTACAGGAGGGTCTCTTCTTATATACGAATAATGTTTCTCCATACGAAGGTGGTGTCTTCCACCAGGCGCCACTGCTGTTGCCTTTGTTCTCTCTACTCCCCGATGTAAAGAGCTGGCCCATCTTCACTCATCTACTTTACATCGCCGTCGACCTCCTGAGCGCCGATGCTCTTTACAAGATTGCCGACTCAGGGGTGGCGAGCAACTCGAGGTTGTTCCAATCGCCGCGCCGTGCGAATAGGTTTGGCAGTGCTGCAATTGCTACTGGGTAAGGGAGACATCAGTTTCCGGTTACGAATACAGTACTAACTAGCTGCAGCTTCTTGTTCAACCCATACACCATTGCGACATGTATCGGACGATCAACAGGCGTCTTCACCAACTGCGCTATTCTTCTAGCCATCACCAAGGCTATTCAAGGCTCTCCCTTCAACGCCATGGTCGCTCTATCGTTCGCCTCTTATCTGTCGATGTATCCTATCCTTCTCCTGCCCCCGGTCATTCTCCTTGCATATGACTGTCAACTTGAGAAGCGCCGGGTTGCATCGTCTGTCAAGTTTGCCGCTACCAACGTAGCTGTTGTTTTTGGCTGCATTGTGTCATTGTTGGGCATGTCCTTCTTGCTTGCCAACAACTCCTGGGAGTTCCTCGCTCGCACATACGGCATTCAGTTGACCTTGTCGGACCTGACACCCAATGTTGGCTTGTGGTGGTACTTCTTCATTGAGATGTTTGACTCCTTCAGAGCCTTCTTCCTGGGTGTTTTCTGGCTGCATCTCGCATCTTATCCCGCGGCGCTCTCTATTCGTCTGCGCCCCCAGCCATTGGCTGTGTTGGTCATTCTTCTGGGTACTTTCTCCATCTTCAAGCCCTATCCTTCGCTTGCAGATGCCAGTCTGTTTCTGTCTACAGTTCCGCTCTTCCGACATGTTTTTCCACTCATGCGGTATGCTTTCGTCACTACATCGACGCTGCTGTATGCAACATTCCTTGGGCCAGCCTTCTACCATCTCTGGATCTATGCAGGAAGTGGCAACGCCAATTTCTTCTATGCCATCACGCTTGTGTGGAGTCTTGGTCAGAGTCTACTAGTTACAGATCTTACTTTTGCGGTGTTGAGAGACGAGTGGGAGATTGAACGCCCTGAGATGGTGGGCAAAGAGATCAGACAGATATAAAACAACCCATCAAGGATGGAAACCCACGATACCGCTGTGTTAGACACGGTTCTTACACGACACGAGCAACATAACGATAGTCTAAAGCATCTAGACAAAGAGAAGGAAACATTTTCTAGAGTCTTCCCTCCAAATAGGAGGATGTTTGGTAGTTTGTTTGTCTATTAAAATGTACAATAATGTTACAATATTCTTTTTTATTTTTCTTAATCGACTTCCGTATCGGTTTCGACGAAGCGAGCTTGGTTCGACGAGTGAGAAGGACGAGGTGCCTCTGCCGGTCCTCCCAGCACGCTGCCCAACATGGAACCAAGGGCACCAAACTGGCTCAACTTGGATTTGTTCTGGTATGATTGCCAGACTTGTATCCTTGATCCAAAAGGCTGCATGGCCTTGTATGTGTGGTAACCATATCCAAGAGCAGCGCCTGTCGCAAGAAGACTCAGGGCCAGCATGAGAGACCTGCTGTCGATGCCGGTGATGCCTCCTTCAGCACGTTTTCGTACTTCAGTCGCGTACTCTTCGCCGAGTCCAGGGACATTGTGAAGGATGCTATCCAAAGTCCGGCTCCCAATGCGCAATGCAGTATTTTGACTTGATTCAACCCAGGGTAAGGGGCTAGACTCCTGCAGATGTCTCGTCTTGATATCATCAACGAACTTGGACAACCTCGGGGCTTTCTTCATGATCCAGTCTTTCAGGAAAGATCTCGGCACAGGAGCGTCACGCATCAGCGCAAGGTAGCCAAAGGCTAGACAATCCAAAGATGAGAGTTCGGTGCCCTTGAAGAAACCATATGCCTTCTCATCAGATCCATCCTTGAGGAGATCATCCATTACAGAGAGACAGTCTTCTGTGATGCCATAGAGACGGATGAGCACAGCTTGCTCAGGGGTCATCTCCTCGTGGATTGTCTTCTTTGTCCGCGCAGGAATATGTCTGCGGAAAGTCTCTGGCAAGGCATCTCTTCCTGATGATAGG
The DNA here is from genome assembly GCF_003316985.1 of Fusarium coffeatum. Taxonomy (NCBI): domain Eukaryota; kingdom Fungi; phylum Ascomycota; class Sordariomycetes; order Hypocreales; family Nectriaceae; genus Fusarium; species Fusarium coffeatum. The sequence goes on along the minus strand of NW_022157873.1, from coordinate 111,082 downwards.
TGGAGACTTCCATTGGGATCAAAGTCGGTATCAATATCGGCAAAGCCTAGATGCTCAACACGCTTGACCGCCTCCGCACGGAGCAGCGGTGGAACTGTCCATGTCAATGGGAATGATAACAGAGTGCTGTAGGCAGGTCTAGTGGTAGCTGACCAGTTGGCCGCTGAGACGTAGAGCGAGAGGTCCAACAAGGGAGCAGCATGGGCAGACAAGAAGGCAGTGTACGCAACACGATCAGCCTGCTGGAGGGGGGTTAGGCCAGCGTCCAAGTTGTCGCCAAGTGACTTGTCGGTCAAGTACTGAACGATAGGTGCAAAGCCAGAAACCCATACGCCCTCATGATGAAGCGCGGGAAGTGTATCTGGATGAAACGGTTAGCAATGGAACAAGGTTCGGGCCAGACAATGTAAGACAGCGGGACGGGATAAGCCATACTGGACGGGCTGACGGAAGGGTCGTTGCTAGGAATCAAGCGCCAGTCTGATGCAGGGCTAGAGCTATGCAGGTATGTGATGATAGCAAGACACTCGGGATCAATGGACGGCAAGCCAAAGGCTGAGCCCCATACATGGAGATCCATCATGGCGGCGGGCCAGGGTTGAAGCTATCCCGGAGTTGTTGGGGTATAACTGTGAGTCTGAGTCGGCGTCAAAGAAGAAGCGCGCGGGAGTTACAGGATAGACGGGAGGGGAAAAGAAGGTTTGTGATAGATCTCGTGGCGATACGCCAACATCTACAAGTCAAAACTTTGATGATCCTAGACTCGGGGAACTTGTTGAAGCCTTCAAAACGCCAGCCTTGTCTGGGCTCTTTGATCTTTGATGCGGGCTGTTAGCTCAAGAGCCTCAGTGGGGGAATTTCCAGCTAACCTACAGGAGACCCGCTTGAGTAGGCGATGCGATATGTGACAGCGCGTAGCCACGTGACGAGATTGTGAAAGCGGCTATCAGATATCCACCAGAGGTGTAAGTGACAAAATGTGCTTTGCAAACTTTAATTGTCCTTCACAGAATACACCATTTAATTCCATTTTATCTATTCTTTTTTTGTCTTGTTTCCACTCAAACAGTCTGGGCTTTAAAACGATCAAGCCTCCCCCATGCCGGCCACATGTTGACCACGTTCGGGGCCGAAGAAGATGTTCTCGAATAGGAATATCATTCGTGATGGCTTTTGAAAAAGACTTCTTTCTTGTTATGTTCGCTATCTCTGCTGTGGCCATTTGAGTCAGTTAACTCTGACTCTAGAACTGAAGCTGTCTGATCATATTCCCTTTTCAGGTTACACTTTCAGGTCCACCCTCTGATCTACATACCAACGTTGACTGTTGGTTCAGTCTTGGACCAACCCAAAAGACGAAACCGTCAAGACCGTTCAGGGTTTTGTGACAGTTGCAGTGACAAACATGACAGCTGAAAAGATTACATATTTACGGCTTACACGTTATGTGTGTATGTTTTGTAGATCACTTTAGTGGTCGATTTGAGCCACATCAATTTGAACGTCTCACCAACAAACCTACACCGGAGGAAATGCCACAAAACCTAAATGCGAATTCGGTCTGAGGCATCGATAATTGGTTGAAGCTCACTAGCTTCAAGGTACAATAGATTGATTGGTAATTACACGCATCCTCGATTGCGTAACTGCCACGAGCCGGTGACAAAGGATCGTCAACCAACTCCTAATTGCAAGTGACTATCTCTAGGTAAGTCAGAGTGACTATCCAGCCACCTGCCACCCTTCGGTAACCTTCACCCGGACCCCTGAAGCAAGAGCGGTAACAAGACGGGCAGACGAGCCATGGAGATGATCGACGCTCTCTGAGACAGGCACCGATTGAGCAAAGTCTCCAGTGACGAAGAAAAGTTTTAACCATATTCGCCACATGGTAATTAGAGGACGCCAAAACTGTCAAAGATAGGCAGCCCTGTGGCTGCAGTCTGCAGTAAACCCGCGACCGCTTGTTTCATCCCAGATCAAGATGCAGGATTACCTTTTTCGGGCAACTGACGATCCCTTGATGCACTATTAGTGTTCCTGTGAGAAACAAGAACAAGAGAACGGGCAGGCAAACAAGCAAAGCAAACAAGGCAACTAGTGCAAGCCCAAAAAGCTCCAGTACCACGAACGTGGGTTTTCTTCTTCATCAGCTGGGAAACTTGGGGTACCAATCAATACTCATACCACCACGTTGGTGACAGGAGCAAACATTGACTAGAGTAGCCCTGGGCCTCGGACTTGGGAGGATCTAAACCACCACTAACAAGTCAAGCCAAACCAACCATCCAGTGACTGTAGAGACTCGGCCAGCAAACAAACGGAGATCCGGCTGGCGTCACGCCAATTCAGGGACGGTCTTTGAAAGAGACAGAAACACTATTTCAGCCCATCTGTTTAATTGGGACTCGGCCATCCATCCGATCCAAAACTTGTGACAAAGACAGGTGCTTTGCCTTGCTACTGAAGCTAAGAGCTACTAAGGTGAATTAGGGGGAGATCAAATTAGCCTCTTGCGTGAAACTGGTAACAAAAAAGCCATTTTTTTTCTCTCTAAATAAGCTAAAAGGATGACGACTGTCAATCGATCGTTCCTCGCTCCGGAGACAGTTCCAAGTTTGGGAATAGGAGGAGGTTTTTTCCAAGCCACGGCGTTGTCGGGTCCGACAAGTAACATAGATTAGACGTTTTAACATTACTATTAGATATTTATTATTATCCCCTATGAGTTGATGATGTGTGTATCTATATCTGTATCTGTAGTGCAATGGATATGGATATGGATATTCAAAAGCCCTTGTTTAAGGGGTGACTCTGCGAGTTTCAGTTGTCGTTGAGGCGAGCACCAGCCGTTCTGATCGACGCTGCAAATGCGCGGCGCAGGTGGTTCAAAGGGCGAAAGGCGACGGGGTTGCTCATGTTGGGAATGAAAGCGAGCGGCAATTGTAAATCCCGTTAATTATTAATTAGTTCTCTTTGCTTATGGTAAGATAATAGCGACGCAAGGGAGAGTCAGAGCAGGCAGAGTAGAGTAATCAACTTAATGAGCAAGGGTAAAGCAACGATCACGAGGCCGCTATTTGCAGAACAGGGGTTAGAGAGTCCCGTCTGTACCTAATTTTGAGTAACGCAATAATCAAGAATGGATGGATGGGTATGGGTATTGCACTTCGCTTTCGCTTCCAATACCTAACAAGGCCTCACTAACGAGGATCCATCGGTTCGCCAAGAAACAAAAGCCAGGAACTAAAAAGTTAATATTTTCAATCAGGGCAGAGAAAGGGGCCAAGACATGATAATTCACTTGATGATTAAAAGAAGATGATTGTGTGTGTGGTAGTTCATTGCGTATTGCATTGATTGTAGTAATAATAAACATGGTATCTCGTTCTCCATTCCCGTCAACACTGAGTGATCAGTGGACATAATTCCCATTTGCTCCTGAGGGATTCGAGGTTTGCTTTCCCTCTCCCCAATGATAATTCTATGTTCCCAACCCGACGTATTCATCGTAAAACCAATAAGTCCAAAACACTCACACTGATAGAAGTGTGGTGTATGATGTTGAGACGCCGTGATAATGCCCTGTCTATTGATACAGTTCCTGAAAGACCGTGGAACATAAAAGTAAAAAGTGATGTTGATAGTCCTCCCAAATAAGTTGTTGAACGAAGTAGAGAAGTTGGTTCAAAAATGGTGTAAGATAATTAGATAGTGTAGTAAAGGGTATTGTAACGTTGATGCGCTGTTTGCGAAAGGCGCACGCGGTAGAAGTGAAGGTGAAGAAAGAGTCCGGTCGGTCCAGCCAAAAGGGACAGCTTGTGGTGGTTGCTGAAGTTTTCCGGTGGAAGCAGGTTGATTGATTCGACGGCTGAACCAGTCGAGGTATGATGTGATGTGTGTGATGTAGTAGTGGTAGTGTTGCAGTTGACTTGCAGCTCTCAGAACCAAGTATCATGTTGATTAATTAGATGCATGAGGGGTTCGAGTTGGAGTTCGCATGTTGCATAAGATGCAGCTGGTTGGTTCCTTTGTTGATGCTGTGTAACTGAAGCCAAGAGCGGTAGAGAGTATCATGACGATGATGATGTTATGTCATGTTGTTTGTAGAGTAGAGTTGGTGTGCCGTCGAATAATTGTCGATCTGCTTTAACCTCGCTTGGGCAGAGGAGGCAGAGGGCGGCTAGGAGGAGGGCCGGGGCAGGGAGGAAGCTGCGAAGGTCGTTGAGCAGGCATCTTGATGGTTTGTTTGTTGTAGTTGAAGTATAAAAGGCTTCGAGTAGTTGTTGAGATAACCGAGTAGTAGTAGCTCGGTTGTAAGTAGATAGAGTTGTTGTGTGTATAAGTGCTCGTGTGTAAGAGAGTATGAGCTAGAGTTAGACTGCAGTGAATGCTAGATAAGATTCTTTGTTGAGTCGATGATGAGAGTGATCTTTTTGGTCGTGGGGAAGAGGGAGGTCGCTGCCCTTTTTGTATTCCCTGATGTTTGTGCCTCCAGCCCAGCTCTCTCACCTAGTTAGCCAAAGTCAAAGGTAATCTGAAGTGAAGCAGCCCAGCCCGGGCAGCCAGGGCGCAAGACACAGGGCACCACTTGCTGGATACAGGGGGTGTGCTGTTCACAAAACGGAGGGGAGGGAGTGAAGACACGCCCATCAGCCTGATGAACATGAACGCCCCGCCTCATATCACACACACCCTGAACCCCCCCTAGGCTAGGCCAGGGCAGGGCAGGCTAGGCAAGAAAAGGTCTGTCTCTTCTCGTACGAGGGTGAAAAAAATGTAGATACGTCAGTCGAGGTACATTGACCCCAGGTACCTCAACCTGAAGCAAGAGAGACGAGAGAGGCTCCTCTCTTTCTCCCTCAAGCGAAGCGAAGCAGCCAGTCAATTGGCTCCATTATAATATCATTCTCTTACACCGCATCAGATTGATATGGACAAATACGATAAACATGATACACCTGTTCTATTCTTTTCGTCTCGTCTTGACTGAGCTGGAACTAAAACGATGGAGAAAAAAGGGAGAGCGGGGATTAGTAAAGTAATGCAATGGGCCAAAATAGAATATTACGTAGAAATGAAAATAGAATCATTTGGGAAATTGAAACACGATAAGAGCGATAGCATAACTGAGCATAGACTGAGCTGTCCGCTCACCTAAGACCAGGTCCAGTACTGTAATATGCCCCCCTGTCGCACAACTCAGCGCAGAATAGAATAGAATCCACCCGTGCGTTCAATAATTAATTAATTAATTGCAACTCATAATTCCTGACCCGACCCCGTATCTACACTCCGTTAATGAAATTACTATGTACATACGTATCCGTTACCGTATCCCCTTTCATACAGTAGCACAATGCAATGCATCCATCGTCCAGCCTGATTGTTCTTCACCGATTCTGCTGCATGCAAATTACATTAGTTTCAGTTTGTACAGCACAGCATTACAGTAAGTGGTATGATAGGGGTTCTATCTACAGTATGTCTATTAGTTGACAGAATACTGCACGCAAACACGCCAATTGGACTTTCTGAATGCCGAGAGACCCCAAAAAAGCAACAGCGGAGGATCTTTGCAAATGCCATTATGACGAATATCTGCTTGGTGCGGCGTATAATCAGCCTCTTATTGGATCTTGAGTAGATCAGCTGGGCTATCTACCTGGTAAGCTGCCAATGCAGTACAACAACAAGACAAGGACTACAACACAACAACAAGGCAGGCTCTATACTACTGTACTGTGAATTACTTGTTCTTTCTCCATGCAGTTTCCTGCAGTTGGTTTCTGCCGTAAGAAAGCCATGATACTCTACAGTACTGTACTGTGTCTTGACGCTATCAAACGCCAGTCAATCTTAGCAGAGCGGCTTCCGCCGTAGAGGCGCACACAAACAGGAAAACGAAACCCGTTCAGTTCCTGTCCAGTAAAGTTGATGGCGGGGAACTGACAGACCGGGCTGCTAGTATTAGACCAAAAAAAAATCTACTCTTCCTCGTGGGAAAATCTAGACTAAACTGACTGATTCATTCCATCCAGTCCGGCTACCGAACCGTTTATTCTTCTTTGTCCATCCCATACACCAAGTTATCCATTTCCTGCCAAATCAGGTAATTATTGGCATAAAAACCCAACTTGGCTCTTGGTTGGCCGGCTTAGACGGCTACTGATCCTCGTCAGCCAAGTGTCCAGTGTGTCCCCCCAAAGACTGTGAAACAAGAGCGAGAGGAAGAGAATGAGCCAGAGAGGAGCCGCTAGCATGACCGCTTTCGCTTCTGCTTCTCTTTGTTGGGGCCTTGGGGGTCGGTTCCACAGCATTATCACAATTAATCCTGGTATGGAACGTCGCATGGAAGCTTTCGTAGAAGGACTTATCCCTGGTCACAATTCTTTCTTAGGCTCCCTCCATAGTGGAGAGTCTTCCGTTTAGATGACGTCCAGTCCAATTTCGATGGTCCAAGCAGAGTAGCAGGCAGAACCTGTCATCCATCCCGTTTCCGTTTCCGTTTACATGTGAGGTGAGCCCGCCCCCCTTGCGAAGCTGAGACCAGGCCAGGACAGGACATCGCCAGGGGGAGGCGAATGTGTTGAATTTTTTCTGTCACCGCTTTGAATAGTTCGTGTTGCACAGATGGATCCCAATTTTAACTTACTGTACCGCAATTTGGGTCAGCTTACGGCCACGCTCAACAACAAAGAATTAGGGCTGAGCCTGCAGGATGCCTGCATATCGATGGATATGCCAAATTAATTGTTGTCTTGACCGCTGAAAGAGAAGCAAGCATCGTGTCCACAGCAACTACAGTAGCTAACTAACTAACTACTGTATACTGACCGATAATTGATACACATCTACATGCATGTGTAGTGTCTATCTGCATGTGCATCTCCATCTGCATAAGACTTTATGGAGCTCAGCTGCATGATTGGGCGCCAAAGAGGACTGCTCTGTCGGTTTGACGGGCCTAGACTTCCAGCTCATAGACAGTTTATTTCATTGTGGGGGATAGTGTTGTAAATTCAATTTCAACTATATTCGTGCCATACCGGTGTTTGCTTGTCTACCTCGGCATAGACTACATAGGTAGTCAAAAGTCAAATGATCTCTGACATGTTGCAAAAGGTCTCAGATCTGACAGAATTGACTTTATCCTAAATCCCGGCCTGGCAACACGTGTTTGTTTGTCTTGGCTGGCATGTTTCTATTTTACGGCGAAGCAATTGTAGGGTAAATTCCCATTTTCCGTCTCTTTTCGGTCGCCGGCAATTCCATGCCACACGATCAACTAACGCACGGAGCGTAAACGCCGATTTACTGATGAGTGATGAGTGCGTGTGCAATACACGTATTCGTTTCAGGTTACTTCTCTTTCCTTGGTGTCGGCAGTATGGCCCGGTATAGCAAGACAACTCCCGCTTCAACAAGCCGTCTTTTTACTCATCACTTAGGCTAGGTGTCGTAGAAAACCTTAACAGTGAAAGGAGCTCTTGTATTGGCTTGACTGCTTAGACAGACGGGCCGCCTCCGATAATACATTCCAGTGTATATGGGGAGAGGCCTACTTTCTTTCCCTGACGGTTGAAGCGTCGAACTGTAAACAACGGGATATGGGCAGATTGTCAGAGCACTCAGAGAGCACTACCGTAGTCTGCGTGCCTGTGCCTGACTTTGACACGGCACAGCTGGCTTGTTTGAGCATGGCTTTTCCGAAGGTTCCTTAAGCTTCACGGAGAAGACCAAAATAGCAATAGGTAGCATAGCACTGCCAGCCTTGTATACGTGCCGTCGTGATTACTACGTAGTATTGTAAGCGCCATTCTTTTATTAGAGATCTGGCATATTGAAAGGCATCGACATGGTTATAAACATGGACGTCGCGTGGCGTGTTAACGATTTGCTGTGCCGCCGCCTCTTTCTTTTTGTCTTTCTGTGCCGTTTCTATTGAGTTCAGCCAGATGGTAGTGACTTGACTGCAGCCCTACTGTAGATTTCACATTCACAACTGTTCACTGCACTGTATTCGATACTGAACCAGGGTCTGATATTGATGGTTCGCAGGTGACACCGTACTGGATCTGTATCCCTGTCTGACAACACCAACCAACCGTTTATTACCCCAATCCTCAGCATACAGTAGCATGCATCCGGGGTCTTAGTCTTAGTCTGACGATGACTCACACGCACAAAAAAAAGAGGGAAAAAACAAAAATGACGATGGTGCTGACTTTTCCCAATGCCGAGCGACGTTGCAATCCCCAACTCGCCAGACCGTGTCTTGGCGGTTCCAGCATTAGATTAACGGTGTACGGTACACAAAGTATCCGTAGCTTATTCGTATTCTGTTGCACTGGACATGCATGCTCTTAATGAAATGAAACCTCCACTTTGTTCTTCTTCGTCTTCTTCTGCTCTGACCCCCCCTTGTGGTTTTGGTTTGGTTAGGTTAGCAGATCTTCGCTTCTCCTAAGACCACGCCTGCTAGGGACTCTACTCTACTGCATGCACTGCAAAAAAGACCTCATCTCACCGCGATTGTGACTGTGCGTTGCGAAGCGAAGAGCTCGGGCATCGAACACGGTCGAGATCATCATTTGATGGATTGGTATGACTTCATAGGGGTCCTTTATCAACATGTCGCAATTCCGACCATGTGAGGTTGTCTCCACCAGTTTGGTTTCGTATTGGGAAGATCTCAGAGATGGTTGCAATAATGATTCATGCCCATGGTCCGTGATGGCTTCCAAGAGAGGACCCCGAGTTTTCCGAACTTAATCGAACGCCTGGTCCAGGTTGTTGCTTGTAAGAGAGAAATTGGAGATTGTTCCACGAAACCTTCGATTGCTTCCATAAACTGGAGACGCTTCGGAAGTTCCAGACACAAAATTGAGGCGTCTGTATTGGCCGAGGCTGACGCATGGATGTCCGCGATTACCGAAAATGAGGATGGACCAACAACCCACGCACCACGACACGATAACTGGAACTTGGGCTAAACACACCGACAAAGAGCCCGGATCACCTTCGAATGTTCTTTGGAAGGAATCGAAGGTCGGGATTTTCTTCTAGAGCCAAGCTCGGACGTTGATTTCATCTATGGAGTAGAGTACGACGTAATTTAGCGCACAAAGAAGTGATGCGATGGATGCTTCTGAATGAATGAATATCTTCCCTCTCAGTGGCTGACTTTGGTTTAGGACGCGGCTGAATATGCACCTCGGCTTCTGTCTGTGTGTTGTAATATCTTACCGCCAGTTTGGGTCACTCTTATTTTGATCAAGCCCAACTGCAACATGTGAGACGGACTGATATGCTAATGCTAATGCTAATGCTAACGCCAATGCCAACACAGGGATTTGCTATTGCTAAAAGACCCTTTGTCTCAGTCGTCTCTGATGCGTTGTCCGTTTAGACGCTCGCGATGCATTGCTGCGCTGCGGTATGTGATAGACTTGCCTTGCCTTGCATTGCATAGTAACCGTTCCCCATATACCGGGTCTCCTACGTAGATGCAGACCGCTCATACAGAAGAATTCCCACTTTGACAGTCAAAAACAGTATTTTTCATGCACGACATCCCGTATGTTTGGGCATATGTTACAGGTTACACGGCCCAACTTACGGCTTGGGCGTCATGAGGTTCTTGGCGAGAATCGAACCGTATCCATCAATACAGTTGTGAGTTGTCCAACGGTCGGTCGGTCGGTCGGTACAAGTTGGTTGAGTAGCTGTAGCTGTAGCTGGTCAAGCTGGTTCAAGATTAATGGACCATCCAAAATGGATCTCTTTCATAGTTGGTCCATGCTGAGATGAGAGAGAGGGTGTGTCTCCAAGTGTGGCTCTGTCAAATGAAAAGCCCCTGCAATTTTCATAAAACTTTTATCCTCTCAAATGGAGTCAATAATAATCAGTCAGTCAGTCTGTGCACGTGCCCCCTTGTGAATAGAACCCATCTTCAGACCGCCAGCCTTGTCTTGTCTTCCATGCCTAGACTACGGAGTAGACCTCCACTGTTTGTATTGTGTGCTGACTGATCTCATCTCGTCCCGTCCCCATATTCGGACTATCGGTCAATGCCGTAGAATAGAGGACAGAATTCTTTATTCTCTTATTCTCCTATGTCATGCTTCTGTTGGGAAATTACATCCCTGGACCCTGCATTGACCACAGTTTGAACTTTGAACTATTCATCCCTTTAAGCAATAATCTCTCCACAAAGTTACAGTAAGTCTCTTGTTTTCAGCCTCAATAACTGGAAACATGAGATTTCGGGACGGGCGACGTATGCAATGCAAGCCCCCTTCAGCCAATCTCCTACATCTCCAGATTGGATGGTAATTTGCCTCTAAAAGGATATTTTGTGTTGGTGCCCCTGACTAAATCAACGGGTGGTGGCAAACTCGACACTAGCGGCAAACATAAGCCGGCTTCAACGGCCATTAGAGGGCCATTGGGCGCTGGAGTTTGAGGTTAATAGGTCGTCGGCAGTGAAAATACAGTGGACAACACCAGTAAAAGGAGCCGTGACGAGGCTGGAGACACTAAACTATGGCACTCGAGTTTCATCCCATCTCAAGCCGATGATGACGATTTTAAAACCACAAAAAAGACCACAAAAAAACCCAACTCGAAACCAGGTGGATTTGTCGCACTATTTACCAAGTTCTATTTGTTCTTTCTTTGCTTCTTCTGCGCTATCGAAATCGAATGCTACGGTAGCCATAGCTGCGAATGTATTTCCTTTTTAATCCGGGGTCCTAAGATGAAGACCCCGTACTCTGTTCCAGACCGCCGGGTCTTGGAATCTGCTTCACATTTTCTTGCTTCACCGACTTCAGAGTCTTAATGAATCCCAGAAAGTGGGAATGGTGGCAAATTCGACTGGAAACGATATGGAGACAAGACATGAGACCGCTTGTTTTGCAATGGTTATTGATCTTCACCTTATTCAGGGTCCGGACGAAAGGGCGGAATTGGTTGCGCTGAGAACAAAGATAGTCTTTGATCTTCATAAACTAGAGGCAAATTGTTATCGGACTATGAACCCGCTTACTGATCAAACAATCAATTCACCGATCAGAGAGAGAATGTGAATGAGAATATCTTGTTGACCAATAGGTTTCAGGTTCGTATCTGTCCCTGATTTCAGTCGGTCTGTCATGTCTTGTCAAAAAAGAATGCCTGCAGACGATCAATCATGAGGTCTTCCTTTGATGCTACGCTACCAATATCTGTCAGAGTATTGGTACGTCTCTGATCATCTGACGCAGAAGCAACGTCTAACCATCCATTCTCGGTAGTTTTGTCCGAGCAACGCCAACACCAACACCAAACTCAAAGGTACGTATTCCATATGTCCGTTCCGCTCTGACGGTACCAAGCCAGTGGTACAGTAACCAGACCAGACGCCAGACTAGGCTGCCAGGTTTACCGAGATGAAAGCGGCCGACCCAATTGTCTTCTTCAGAACAGGGATCAGTGATCACCGTAACCCGTCTCAAGCGTGTTTTGGGTTGATGGACCAGTCACAGTCAAGCTTGATGATGCTGCGTACCTGTATCACGGAGACGCCGTGCCTCGGCTCCAGATGAGGCTTAGGTCCAAGAGTTGGACAAAATTGCAGCCAGCCAGCCTCTTTTGGTCTTTGGTCTTCCCACAAACCGTTGAACTCATCCAAGCGGTCGGACTTTAACACGGCTTGGCAAGACCGTCTTGACGCCTCTGCCGGGTCACCACGAGCTGGGAAACTTGGTTTTGAGTGCTAGCATCCCCTCTTTTCGTAATGTTATAATGCCGAAAGGTTACGGAGTTGCTGATAATTCGGCCCCTTTCTTCTCATTCGTGATGTTTGACTTTGAGATCAAGTGCCGCAAGCGGCAAGACTCTATACCCCGTTACTGGCCCGTGCCTATGATAGAGTCATCATCAACATGTCAGAACCAATCTCTCGGTTTCTAGTTGAGTCTAAACCAAGTGGCCGACTTTCGGAGCATCGCATCGCGATTGATGAAGAAACTTCAGCCTTCCACTGTCTCATCTTAGAATAGCTGAGCCCTCAGCCGACTCCGCTCAAAGACAATATCCCGTCTCCGTATCATGTCAGTGACATATCGATAGTAATACTCTACTCCTACTCGGCTGGCCTCGAACTTTGGATTTCAGCCTGGCTGAATATTTCATGCGTTGTCTCAATTCAGCCTGAGATAGTTGAGTGGCTATAATAAGCAAACACTAACTATTGTGCTGACGGAAGCATTGCAAAGACAAAGAGTCCCTCGAAAAAGAGGTCAAAGCCCAAAGAATGCTCATTATCAAAAGCAATGGTTGGCTGATCGAGTTCAGCTGCCAGCCACAGAAGTCAATTGGAGGCGCCACTTGAGCATCCCCAGGTACGGAGTGTACCTTATCGATACAGTTGCTATGTATGGATATACGTATCCGTAATGGACCTACCCTTCAGCTTATTGTACAAGGTTATCAAGCCACAAGACTCAAGTTCCCCGGGGGCATGCACTGTCGCACCCTCTCGCTCTCTCGCTCTAGGCCTCTCCACGTGGGATCCAGGGGGATGTGTATGACGATGGCGCAGTGTGGCGCTCCCCTGACGATCCCAGCACCAGTTCGTGTCCATCATTCTGACGGGCATGGAGAAACAGGTACAACGCGGTACGGTACCCTCTGTACTTTATCAGATCATAAGCTTCAGCGTGTGTCTCAGTTTCAAAGTCGTCAGCTTTGATACGAAGCCCCCTTTCAATGCTATGCTCCCGCATCCCGACTGAAGCGACGACACCTGGACTGGGACACGTATGTTTGTGATCTGATTGCAGGTGCACGGATGGGGAATTCCCTGGAAAGAAACCTGATTGACCGGAGCATTGATTGAAGGGCTTCTGACAAGTTCCATGCTCTGAAACAAGATATTATTGGCATCGATGAGTCTTGAGAATCGATGATCCGGATGAAGCTGTCTAGGTCTTGGCCATCATGCAGCCTTGAACCCGAGATTGTCACTATTACCGTATTCTTTCGGTCCTCCTGGACACCTTCATGGCTCAACTATTGGTCTGGACCGTTGCTATCTCCAAGCCAGCCAGCCGCAACATGGATTAGGGATGCCTGGTTATTATTGACACCTATCATGCACCCACGGACTCTTCAATGTCCGACCCCCTGTCATGGGGAAATGATGCGAGGCTGATGCTGATGGTGATAATTTTGGCGACGATGGCCCTGAATCTGGAGGCTGACTTGGGCGGTCAAAATCACCATCGAGTCTCTTGATTGGGACAAACAATCTTACGTGGCGTATTTCCTTCCCTGTGCGAGAAACCTTTAATCGATCCGACGATGTAACCCAACTGCGACTATTACTGCTACTGCGCTCAGAGTGACGGGACTCTTTTGTCACCTTTTCTTTTTTTTCTTCTTTTGTTTGAGGTTATCCGTGCTTACTTGACCGATATCTCCGATTATTCTCGCTGCCTACAACTATTGGGGGCGGGTCTTGGAGTCTGAGACATGCGAGTTCTTCCGCCCACACTATGAAACTTGTGGTGTTGTGCTTTATCCACGAAACAACTTCTTCCATTTGTACATACATTGTGGGCTCATACTTGATACAGATCATGTGCATATTATCCAGGTTCAACTGGTAATGTGCTCAACCTGCTGCGCTGCCTCGGTTGCAGTATTTCTTGGCTCACCACTATTCTGCAGCTGCAACATCTTATGAGCGAGGGTTCACACTTCACACCAAGACCCCCAGTAACCCTTGCACGTGGTGATGATTCGCAAGGTTATCATCGCAGGGGGCACGGTCCCTTTCGGATAGGACCATGAGCTGCATATTTTATATGAGGTGTTCATCAAACATGCAGCTATCTCCACGTTGGTAGATACTCGACCAAGGCAATGCATCTCGGCATGCATATTCCATCTCTGTATGGAGCACAGATACAGCCGCAATAAACGACCTGTCTTTAGAGTCCAAGCCCGACACGGGTTGTGACCGACGTTGCCATTTGAGGATTCTCTATCTTGACGACCTTCCAAGATAGCCCTTGCTTGACAAGTCGGGGTGTAGTCCCCCTCGCGACTGGTGACGCCTACATAGGGTTATGTCTTGTCTGTTGAGCGAGACCTGGCCGCCTCCCCTGCGGCCCTATCATTTTGGGAGTCATACTGCAAGGCAGGGGACTTTGTGCGCAGCCTGCCCAATTCTACAGATACCCAGATGTTTCCGGTGGACTACATACAGATTGTTGCAAAGTTTACGGGCAGGCAAGAGCACGGCTGGGGTTATTAGCGCATCCCTTTGTGCATTGCGTGCTGTAGTATCAATGCTTTGCAGACTTTCAGCGCACTCTACTCTCCAAACGTCAGCGTGCATGACATGCTCCGAATTACCTAGTTGGGTACGAACCGAACATCACTGACGCTTGCAACTTCCTATACTGCGCATTGTCCTGATCTTCTGTTCTGAGACTTTGTTGGTTGATCAATATCATGATCGACATTCAGCTGATGATGGGTTGTGTGTGTGTGTGTCTGTTGGTCGTATACTCGTATACTAGTTGCACATGTGTGTGAGCCTGTGTCAACTCAAGTGTGCGCCTGAGAGAGTCAGAATGCAGACGAATGGATCGTGATAGATTACAGGGAGCTCTCAACTCGCGAGGGATAGGTTATGACAGGGGATGTTGTTAGCGACTGAGTATCAGATCGGCCCGCTGCGGGTCCTAGATATGCGTCGATCGACCTCCTGCGTGCGACATTTTTATTGTTGTTGTTCAGGGTCGAGGGTCCAACTAGACGAGATGCAATTCTGCCCGACAAGGACGTGTTTGAGGAATGCGGTGATGGATACTGGAGATGCGTCTACTGCGTCGTTGCGGAGAAATGACAGGACGTCCACAGAAACGGATGTAACTCGATGCGTTGCAGATCGTGGGGTTCTGTCTGTGAGAAAGACGAAGTCGCGAGAAACCATGTCATAGAACCCTGACTATTACACCAGTATCAACATATGATGACTGACGATAACACATATGTGATTAACTAGTGTCGAACTACTGTACCTGCTATCACAGTCAAATCGACTGATTAATACTCTTGGCCTCTGACGAGCGGGGACTATCTCCATATTGACTGCAAGGTATAGCTTGAAATGTCTCGGTCAACTCAGCGTCATTCTCCACGATCCGGTTAAACTATGCTATGGTGTATTATGCATGCAGTTGAGGGTCAGAAACTGGCGGTCAAGTTTTCTGTAACTTGATGTTATGTATATGCGAGAATTGAGATTAATGCGAGACGTGTGGTGTTGTCTGTGTGGTTGCCGCTGGTGGTGAGAGCTAACAGGCGGCCACTAACAACGGCCAAAGGATCTGAGATTAGGTCGATCTTTTTAGGTCCAAAGACTAAAGTGCTCTAAAGCCTGCAAAAGGGAGTCACGAGGTGTTATTTGCAAGCAACGACCCGTACAAGTTCATGCATGGTCCTTTATGATGCCTACAGCAGAGCACTATAGATATGGATATGGATGCTGAGTTGGCGAATCCTCCAGGACGCTAGACTTACTGCAGCTCTATGTGCTGCAGCAACCCGTAGTTTAGCTTACCTTGGAACCCAACGGTGAAGTAAAGTCTGCAACGGCGCCCTATTTTCTGAAGATCATTATTGGTTCTGAACTCAATTGGAGTGGTAACGAATAACCGGTCTGCAAAGTCATCATCCAACATGACCTCTTATGCTTAGTTAGGTAATGAGCTATATCGTTGAGGGGGCCGGGACCGGGACCGGATGAGGGGAAGCTCTCAAGCTCAAGCTCACTCAAGCAAGCTTCAAATCTTAGCAACCATGATAAGGTAAAACAAAACAAGGCAAGGCAACACCAGGTAGAAGCAGGCAGTCAAGACAGGACAAGACACAACATCAGTGAAACCAGATACAACAGTATATCTCATGGTGTGTCTGCCTGATCAACTCTACATTGCAACCATGCCATATACCAGAAACTAGCAGTGGCACAGCAGGTCAGTTGGTGTGATGCCTGCCACAGCCATGGGATTGTCCTGTCTAAAGCCTGGAAGGCTGAGACGTACAGAATCCCAGATATCGAAAGGCCCATGTTTCGCATGTCCGAGCAACCCAAGGCCCCGGTCTGGCAGCAGCAGATCCTCCGCATGGGGAAAGGGAAGCGATGCGATGTCATGATAACGAATGCAAATGCATGCATGCATGAGTATGACTGTAAGCACAACTGTATGATGCCACGACAGTCAACGTGAGTCCCGGCCGAGAGGTAATAGGCCGGGCCAAAGCCAAAAAGAGGGGTTTGATACGGTAAGAAGATGCCCACGTATTGATAACCGGAATCTTACTGCTGATGCTGATGAAGAATTGCGTACATATCACACATCATGCCGTTATACCGGTGGGCAGTGTCAAAGAGTCATATGCAAGGCAGAGCAGACAGGGTATGGCAAGGCAAGGTAGGGTAAGGCAGGGCAGAGCAGGGCAACGAAGGAGGTGGCGTGTAAAACAAAGAACAAACATCTGTAGGTAGAGGCATGCAAAGCAAGGATGCATCTTGCAAGGAATTAACAAACAAGTGTAATATCCATGTCACCAACTTCTCATTGTCCCTTCAGACAACAAGGTACAACCACCACTTGTACCACGGCTGGCTACATGAACCTAGCTCACCGAGTTTACAACGCAGGTTTCATCGATCCCCTCACTCACTCTACCTAACTCAACTCTATCAAACTGCTGCAACTTAACTCCACGAAGCTTTCCGTGATCCTTGCTTGAGTTTGTCATCGCACGGATGCGGGGTTACTCGATGTTAGTTGATTAGCGGTAGTGATAGTTTAGCTGCTACTGTACTAGGCATGTCATCCACACCCATTTCGATATCAATTGTCTGAGACACCGTCTTCGGGATGTTTCGATACAGTCATATCTTTGAGACATTCAACAAAGACAACCGGCAAGATTTATGCTGTTGGTGCCGGTTCATACCGCAACTTTGTTGCCAGCGGCTGCTCAGCTTCACCAAAAACGCCCCCTCCATCTCAGGCACAAGGCACAAGGTACCAGGCACCAGGGGACAATGACAATCATACATCGTGATGATGCTTTGGGTATGTATCTTGTGACCACAAACTCCGAACTTCCCGTGTCTTGCTCAAGTCCACGGGGGTTTGTTCTGTATGACTCCCAAGGACTTACATCACAGCGCTCAAGGTAACGTATCCGTATCCGCACTACTTGTACCACGCCAAAACAGCTGTTATATCGGCTCAGCCTTGGATGATTCTGTCATAAATCATCTCTTGGTAACCTCAGCTCCTTTTCTTGTAGTTTCATGATCTACATGGCCTCGTAATGGTGTATGTAATATGTGCCCTCCGCTATTAGCTGAGCACAGTAGTACTACTAGTATCTCGTTCGTATAATCAACGAATTACTGAAACCAACGGACGAAACTTTCCGTGTCTACGGTTACTACCCTATAATTAAAAGCTCGAGTCCTAAATTAGACATTACTGGTTATTATGTCAATAGATTTAAGCTCACAGCCTACTTTGCCTCTTAGTCACTGTGGCTGACATGGTTGTTGGGTGTCAAATATCAATTCAATTTCCAAGCCAGCCTCACCGTATGGTCTGAGACATGTACAATTAATAATGGCTGCCTTTTCAGGGTTCAACCTGTCTTAACGTTATGAACTGCGTTCATAATTGCCTAGCTTGAACAGTTGATATGTGATCGACTGTAGGGTTACAATGAATATGCTTTTGTCGGCAGTGAATTGACCTCCGAGTATCCGGTCTCTCACGAAATATTGGACTAGGGATCATCGATGCAGGGCCTCTTCAACACCCGCTTTCAACCCTCACAACAGAACCCTCGCTTAGACAAACTCTTCAATGTCATTGATATTTCTGCCGAGGCTTTGTAGCAAGACTAGGATACAATAAAAAAAGCCTCAATGGCACTCAACAAGACCCATTATGCCACCGGACAAGGCCAGGGTATGTCTGGTGATACGCAAACACAGAACCGAAAGCAATTGCGGCATATACACGAAACTGGGAGTAACTTCTCCGGACACCAGGCTTGTAGAGATATTCGCTTGTCATATCACTGAGACATGCGCTTAGCCAAGCTCTGATATTGCCCATACTCGCGCTACTGTGGTCCAATTTACGACCCAGCCATGTAGGAGAATAGCACCTAAGCCAGCATCACAATGGAGCTTGCAGCAGGGGTTTGGTGTTTTTCGACTCCAGATCTTTCTCGCCGTGCCGAGTTTATCCTCGACCCATGCCCCGATGGATGCCAAGAGATATCAAGGCCGACAATTGACGGTCATGTCTGAGCGACATGGTCAAGGTGGGCCGTAGCCATGATACTATCCCCTCGTCAAAAGCATCGATTGAGGCTAAGCAGCAGATCGAAATGTGCCCAATCGAACTAATCTGACCGTTGCGATGATTTTCGGCCACGGTCTGCGATTGGCAAATTGCAAGACTGACCATGACAGGAGTCCGTCTACTTCTGGCGCCCGCAGCCAGTCCGAACACCTTTCAGGGATCTGGCGGCCGTATCCGCAGTTCCCGTCCGTCAACCCCAGTATTCGGGTCAGCTCTCGTCGACCTGCCATTGTGATTGCATGCATGGTCACGCCATTCTAGGACGTCATGTTGGTTGATATGCTTCTGAGACACTCTGCTTGCATGCGCGGAGTTTTCGACACCCCGAAGAAAGTGTAATCGTGATCGGTTATGGGATATCCTCTCCAACCGGCACTTGAGTTGACGATATCCAATTTTCCATCATGGCTTGACCTTCTGGCCGGCCTTTTGCAACCCCACCGCTGTTGCTGGCTGCAGCGCTCGCTCTCTTCTTGACCACGAGGCACAGTACCAGGCCATAGATTGCAAATCCCTCATATGATACATCCATTGCAAGTTTCTTCTTGTCATCGTTTGTGTTGAGACCGTCGTCCTCCTTGGCCCGGGGTCTCTTGTGCGGGGGCGCCTCCGTGTCTGAGTCGATTTCAATGGCCGAGGCTGTTTCATCATCTTCAAAAGCCTCAGAATCATCTTGATCCGGGTCTGCTGTTCCTCTCTGGCGCTTGCTGCGTCTTGTCGTTGTTTCGGCGACTGGAATATCTGACAATCTCACCTCATCCTCATCATCCTCTTGTAGAACTGGGGCGCGAAATTCATCGTCAACATCTACAGGAACGCTGTCCGTTTCTCCGATAAGCTTAGATGAGTTAGACTCAAGCTTCGGTGGCAGCTTGTCCCTGAAATGTTTGGTCCTGTAAATAAGAGAATGTCTTGTGCTTGTTTCTGTCAAGAATATCGAGACCTCGAATTCATCTAAGCAAGATAAGCCGTTGAACAAACCGTCCAGCATAAAGGATGGGCTTACCGGAGACGATCACATCCTTGATACTCTTCTTTTTGCTCTTCTTCTTCATCATTCTCTCTTTCTCTTCACGAAGCTTTGGTAGGACTAAAGGACGGATGCTCTCAATAACCTTGGGCAATATTGGATTCCGAGGGTTGAGAAGCCATGATTGAGCTAGAGCGGGATTGTCGAGATAAATTCGGCACTCAAGGACCGAATATTTGGATATTCTGAGATACCGACGCACTGGAGCCATTTCGTTGGCGTTCACTCAAGATGAGGTTGTCGAGGGAAGCGTGAATGAGACCTTGAAGTGGTTGAACTAGGCTTCAATTCGGTGATGTAATAGGCGATCGTCCACTGTAAGTCGCGACGCGGATACGCTAAAATTCAAGCTTCCACTGTAATGAAGTGCTGTGACGAGCTTGGGCTCAGCCTTGCAGCTGGTCCGAGCGGGCGCATCGCCAATTGAACGCTTCGAGGTAGCGTCAAAAATCTCCATTGCTCAGCCGTGCCGACCTCAACTCTCGAAATCAGCCGATCAAGTGCGACATGGTCCTCGAGCGATCATGCTCAAATCTTGGAAGTCGACCCTGAGACTACCTCGGTCGAGTTTCCCGTACGTTCACCTTCTATAGAGCCTCCGAAATTCGAAAATGGAGAGCTAATTTAGCCGATTTCGCAGTGCTCGACCGAACCCCAAGCTCGCACCAGAGTATCTTCGACAATGTACCGATGACCTGTATGAATGGCAAGGGGAGAATCGCCCGGAAGAAAAGCCATTCACACTTCATGATGGTCCTCCGTATGCCAACGGCAACCTTCATGTTGGCCACGCCCTGAACAAGGTGCTCAAAGATATGACTGTGCGTGTAAAGGTGCAGCAAGGCCGGAAAGTGACATACCGACCAGGCTGGGACTGTCATGGACTTCCAATCGAGATGAAGGCATTGGGAACAAGCGCTACTAAGGGCTTGACTCCTGTACAGATCCGGGATACAGCGCGGAAGTTAGCTTCCAAGACAGTCAAGGATCAGATGAAGGGATTCCAGGCACTTGCTGTCATGTCTGATTGGGAAAAGAGATGGACAACGATGGACCGAGATTTTGAGATCAGGCAACTGCGTGTCTTTCAGAATCTGGTACGTCGAGGTTTGATTTACCGTAAGCACAAGCCGGTCTACTGGTCAGCTTCATCGAGGACAGCGCTCGCTGAGGCAGAGTTGGAATACCGAGACGACCATGTCTCGAAAGCTGCATATATCAGGTTCCCAATTGTTTCCGACTTGTCCTCGATACCTGAACTGGCCAATTTTAACGGCAAGCTATATGCAGCTATTTGGACAACAACGCCCTGGACTCTCCCAGCCAACCGCGCTATTGCCATCCACAACGACATCTACTACTCCTTGATCCAAGTTGGCTCGGATGGTTACCTTGTTGCGTCAGATCGAGTGGAGGCTATGAGGGATATGCTCCCAGACCTCCAAGTCGTGACTGACTCCATTCATGGTTCCAGCTTGAAGGGTCTCGAGTACCAGAACCGACTACGAGGCAAATCTGCCCCATCTCAACCCATTATTGAGGCCGATTTTGTCACTGCTGACTCTGGTACTGGTCTTGTTCACATTGCCCCAGGACATGGACAGGATGATTATGAAGCTTGCTCCAAACTTGGCATTGAGGCATTCGCTCCTATCGATGACGGCGGTTTCTTCACCAAAGAGGCCTACCCCGATGATCCTGAGAAGCTCACATCCGCACCCTCCATCTTGGATGGCGGGAGCCAATCTGTCCTGGACTTGGTAAATGACGATGTGCTTGGAACCCATAAGCTGCGCCACAAATACCCTTATGACTGGCGAACGAAGCGGCCTGTTGTGACTCGTGCTACGGCCCAATGGTTTGCTGATGTCGGAAGCATCAAGGAGGATGCTCTTGCGGCTTTGAAGGACGTCCGCTTTGTGCCGGAAGGTGGTCGTGTTCGTCTCGAGAGCTTTGTCAAGGGTCGCAGCGAGTGGTGTATATCGCGCCAACGCTCATGGGGTGTTCCCATCCCAGCGCTGTACGATGAGAGCGGCAATGCTGTGATGACAGTAGAGACCATCGAGCATATCATCTCAGTTATGCAGGAGCGTACTTCATCTGCTTGGTTCTCCGATAGCCCAGATGACCCTGCTTGGATTCCTTCCAACCTCGAGGGCAAGTACCGCCGAGGTACTGATACTATGGATGTTTGGTTCGACAGCGGCAGCTCTTGGACGGAGACTGAGGGGCCAGCCGATGTTTACCTTGAAGGATCTGACCAGCATCGTGGTTGGTTCCAATCCAGCTTGTTAACTTATGTCGCAACACAAAAGTCAAAGGAGACTACCAACAAGATCTCTGCCCCTTTCAAGACTTTGGTCACGCACGGCTTTACCCTAGATGGCCAAGGCAAGAAAATGTCAAAGTCACTGGGCAACATGATCGTTCCTAGCCAGGTTATGGATGGTAGCCTTTTGGGACCTGTCAAGACTAAGAAAGGTCAACAACAGTCTGCTGGTCTTGGCCCAGATGCTGTTCGCTTGTGGGCAGCAAGTGCTGACTTCACAACGGATGTGCTCATCGGACAAACCATTCTTCAGCCTGTTCAAACTTCACTGATTAAGTACCGAACGATTATCAAGATGCTTCTTGGGTCACTGAATCAAGAAGCCCGCCAGACTCCTTTGACAAAGTTGGACCAGATTGCACTTGTACAGCTCTCGGATACCATGTCCCAGGTGATGGAATCATACAACGACTTCGAGTTTTACAGAGCGGTTAGTATGATTAACCGCTGGGTCGCAGCCGACCTCTCAGCATTCTACTTGGAGGGTCTGAAGGACCGGCTGTACTGTGGTGATGGAGGTGGTGTTCTTGAACCCATCTTCATCGGACTCCTGCGCATGTTGGCACCGATTACCCCTATGCTTGTCGAAGAAGCATGGTCGCATCGGCCAACATGGATGGCCGAAGACACGTAAGTTGCCAATTGATGCTCAAACATGATTACATGCGCTAATAACAATTAGGTCTTTGGAAAACCCCGCTCGTCAGCTATACAACGCTCCCCTTATTGACCCTCTGCGTTTGACGCTTCCTCAAGATGTGGTGCGCAGGGATCAATCCACCATCACAGAGGTTCACAGCGCTGTAAAGGCAACACTAGAAGAGGCACGGACAGCCAAGGTGCTTGGCAGCTCTCTCCAGAGTTCAGTCATCCTTGAGGTCGAAGACGGCAAAGCGGCAGCTGTTCTTGGACGCTATGAAGATGAACTGCATGATATCTTTGTGGTGTCGTCGGTACAATTGAACCAACCTCTTCCTGAGAAGCCTGAATGGGCCTACCAGAAGGAGTTTGAGATTCAAGATGCCAAGATCAAGGTGCATGTGCTTCCACCAAAGCAGGAGAAGTGCTCTCGATGCTGGAAATATGTGGCGCCTGTCGAAGACGCGCTGTGTGGCAGATGTGAGGAGGTTGTCGGTACTTTGCCAGCCGCGGCGTGAGAGAAAAGAGGAAACAGGAAGAGAATGACGGCGATCTTGATGATATACCCCTCTTTCTCTCGATCATGTACAATACCATGTTTCATGCAAGCTACCAAGGTCCTCCTAACCCAGCTACGGGCTTGGAAAGAGATCTGTATCATTAGACAAAACAACCACTGCAAGAAATGTTTAAATAAAACTACTCAACTAAAATTAACCCGCCCCAAACTCTATCAGTTGAGTCAAATTCCAAGCGTATGACTCTATTTCTGAAATCGGGGATGCCCCTGACACTCCCCGCCATTGATCTGTGTTCAGCCAGTTCCCGCGTGCTGACTTAGACCTTCCTCTGCCGTGGCTAAAGTTGGCTTCTGGTTAAGTCAAATTTCTTTCATGTGATTATCACTTATCGGTAGTTATGGACCTGAGACAAACCGGTACTTGGAATAAAGTGTAGGTTACCCCTTGAAAGCTTGTATTCAATCAATGATGAGCTGCCACTTCGAGACATGCGTGCGTCACTCCCCGCCACGCTTGTGTCTAGGATAGGTGGGAAAGGCGCAGAGCCAAAACGCCCTGTAGGTCAGCGGTCTTGTAGCGTCTCATCCATTCCCGTGACGTTCTAGGACCCTTAGCTCTACAGGCGCCTTTACTGTACCGTCCAATCTCAATCTCCATTGTCCAAGGATTATCCATAACAACTCATTGGATCCAATTCTTTCCCATCAACGGTCCGCATATGCAGCATTAAAAAGTATTAACAAAAGTCTTGTCGCTTGTTCAACCAACGCATTCATCTATCGCTGCGACGTGTCTTCGTGTACCTTCTCTAGAGAAAGCCATGTCCTCCTGAGGCGGATTCCCTCGCCGGGCATCCACTCCGATCTCAACCTTATTTACGCCGTCATAATCACCGTAATTAGCCCCCCCGAAAACCATCGTCACCAAGGACAACACTTTTGACTAGGATCTTGCGATTTTGATCGACAAGGACCCTTGAAATCACGAAAAACAATGCTAAGCTGCTTTTTCCATCAACTCTGACGACAACTCCCCGCTCCCATCATCATCGCGAGCGTACAGGTCATTCTTTTATATGCAGTAACCATCGCGCTATGGCCGACTCTCGTGCTGCCTCCTCGTTGAGTGCATATGGCAGACGGGATGGTCTGGGCACCCCCGAGCCTCCAGGGAGATTTAGTTATGATGTCGCGGAAAGGGGCGATCATAGCATCAACGGCCTCCTCCATGTTCCTCCCGAACGACCCCTCGCCTTTTCCGATGACGAATCCCTTCCACGATTCCATCACAAATCTCGTGGTGCTGCAGCTGCTACCAGTGGCCTCCAAGCTGGCCGACCGAAACGAGCCCGTTCAAAGCGACCGCATAAGACCCAACCGAGCGGTGCTTTCTTGCTTCAGGAGCCTGTAATTGCCGATGACGACTCTAATAAACAGCGACGCGGACACCGAAGTAAATCTCGTCATAAGGGGAAAGATGTTGAATCACATTCATCCAGCAGTCAACGGGAATTTGGCCTCGGTATAAGCTCCGGTATTGGCTCCGGTAGTGGTCCTCGAGCTCGCGTCGTGTCGCCAGATACATCCCAGGAGGACCTTCATATATCAAAGAGGAATGATGGTCAAAAGCGAGGCCGACGGGCGCACACGTCGCACCCAGGCACTGCGCTTGACGTGGACTCAACCCAAATTGTTAATATGGCGTTGAACTTGAGCGAGTCACGACGCATTGCGTCGCGGCGCAACATCAGCCGTGGAAACCCTCCTCGTTTGGGGCCTGTCCAAGACTCTCAGGCTGGCAGTAACCTCAGAGCTCATCTTCAACAACAAAGGAAGGCTACCAGAGGAGTTTCACCAATTCAGAACCAGTCTCTTACACCGCGATTGCCAGGTGTAAGGTCCAGTAGTCCTCTGCGCCCTCCTCCTTTCGAACCTGCTGCCGACGTCTCTTACCGTTATCACTTTTCGACTTCAACCTTGGCAAGGGCGCAGAAAGCCAGGGAGCACTTGGAACTGATGGCACAGTATAGACGCCTGCTACAAGTCCTTCCTCCTCTCAAGACCGGCTATGATAGAAATTCAGCTTCAAGTCCTGCCGGCTCGCCTACGGAGGAGAAGATGAGAGCTTTCGGAAACAGGGAGCTTATGGTACCTCTCGGTCGAGAATACAACCCTTTGCAGTATATCCGCAACCGGAAAGTAAGAGCCCGTGAACGAATGGCTATTGATGGCGACAAGCAAGGATTTTCTGACGTCGAATCGGTCAAAGAATGGGTCAGCGAAGCAGAAGAGAGAGTCAGGGAGCTACCTTCCAGTGACGGTTCAGTGATACCACCATTTCCTGCGGCGGAGGAGGTTGATTCCCAGCTGGCTGCAGATTCGGCCGCCCCTCGAGCCCGACGTCCACGAGTGGACTGGTTCTTTGAGCCATGCGATCTAGTTGCAGATGCTTATTGGCTTGAACAAGATCACCACAAACAGTTGATTGAGGACAGAAACTTGAATAAGATATACCCACAAACGGAGGAAGTCATGAGCAGGCCAATGTCGAAGCAGTCAGAGGATCTTGAACTTGTTGGAAGCGGAGTTTCACCTTTCACAACTAAGAAGATGGAGGAGACAAATGGCAATGCAGACCCATACGATTACAAACTCACGAAAACCGACACAGAGGGGTCGGAACCGGGTCATAGAGATCGGGCCAGACAAAAACTCCACCGAGCCAGCGGTTCCATACATCATCGCCGTTTCAGAAGAAGGGGGTCGTCTTCAGATGATTCTGGCAGTGAGGATGATGCGCCAAATGATGGAAGAGCACGCCGAGGCACAATCTCCAGCCACGAGACCGAATTGTTAGAGAAGCAAATGCTGGAGATGGTCGCTCGAGACATGAGACAACAACAGAGACTTTCTCACGTCCCAGAGACCGAGGCTGAGTATAACGAAGTTGAGAGCTTGACTTCGCCTGAACGCAATTCACAAGCGAAGCTCTCTAATGGCACCCCTGACCATAAAGATTCAGAGCCTCGACCTACGCTCAACAGAGTTTCTTTGGATATTCCGCCCCTATCAAAGCTGGGAAGACATACCGGTGGGGGATCCCTGCATGGAAGAAACCGCAAGGAAGGCTTCGATTCTCCTCAACCGTCGCCTGAACTCGCTCCACGGGTCAGCC
This sequence comes from Fusarium coffeatum, assembly GCF_003316985.1. Lineage (NCBI taxonomy): Eukaryota > Fungi > Ascomycota > Sordariomycetes > Hypocreales > Nectriaceae > Fusarium > Fusarium coffeatum. Next base: position 84,943 of record NW_022157873.1, on the reverse strand, counting down.
TATCGGCACCTCCTACTGGTTTGAACCTCTCAGCTCCTTCTTCCCGCTCATCATCTCCGTCTAGAAACCCGTTCACAAAGGTCAAGCAAATTTTCAAGGACAAGATCCGCGATGAGCCCGAAGAACAAATTGTGGAAACAGAGGATTCCAGCAGAAGACCTTCTACACCGGAACCTCTTCCCCCAATGGAAGCGAAGCCGCTTGAACGACATCCTTCTAATTCGCGACAGACCTTTGAAGCCCATAGACATCAACGCAGCGTCAGCAGTGTCAGAGATGATCAAGTTGGTCTGCGGGGTATGTTCAAAGGTCCTCGTATCGATACAGTGATCCGAGGTAGCGTCTCGAAAATCGGGGACATTCTATGGAAGAAAGATACCCCCATGGAAACACCCAGCGACATCCTATCATCAGATGAATCTGACAATGATCAACCCAAGGGACGATCATCAAGAATTTCACTCAATCTGTCCCGGGTGAATTCGAAGCGTAACAAGCCCGAACCACAGCATGGTGCAAAACATTTCTTGGACGCAATGCCGCAGTTTCAGCCTATGGCAGAGACGCATGGTCAGTCAACGACCGACGTCAGGAAGAGACAGTCCTCGCCATCTCGTGCCCATATGAACAGACCTCCCCCACTCGATATCTCGAGTATATCCAGTCCTCTCAAACAAGAAGCCGAGAAGGTATCCGCATTTGAGCCCGCAATGTCAGAAGCGGAGTCATGCCAAGAGAGTGCCAAAGATGGCCTTCGAGGCACAGAGAAGGCTTCAGATGAGGCGATACCAATAGTTCGGTCCGATGAACCCGATAATTTCAGAGCAAGGAAATGGTCCATCGCCAACCAGCCCATCTCTCAAGAAATACGGCTTTCAAGACGTGAAGTCGCTCGACTACGCACACTTGTTCTTACCTCTGGCATCAAAGCCATGGAAATCTCTCGTCGTTCACATGAGTTGAAGAAGCCTCTCTCCAACGATAGCCTTCGAGAACTAGGCAACTCTCCACAGTCAAATATGGTAGGCGTACCATGGGTTGACATAGCCAAGTTGACTCCCAAGAAGTCTCTACCATCAGATGATGCAATTCCCTGCTCCGATCATTTCCGTCTGGCCAGTGAGACTCTTGGTGTAGCTATCCAGCACTCAATGGAGCAATGGCAGACATCGGCAGACAAGTTTACAGGACAAACAAAACCAAGGCTCGAAGAGCGTATCTGGTGTGTTCGTTCACGAATCGCAGATGAGCTGTCAGGCATGACACGCGAGGCATCAGACCAAGCCGATGAGACTGGAAGAGACTTGGCATTGGGTCAGCTCCTCAAGGTCAAGCATGTCACTGACTTGACCGAAAAGATGATGCGCAACAGACGTAGACGATTCAGATGGGTCCGTCGTGGCATGTGGTCCTTCGTTGAGTGGACCCTTGTTGGCTTCATGTGGTACGTCTGGTTCGTCGTCACCATTTTCAGACTCTTCCTGGGCCTCGGGAAAGGCGTTTGGCAAGGCTTCAGATGGCTCCTATGGCTGTGAGCTCCAAGACAATCCTCTACACTATGACATGGTTTGCAAGTGACCGGAGATCACAGGAGTTTGCTTCATGGGTTAGGTGTTGTTAAAGGGTTCCCATCATTCCTTCTTATCCTTATCCTTACCATTCTTACACACATTCTTATTTCTTTCTACACGGATACATATCATTATCCAGTTTTGATACCCCTTTCTTATATCTATGGGGAAGCAGCATGGCGCGGCGCCTTGTGTTATGGTAATAGCATCTAGCTTCGGAGCATATGGCTTATCTGAGCGATACCTCTTGTATTATTTCATTTGTTTAACTCATGCTCCTGTCACCATATCTGTACGTTAGTTTTAATAATTAGGGAGAGTAGCCTTGCTATCGCGGCTCTCCTATATGACACGACATGTGTCTATTTGCGCCTATACTCAATACAAGACTAAAGTGCGAAATCTAGACCACACCTGAGTGAACCGTCAAGACAAGCATCATCCAGAACAACTTTTCAGATACAATTAGAAGATAAAAGGATATATGTGAGCCATTGCGTTCCCTTATAGATAAGATTGTTTGCGTAAAGGAAAGATCAAAGCGAACCGGCGCAATGAGCGAAGATTTATGCAAACATGATAAATAAAATGAATTAAGAATCCCAATTCCGTCCAGCCGATTTAAAAGGAATAAACAAGTTCTAATAGTCTTCGAGTAAAACAAAGCTCAAAGCTACGCAGCCACCCCATAAAAGCAAAGCATCCGCATTGCAGTTCAGATTCGCACGTCCGTTTTTAATTTATTCAATCCTCTTCTTGCCCTCTTCAGCATTGAGGTATCTAGCCGTGCTGAGACCTCTCTCATGCTTGGCCACGTATGTTCCAATAACAGAGTCCTTGCGCGCCTTTGCGAAGTGCTCGTTGTAGCCCTCGACGGCAAATGGTCGGGGGTTGAGACGGGGCCAGTTGACCTGTTGAGGTTAGAATCAGTCTTGAAATGTTGTGCAGTATATCACTTACGTAAAGCATGCCGTGGTTCCAAACAAAATAAAAGGACCAGGCAGCAATGGCCATCCAGAAGAAAAGGAAGATACGAAGGGGCAGGGCACTCGTATCAGGTGCGCGGCGGGTAAAGAGGCCAACAAGAATGATAAAGACACTGAAGGCCAGAATGTAAGGAATAGACTGGATCAAGATCGGACGACGGTCGGTAAAGACCAGAGTAGTGCCAATGTTGGTCGAGCCAGGACGGTAGGCTCCGAGGAAGAGATCGAAGGAGTCCTGTCGAGGTCCATCGAGGAAGTTGTTACGGAAGTAACGTGTGACACCAATTCGAGCATCCTGGAGAGCTCCGACCTTGGTTCTGTTTCCTGTACGGGTAACATCTGTCTTCATGGCGCCAGTGCCAGAGTAAGAGTTGGAAACAACATCGGCATTGTCAGCCCAGAGGTTGCGGAACATGTCCTCAAAAGCAGCATCCTCGTCACGGAATGAAGAGCCGCGGGGCATGAAACCAACATCTTCAAAGATACGGTCAAGCTTGTATCGTGCGAACATGCTCTGGACAACATTGGTTCGATCAAGACAATCCATACAGTTGGTACGCATAACGCTGGTCTGATAGCTGCGGGCATCAAGCTTGCCTTCAACGCTAGAGGGGGTATCAACGGCACGGAAATAGCCCTGCTTCTCGAGAGCATCGGCCAACTTCTCAATCAGAGCGTAGGCCTTGTGCATCTTCATGCCCTTGGTCTCACTGTGGTAGTCGAAGTATACGTAGTGCAGGCGGTCGAACTCCTGACGCTTTCCTTCAGGCTGGATGGTGGTAAACTTCTCCTCGGTGAGTAGGTCTGCTTCTTGTCGTTCCCTGGGTGCGGAAACGAGTTTCTCGACCATCTTCTCATACGACTCCTTGACACGAGCCTCTCGCCCCTTTTGATTAACCAGGTTGATCAGGTAGTTGTCACCATACAGGCGGATCTGTTCATCAAAGTGCTTCTGTGCGGCAGTCAAAGCCGTATCAATGCCTCGGATCTGAAGCTTAGGGACATATCGCAAGCTGTTGATTTCAGCCCAGAAGGTAGGAACACTGCCGCGGGTTTGGACATAGGAGAAGATCTGCATCTCCTGACCGGCGCCAGCGCCAAATTTTCCGCTCTGCATATCAGAGCTGCCTGCATAACCACCCAGTCCACTGTTGCTGTCATTGAGGATGATGATCTGCTCTGTTTCATTGTAGTTGGCGACATGTCCTTCTTCATCCACACCACGAGTGAAGTATCTGGTACCTCCGCGGTGGCGCGATCGACGGGTGATAAGAATCATAGTCAGGGGGTTGCCCTTAAAGGTGGTGGGCTTGATCTCGAACATGCCGAAGATACATGGCAGGATATAGGGGTCGACACCAGGTTGTGCGCCAGGCTGCGATCGGGCGCCTCGAGTACGGAAATCGATGAGATCGCTCTGGAGGTATTTGTTGAAGAAGAACCGGTCGTCGGTTTGCATCCACAAGGGCTTGGAAGTGTCGGCTTGGGCTTGGCGTTGGAAGGAGTTGGTAAGATCAATCGAGTACGAAAAGTACATGGGCCCTGAAGCAAGGAAGTTCTTGAGAAGCTGTATGAAGATATCCTCATCGGGGTCGTGGATCAAGCGCTCGCGCATGGGCATAATCTCGGTGGCGGCAACCTTGTATACCATGTGGCCTTTGAGGCGGCCAACGGGTGTGGCCTTTGTGATAAAGATGACATACTTGTCTTTGTATGGTTAGTTATAGAGCATAAACCGGTACCTGAGAGATCATCTCAAGGTGTGTCGCAGCAGAGACGAACCAAGACGAAGCTGGATAATTCCCAGAATACCAGCAATACTAGAAACACGAGTCGTTCTCTTGGCGGATGCGGCGCTGCCATCAGCCAGACGGACATCACCAGTTGGACGATCGATTACAAGAGCAGGCGCATCAGGCGAGGATGGAGAAGTAAATGTATAAGAATCGTTGGCGATCTTGACATTGATGTCACGATAAGGCATTTTGGGAGTGTTTAGGTGCGCCATTGTATCGGATATGCTGTAACGGAGCTTATGATAGCTGAAGCTCGGGGTGGAAGATTAGAAAAGAGAATAAGAAAGCAAAGGGATAGTAAAGCCCGGGACTTAGTGGCCAACTTGGCGAGTTATCTGCCCTTGACGGCTGAGAAAGACAGTACAGTAAACTTAAGAAAAAAAAGGGACTCGACGTGAGGGATGGGCTGAGATGAGATGGTTTAGTTAGCGAATAACTTGATGAGGCCAGCGAACCTGGAAGCTATAGCACAGCCACATTGGGAAATCGTAATGACGGAACGATGGGGCCCTTGAGGGGACCACTGTGGCGCCCGCGGGATGCACGTCACATGTTTGATTGGAAGAGGCTCGTGCGAGAGTAGGGGTACCTGAAATTTGGTTGAAGGCTAGTGCTACGACCAGTACCGCTACCTCCACTAGATTGCGCAAGTGTCCAGTGAAACGCACCTCTCCAGACCCCGTCTTCCCGTCGACTACAGTGGCACAGTGGGTGTCCCTCACCAAAAAAAATAGGCCCTGCCTGACCCTGACGTGTGCCTCGTGCCGTTTGAACCAGTCACAACCAAGGAACCAAGGCAGTCACTTAGTGACCTCCCATCCCATCCATCCCGTCTCGTCTTAATCAAAGAAGCGAAGCCCCGTCCTAAGACTCGCCTCTCACCTTCAGCCTCGACTCTTGTCTTTTCATACAGTACCAACCATACCTATCCCCATCGTCGCCCGCCAGTCCTACCTTGTACCTCGATTCGCTTTAGTTGCGAAATCACCTCGATACGATTTTCAGCCCGAGCGTCCGTCTCTCCACGCTGTTGTCCAGAACACGTCCGATCCCAAACGCCCAGGTCATACCGCCACTACACTACCTCTATCATTCTTGATAGACTCTCTCCATATCTCTCCATCCCGAAACCACATCCTCGTTTATCAGTATGGCTTCCCGACAACCTCCCGCTGGCGCCCGCGGCACCAACACCCGATTTGCGCAGTTCAAGTTGGTTCTTCTAGGTATGTTACATCAGTCTTGTCAACCCCGTCCTTGTTTCATGACATGCTTGCTAACCTTTCGTCACAGGCGAGTCTGCCGTCGGAAAGGTATTTTGTAACGAGCGCCTTGAAATAGCGACCTACTAACTTTTTAATTCAGAGTTCAATAGTCTTGCGATTCGTCAAGGTAAGCAGTTGTTGAACCAACCTCATTATGCAAGACACGTAACTTATCAATGCCATTCAGGACCAATTCGATTCTTATCGCGAGTCTACTATCGGTGCTGCTTTCCTGACTCAAACCATTTCCCTCGATGAGAACACTACCGTCAAGTTCGAGATCTGGGATACCGCTGGCCAAGAACGCTACAAGTCGCTGGCTCCTATGTACTACCGAAACGCAAACTGCGCCGTCGTTGTATATGATATCACCCAATCGGTACGCCTATCAAGAAGAGCAGTTTTAAAGACACATATTAATATTTCCGCAGGCATCGCTAGACAAGGCAAAGGCTTGGGTCAAGGAACTTCAACGCCAAGCGAACGAGAACATCGTCATTGCTCTTGCAGGAAACAAGTTGGATTTGGTCACCGAGCAGCCCGACAAGCGAGCCATCCCCACTGCTGATGCTGAGGCTTACGCCCGTGAAGCTGGTCTTCTCTTCTTCGAAACTTCAGCCAAGACTGCCGAGAACGTTCAGACCCTTTTCACAGCCATCGCTAAGAAGCTGCCTCTGGACCAGGCCGGTCCCCGACATGCTCGTCCCGGTCAACGACCAGGAGTCAGCCTGGCTCCCGAGAACTCCAACACCAACGTCAGCGGTCCTTGCAGCTGCTAAGCTGACCCTGAGTTCGAAGCATTGAGATTAGACACAACCTTTCATTACGCCCACGCATGCATCACCAGAGCCTCAGCGTGAGTCTTTGCACGATACGCCGTCTTTAACGAACTCTGAGGTCACGAATGAGCTGGGGCGTGTCATATAATTTACTGGAGTCTTTGGTTTTGGAGGGATCAGTTCAGTCCACACTTTTTAATACCGAACTTGAATTTTGTTGCTTGGTAGCATTGGTGGCTTGTATGCTTGAAGTTGCTGGAGCTCGGCACTTGAGCATGCCAGAAGATATAGAGTGGCTCATGAGATGAACCGACAGGGGATATGTACGAGGCGCTCTGTAGCATTTCTTTTTCTTCGCAGCTTCTTAATAGATGACTGTCACTAGATGAATTACGCAACTATGCTATCATAATATCGAGGTGATACAGTACGTCGAAAGGGTTTCAATCACTCGTGCAAGATTAGGATTTGGTGTTAATAGTAAACATCCTGCCAACTCTGAGGTGGAGTGGAGTATGGGTGGGATATGATACGCTCAAAAACCGGAAAAGAGGTACCATGATTGACACCACTGTTTCCAATGAACGTATCGCTCACTTGGATACCATCACGATACTTGTCTGACTTCACTTGGAAGGTAGTGGTGAAGCATGTACCGAAACACTTTCATCTCTCAAGTTTAATGGAATCATGCCATGATTTGTTGCTGCTTTGTTGCATTGTAGTTGAGCATGTGATCAGGTAACCAATCGTTATCTTACTATAAAAGTTCTCAAAGAGTCAATCTCAGACCATCATGGTGAGAATTATTGTACGAGCCTTTCTGCCATTCCAAATATAGTTAGGTAGTATGGTCATTTAATGTTGTTTCATCATATTCAAGATTTTGATAGTTGATAAAGCAGTTGCGTCACCCGGTTCCTGCCGCTGTGCTAACATTTAGCTCCATGCGGAACCGGGAGCTGGCTTTTACCGAACTTTTACCCTGAGCGTTTTTGAAGCAGCTCTCAACTCCATCAAACCCGATATACAACTGCATCGCGAACTGCGCCCTGTTCGCCATTGCAATCCCTCAATGTTGCGAACTTCGCTTCAGTCTGTGAGGGCTTTTGGCGGCAGGCCCGTTGTGGCCGCTGCTGCCCGCCAATGGCCCATTGCGGCTACGCGGACTGCCTCTCTTGCTGGTCAGGTAAGCTTCCCTTGCCTTACAACGTCACACCTCGTGTTAGTATGTAGCAATCAGCTAACCGCGTTGACTTTTCTGTAGCGATTCTACGCTGTCGACAAGAAGCCCGAACTCGATGCTAAGCAACCCGTACTGCCACCTTCCCAGACTATCTCATCCGAGAGAATCCACGAGACCACTATCGACGATGTCGGCGAGACCAAGGCTGTTATCGGAGAGGTTCCCAGAACACCACCTCCTCCCCCGCCTCCTGCTCCCAAGAAGAAGGGTTTCTTCCGAAGACTGAAGAACTTTGTCTTCACCCTTCTCGTTCTTGGTGTTGTTGGTTTCGCTGGAGGTGTCTGGTACTCTCGTATTAGCGACAACTTCCACGACTTCTTCACTGAATACGTCCCATTCGCCGAGCAGGCTGTCCTCTACCTCGAGGAAATGGACTACAAGAAGCGATTCCCCAACGTTACCGGCCGATCTAAGTCCCAAGCCACCGAGGATGCCGTCAGAGTTCCTGCTCAGAGCGGCGCTTCATGGCGAGTTGCTGAGGCCGAGCGTCACTCAAGTGCTGGTCCCGTTGCCGCCGCCAAGAAGAAGGTTGAGGAAGTAGTCAAGCCCAAGCCCAAGGCTAAGGCCAAGGCTCCCGTTGTTGAAGCCAAGGAAGTTGCGAAGGAGGCCGCTCCCACCAAATCTGATACTGGTTTCAAGGCCCCTGAAGTTAACGAGCCCTCTAAGCTCCCTCCTCTGAAGCCAATTGACCTGCTATCACTTGAGGATGCCAAGGAGCCTGTTATTCAAGACCTTGTCCACATGGTCAACGACCTTATCCTGGTTATCAACGCCGATGGTGCTCATGGCAAGTATGGCACCTCCGTTGACAAGGCCAAGAGTGAGATCGCCAAGGTTGGAGGCAAGCTTAAGAGTATGAAGGGCGAGTTCGAGAAGAAGGCTGCCATGCAAGTCCGAGAGAAGATCGAGGAGTTCGACAAGGCCGCTAGTGACCTGATTGACCGCGTTGAGAACACCATGATCAGCCAGGAGGACCAATGGCAACGAGACTTTGAGCATGAAATGAAGACGGTCCGAGAGAACTACGAGGGCCGTGTCAAGACTCTCCTCGAGCGTGAACAGAAGGTCAACGAGGAGAAGCTCCAGAACCAGCTTGCTCAGCAGGCTTTGGCTCTCAAGAAGGAATTCACCAAGGATATCGAGAAGCAAGTTGAGGAGGAGCGCCAGAGCCGTCTGGGCAAGCTGAGCGCTCTGTCTTCTGCTGTTGGAGAGCTTGAGAAGCTCACTACCGGCTGGAACGAAGTTCTCGACACTAACCTCAAGACCCAGCAACTCCACGTTGCTGTCGAGGCTGTCCGAGCCAGCCTTGAGGATGACCACCACCCTCGTCCCTTTATCCGCGAGCTTGTCGCCCTCCGCGAGATCGCTTCTGACGATCCCGTTGTCAATGCTGCTATTGCCTCAGTCAACCCTGCCGCTTACCAACGCGGTATCTCTACTTCTTCCCAGCTGATTGACCGTTTCCGTCGTGTCGCCAACGAGGTCCGAAAGGCCTCTCTGCTACCCGATGAGGCCGGTGTTGCCAGCCACGCTTCCAGCTGGGTCCTCAGCCACGTCATGTTCAAGAAGCAAGGACTTGCTGACGGTAACGACGTGGAGAGCATTCTTACTCGAACCCAGACATACTTGGAAGAGGGTGATTTGGATTCTGCTGCACGAGAAATTAACGGTCTAGATGGATGGGCCAAGACCTTGAGCAAGGATTGGCTGGGTGAGGTTCGCAAGGTGTTGGAGGTTCAGCAGGCTCTTGACGTAAGTTCCATCACCCCTTCATCTGCATTTTTACTTTGCTAACATAATACCTAGGTGATTGCTACAGAAGCCCGTCTTCAGAGTCTCCGTGTGGATTAAATAAAAAAGGGATGTCTCATTTGTTGTGTATAATTGGATCCCGGTGTCGTCATGTCTAGAGAAAGGCTGGGCGGCCGTGTATTAGATAGCAATAGACGATGAGGGCGTGGTTACCATCTTTTGCTTGTTCATTATCGTCGACATCTTCATCAAGTTCCATGCTTGATTGCTTTCTGCTGACTGATACCGGACGACCCTGAACAAGGTGTCAGTTGCTGTTTGTCAGAGATACCTAGAAGCTGAATTTATTGAAATTTGGAACACAGATACTTATGTGATGAGCATGTTTTCCGATCTATGGATAGCTTCAAAATGTCTTCTCCAAATTCTGGCGGACTTGAGTGCGGAATATCTCAGGCAAAAAGTGAAGTATGTAATGGCTAGGTACATGACCTAACTATCTGAGCTCCATTGCTCCAATGACACAACCCATATCATTGAATTGAGCCTCGCTCAACCTCGCCTTGACCCTCCGGATTAATACTTTCCCAATGTACTCTCGATTGATAAGATGAATCAACGCTGCTCTTTTATTAAGAGTCATCTCACAACACATATAATGGCTACACGAAGGAGCGTCACCACCGCATCTCGCGACTATAATGAAGCTCTCAAGCTTCTGTCTACGCTCTACTCAAACCGCCAAATCACCAATTTATTCGACAAACCGACCGCTCAAAATGCCTCATCCGGGCCACCCAAAGATCTGAATGCGCTTGCTCTCCCAGAGATGCGCGAATGGCTTCGTCGCGCTGGATATGAGCCAAAAGATCTCGCCCGTCTTAAGCATATTCATGTAGCGGGTACAAAGGGCAAAGGCTCTGTGAGTGCATTTGCAACGGGCATGCTCAAGCAATATGAGACTGTCGGTACCTATACAAGCCCGCATCTCGTAAGCCCTCGCGAGCGTATCGCTATTCAAGGCGAGCAGGTCTCCCAAGCTCTTTTTGCAGAGGCTTTCTTTGAGCTATGGGAACGATTGTCCGACGCCGCTAAGAAGGACGGCCAGAGTATCACGGATGCCAATGGGCCCAATTCCAAGCCCTTCTTCTTCCGTTTCATGACACTTCTTGCTTGGCACATTTTCCTACGGGAAAAAGTCGACAGTGTTGTTCTCGAGTGCGGCATCGGAGGCGAATATGACGCTACGAATATTGTTCCCTCAGAGGCTGTTTCGACAGCTGTCATCACACAACTGGGCATAGACCATGTTGCGATGTTGGGCGACACGGTTGAGAAAATCTCATGGCACAAGGCAGGTATTCTCAAGCCGGGAGTACGTGGCTTTGTGCGCCGAATGGATGAGAAGCCCAGTGTGAGACAAATCCTTCAACAACGGGCGACGGAAAAGGGCGCCGAACTTACAGAACTCGACGATGCGAGCGTTGAGCGATGGGGAGGTGTAGTTGGAAAACTGCCCGGCGATTTCCAGAAATACAACCAAGCTCTTGCCGTCCTTGCTGTGCGTCACCATCTGGGCATGGATGTTGATCCGGCGGCTGCTTTGCTGGACCTCCCTGATAAGATGGTCACTGGTCTCAAAGAAGCAAGTCTCAGGGGACGATGTGAGATCATTCAGCAGGGCGATATCGGTTGGCATCTTGATGGTGCGCATACCAAAGATAGTATGCAGGAGGTCGCAAAATGGTTCGCTACCAGCATTGGCAAAGATGAATCTGCGATATTAGTATTTAACCAGCAGGAGAGAGATGCGACACAACTGTTGGCGACCCTTCTTGATACTATTCAAGAGGTTACAGGACGAGAGAACATTTTCAGCCATGCATTCTTTACAAGGAATGATCAGGAGAAAGCTTCCAGTGATGAAGCTAGAGACCTAACAGTTCAGACGCGAGTTGCAGAATCAATGAAACAGAGGGCAACTGGATGTCAGATCAAGACTTTTGATAATATTCAAGATACAGTCAATGAGGCAAGGAGAGTCGCAGCCCCGAATCAAAAGGTTTTGGCAACAGGGAGCATGTATCTTGCAGGGGGTATGTTGCGAGCCTTGGAGCCCGAAGGTCTATTATAAATATTTTCTTCCTATACACCCACGAAATGGAATTCATTTTGGCTTTCATCATGATTATAGAGCATCGGCTTTCTCCAATATTCCCAGAGCACCACCGACAAGGTGTAAACTGCCTGTAATGAGTGCCTGCACCGTCTCGCCCTCTGGTAGATCCTCTCCGATGTGTCTAGTGTATTCAATAGACTGCTCAATAGTTGGCATAACCTTGACGACAGCACTTGGGTCAAGTTCTGTCCATTTCTCAGCAAACTTATGCTGAACCGTCATCTTATCAATTTCGCTAGGATCGAACTGGTGGTTGACAAAGTCTCGCTTGTAACCGGAGTCAGCATATGTGACGTTTGTGCAAAAAATCACATGGTCGAAAGCAGGCTGTCCATCGCGTTTGGTAGCTTTGAAAACGGACTCTAGGAAGCCAGCGGCTTCAGAGCGGCCTTGTTGGTTGAAGATCATAACACGAGGACCGGTGCTGAGATCATGTTAGCTTAGTCTTTGTACGTCGTCGTAACAAGAGGCTTACCGTCCTGAAGTCTCATCTTGGAACCACTTGGAAGACATCTTAAGGCTGTCAGAGGTATGAGCTCCGTCAACATGCCATGTCACCTTATCCTCCTTCTTAACCTCGCATCTACCCCTCCACACAACCTTCTCAAGACCGTCCACAAATTCCTTTGGCAAAGGTTCGGAGCGCGGTGAGAGATCAATGCCAATCTTCTCCAGTGCCGTTTCAGCAAGGGTAATGGCTAGTGTGGCATTGCGCTTCTGGAAGATGGCGTCTGGTCGAATCTTGATGGCATTTAGTCGAGGGTCAACATCGAGGACTTTCAGATCCACGCTCTTCTCCTCGGCTCTTTTTCTGAGCACTTCATCCGCATCCGGTACTTGCTCGATGGTGAAAGCCGCGCTGCCTGTCTTCATGATACCTGCTTTATGCCATGCAATTTTGGCTACAGTATCGCCCAGGGCGAAGACATGATCAATACCTAGTGTGCTGATCCCTGAAGCTACTGGCTTCTCAACGACATTCGTAGCATCGAACTCCCCTCCAATACCCGTTTCATACACGGCAACGTCGATGCCCTCTTGGAGAAAGACATGCCAGCTCATCAGGGTTAGATAGCGAGCATAGATGGGTCGAGGAGGCATAAGCTTGTCCGCTTCATCCTTTGGTGCGGATTCCAAACGATCCCAGACTTCGAAGAAGTATTTTGCGAAGAGATCTTCTGAGATTGGGGCCGAGTTGATACGTATGCGCTCGCGGACAGCGATGAGGTGAGGGGATGTGAAGAGGCCGGTTTTGCGGGGCGTGCCTCTGGTGTGCTGGTACTGAGAGAGGATAGAGTCGACGAAGGCGCAAGTACTTCCTTTGCCTTTAGTTCCTGCTACATGTACTATGTTGAGCTTGTCCAAATCGGATGGCTGTGATTTTATGAGCATCATTCCCTGCTCTGATGGTCTCATCTTACAGTATATCCAATACGATGAAGATACGTCTTCATCTCCTGGATGGACACGGCATTTGGCTTTATTCCAGCCTTACGACGAGCTTCAATTATATCATAAGGCGTCTGAAGTGAGTTGAGCGCATCAATCGCGTCCTGATGTTGAGTTATAGATCAGTATATCTCCTCATCTCATGGAAGCAGTCATGACGTACATTGTAAGACCGGTTTGACGAAGCCATGGTGGATAAAGATGTTCGCTGTACTACTATAAAGCTGAAAGGTTGCCTAAAAGCTCTCCAAGAGACATAACGCATTGAAGTCAAAATGTCTTAACAATTATAATGAAAGTTGTCTTGGCCAGTGGTGACTCGCAGAAAACTCGGGTAATTCGCTCGTAGTCAACGAGGTGTAGGGTGAGGCCGTGAGAGTCCAATTGGCTCAGTTCTTGAAGAAGCTTAATGTTTCTCGATGATCAGGTAATTAATTTCAGTGAAGTAGAATTGTTGGTCCAATCGATTGACTTGATTAATTGAGAGTTTATCCTCTTACTGAGACAATCTTGCCGCATGCTTTCCTCGGTCTGCCTCCCGCTACTAGTGACGGCCTTTCGGGAGAGAACGCCGCTGATAAGAGCCATGATGAATGAAACGAGGGATGAAGTTTATGTTAAATACAAACGGAAAAGTTGCATTTTGGTCGTTGTCTTTGTCAAGACTCAAAAAGCCAACATAGACAAAGCACTTTTCTGCATCAATAATAAATGCCTGATCCAACATCGCTAACAACTCCCCTAATATGCATACTCTTCGGCTCATATCCGATTGCCCCGGACCGATCAGCCGATGTTATAATCCTCAATTTCACCCTCTCTCTCCGACACCCACATCTTCATACCGACTTGAAATGATTCATGAAAGTCGTTGTCAAATCTCTTTCCACTATCAGCCCAGGCGACTCTTGCCCGCCAGGTGAGCCATTTCTCTGCCATGACGCCCTCAGGCGCTCTGATAATGCCTGTGGCTAAGTCAACGACATGATGGTCATCATCTGGCCTCCTATAGCTGTGGGAGAAGAAGATTGTGGCGCCGCAGTCACCGCAGAACGATCGCACAACATTATCTGATGATTTACATGTCTTCGCTGTGCCGGTGAGAAGGTCATGTCCTATGCGAGGCTCGCAGACTGAGAGAGGAATGAATGTCCAGCCAACCACGTGTGTTCCGTTAACGAGCCGGCAGTCGTCACAAGCGTCAAAAGTAGCATACCACTTTGTATTGTCCCTATGAGAAACGAATGCGGAGTAGTATTTATCTTCCTTGACTGCCTGATTTGGTCGGGGGATGGTGAAGGATACACCCTTGCAGTGACACTCAACACGAAGACGCTCTTCACCATTTTCTCCAAATTCGGGTTGTGACCGAACAATCTTGGCCTCAGGACTGTCATCTTTGGGATTCCAGTCGATGAACTCATGTCCCCTCATGTGTGTCAAGGTCTTAGCGATACCCCCATCCTGGGTGGACTTGCTGAAGATGTGCTTGCGTATATCAAAGCAGTCTGCAGCATCTATAAAGATAGATGTAGAAACTGTCCAGAACTCGTTGTCAGGCGGTCCAGTTGAGGCGATATGATAGCCGCATGTCGAACAGAAAAGCCATGGCCAACCAGTTTTACCAATTGGATAGCTCGTCATGCTGTTTCGAGAGGACGGTTCCACGAATCTAGGCTCTACACCCTCTGGAAGTGTTGCGTGAAAGACGCATGGTGCTCCTGAGGCAAATCTGCAGAGACTGCAGTGGCAGAGATGAGTGAGGAGTGGAAGTTTGGAGACTGGTACGTCGATTGTGTAGTGGACAGAGCCACAGTAGCATTTCGCTTCGAGAGTTTTGGTGTTGGACTCTGCCATGGCCGTGATAAGACAGAAGCGTGTAAGTGGAGGTGCCAGATGATAAAGAGAATAGTTGATGGAGAAGAGATTATGGATTTAGGTAGTTACAGAACTCTTGGGCTTTATAAAGCGGTCTATAGCTGCGGGGAAATCGAGATAGGCAGGTAGCTGTTGTCATGAGTCGTTCCTGCGGTATAATTAATTGATATCACTTCTGCAAGCAGGTTTCAATGAGTTCCCTGGATGATAGCTCTTGCTGTACTTGTTCTTGATCGACCATGATCCTATCGTAACATGACTTCACACAAAATACATGGTAAGTTGTGAGATACTTGGCCGGCAGTGTGAAAACTTCATGTCACTCTCGTATTGTATCCTGGGAGATAGAGTAGCAGAAGGAAGGCTTTGTCTGTAATATGAAGGGCGTGCATGACGCTAAAGTTCAGATCGCCAGCCAGCTGGAGGCACCTAAAGATGGAAGGACCTGGACCTGTAGTGGGGCCTGAGTTGACAGCTCGTACTGTAGCTTGTTAGTCCCGTTAGCCGAAGTTAGTCCGGCCTTGTTCAAGAACAGCTCCTAACTTTTTTTTCCTTAGTGGAGAGCCCGAACCATTCATCATGACTTCAGCGCCTCACAAACTTTCTTCCTCTTCCTCTTTCTCATTTCTGTCTTGCAGCCTCGTAGCAGCTGCACCGGGTTAGTAAATATGTCGGACATTTCGGATATTGAAAAGCAACAAAAGCAGCTCGAGGATGACATCAGCAAGCTGCAGAGTGCCCTGAAGCACTGGCAGACTTGGGATGCCGAGTATGAGATGCTCAAGGAAGAGGTTCAGTCTACTTGCAAGAATGGCGACACTGAACTCAAGACAATCCACGCCGGGTTTGAGGGTGAGCTACTGAAGGATCGCGAACTTGATGAGATTTTCGGCGAGAGGACACACCGATCTAGCGAGCAGATCTTGAATATCCTTGAACGTCGCATCGATTATGTTACTACAAACATCGCAAATCTACAGAAGCAAATCAGCACTGCCGAGGATAAACTTACCGAGCTGCAACCAGATCTCACTGAAGATGACGGTCTACCGATGACAGAAATTATCGAGGAGCTTGACGAAGATGACAATGTCATTTCGTACAAGCTGAATCAGCCTGACAGCGCGTTGCCTGCGATCGAGAAGGCCCTTGAAAAGGCCGGTATCAAGGATTCTGAGAATGATGACTCTGCCTCACCCGCAGAGAGTTCTAAACAGAAAGAACCTGTATCTAAGCCCGAGCCCGTGTCTGCTCCAAAGCCTGCGCCCGCGCCCGTACCTGAAGCCTCGTCCTCAAAGCAGACTGTTTCTCAAGAGACAGATCTTCAGGCCACCAAGCTCGCACCTTCTGCCAGCAAAGGTGTCTCATTTGCTGGAGATACTAAAATGCAAGACGGCCCCACGCCCCAAGTCTCGCGTAATGCTAAGCGTGTTGAAGAGATCATGAACCATGCCAAAGAGCAGGAGAAGATCACTAACGACCAAGCGTACATCCCCGACGATGAGGATGAGGAGGACGCAGAGTTACGGCGACAGATGCTCGAATACTCTGGCGAAGTTGGCGCTGTTGTTGCTGAATTGCAACTCGAAGAGGGAGACAGCGACGACGATGAATACGATTATAGCGACGACGAAGGCTTCGAAGATGACGATGACCAGGAAGATAAGTATGGCCGATACACGGGCCGCGTCGTTACGGATGACTACCGTGAGAGGATGCTTGAGCTGGAAAAGAAGCTAGGCATCAAGTCGCGTTTCACTGAACGGCCAGAGGACAAAGACGCCGAGTCGAGTGCAGATGAAGAGGATGGCGGTAAAGAGGAGGGTATTGGACGTATTGTTATAAAGCCGACTGCTGCGACGACAACGCCATCACCGCCAGCCTCGGCCTCAGCGTTGAAACCTGCGCCCACCAAATCAAATATTAAGGAGAAGCAACCGGAAACGACCAACAGCAAGAAGGGCGTGCGCTTTGCTTCCAGTCTGGATATTGCACAGGAGAGCGAACCCACATCTCTCCCTGTACAAGAAGATTCCATTGTGGAAAAGGAACCTATAGTGGAACCGTTGAGTGACGTTATTGTCGAGCGTTCCACATCCCCCAAGGCTTCCGATACCACACCCGCCAAGTCCACACGCAAACCATCGCGGTTCAAGAAAACGAGAGACACTGTTCCTCCTGGACCTCTTGATGTGCCCGCCAAATTCATCGATCAAGATCGACCTACAGCACCTACTGGCCCTGACGGTACAACACTGGCTGACAAATTAGTCGAGCGTGAACCTACAAAAGCTGCTCAACCACCCAACGAATTCGATGACGAACTCATGTTGCAAGAAGTTGCGGATGAGCACCATAAACTGCGAAAGAAGTTCATTCAGCGAGAAGGTGGGTTCCTCAAAGAAGACGAATCTCCCATACAGCCTCTGGAGGAGCAGGATGGTGGACGAGAACGCGTCAGTCGCTTCAAGGCGGCCAAGCTTGCGAAATACTAAAAAGAAGATATACAAGAAAGAAAAAAAGGACAAAAAAGGCACTCAGGCCTAGAGTCGACATGACATGGCGATGGCTGAGTTATCAGGAGACAAGAGTCGAGAGAAATCGATTTATTGCTCGCCTCGAGTTGCCTGCTTGCCAATCTGCTGTGAAGGTGACTGATCGACTTGCTACGACCCGAATGCTTTGACCTTGCTAACCCAGGATAACTCGACTATTACTTTGAACTACATACCCTTAATAAAGATCTTGCGGGGTTATACGGAACGCTTTAATCTGACAATTGATGTGTTGCAGGCTGCATTTTGTGGCGTCTAATCTGCTTCTACATTACTAGCTGTTCCAATAGTAAACTTTGAAAAGGGCCCTCTGAAACCTCTATCTAAGCTTGTGGTTTTGGTTATTCGTTTCACCCTTTACATTCTCTCCATATTATTGAGTACATACTAGAATGATACTATTATTATCCCTTGACTTGTTTGGACGTTCCACTTTCCTCTTGCTGTGTCCTTTTTGTTGTTGGTTTCTATGGTTGACGTTATACAGTTCAGGCTTGCAGGGTTGTATAAGCCATAAAACCGAAAACGCGGGCGTCCCGGAAGTTCGGCACCTCGCCGTTCGGCAGTCAACGTGCCGGTCAATAACTCGGAACACTTGCTGACCAGCCCCAGCAACATTGACTGACCAATAGAAACCCAGCAAACCGCCATATTCGGCCTAGACTTGCCGTCTGCTCTACAACGTAGCATGCCTCGAAAGGCTGGACCCTGGCCTGAATCTTTTTCTCTTATCCTCTACGGGAGCAGCCGTGAACAATGGTCCAGACCGGGACGGCTACGCGGCATCTTGCGCGTACGTCACTCTGTGAGAAGGGGCTTTGTTCAAGTTGAGCTGGAGTTGAATTACGATCATGGGCATACGGTGAGACCAATCATGCTTGTATGTAGTCTGGAGATGACCAGTGATGCTCCAAGTAGAGGAGTGGCTGTGTCTTGGGTGTTGAGAGAGGCCTCTGGGGTTGTCTCGAGGTACTTAAGAGCGTCTTCTCTAGCCGTGGAAGTGATATCTTGCTACTACACACTACACAACTCTAACCAACAACTCTACTTTTAAAGCCTACCACTTACCTACCTGTTATTCATCTCTCTTCATCTCGATCTTCAAGATGCCCGCTGCCATGGAACCCACTCAGCAAGCCCCCATGACCTCTGATAACGGAGACATTGTTACACAGCAGCCTGTAAGTGTAGAGCTAGCCCGATACCTTATCCAACTAACACGGTATATAAAGACTGCTGAGCCCCAGCCTGACATGACCATGCGAGGTGGTGAAGAGGCTGGATGCGAGATCTGCTGCGGTCTCTGTGCCTGTGACGAGGGATGCTGCTAAGCTTGTTGACCAGCTTTGGATGTCTTATCTATGAAATAAGATATAGACGAAGTTGAACTGGGAAGGAGTTTTGGTAGCCTTGATATCCTGATTTAGTAACATTGGTTGGGATTGGATATTTGGTCTTGAAGCAATAAACTACACTTATCTGTCACTTTGACTTCTTTATATTGCAGTTGTCCTCCATTGCCACTTTTAACATTCGGACTGTAGAGATGTGTAGATACAGGCAGACTGCCACGAGATCTTGGTGTTTTGAACTCCGGTCAAACAATGGCATACTGTAGAAGTGGGCATTTCTACAACCCAGGCTTGTTCTATGTAGTGTGTTCCATTGACTATTCACGGACTCCTGTCAAACACGTTTGACCCCCACAGTTCGCCTGTTTGTCTCCGAACCCCTGAGCTTCAAGCGTCAACACCGTTAGATTCAGGCACATGCACGTTTTTGAAACGGCTCCATTGGCTTTGTCAATGAGAGATCCATAGCGTCTGTATATGTAGATATATGGGATCTATATACACGAACCCCTGATCCAAGACCACCAAGGGAGTTTGAATGTCATCAATAGACAGGACCCTATAAACCCAGGATATAAGAACATGGGGATTCTACCTAGATAAGATCAATCCATCTGATAACTCTAGAATACTGAGTTTGATCATCATGTTGACCCCATAACCAGTTATACTTGTCCAGCGAACCAATCAGTCTTTCCTAGCTTAGTATAGTATTGAGATGTATGTAACATCTAGCATTTCGAGTTGAAAGTTGACCCTTGCTCATCTCAATTGGTGTCTCCCACAGCCATTAGTAGTTGGATAGTAAGAAGAACTGGATCTATACTAACAGACATAGCAACTAACAGTAATCTTATCTTTTCTTTATATATTCCAGTCTTGTTCTTAACTGCTATTATACTAATTCTAGAAGAAATCACATGCTGTACTAATGTCGTCAAGAAGTTTCCGCATTTTTACGGAGAGTCAGTCGTATTGCATGATTAGCGGGCTAACTCAAGGCGTACCGCGGGGCATCTTGGAGGCCGTGCAAATGTTATTCAAGCAACAATATTTCGAGTTGTTGAAAAGGGATTCAAAACGGAACAATAAGAAATGATACCTGTTCTATCTCCTGGATGAGAATTATTGGTATGTCGATACAAGTCGCTGCTAGGATCATCAAGTGTTGTCTCACTGACTAGTTCCATGGCCTGGAAATTGGTCTGAGCTGAGTACCGAATTTCCATGAAACAGCATGAGAATTAGATCTAACGTTACATAGGTATTTAAAGAAGCGATTAATTGAGGAACAGTTCAACTATTTTACTGTGCATTATCTAAATAACTTCTTCTTTTCTGTGTCTCTTCAAGTTCGTCCCAGAGATCGTCAGCAAGCCCCTCCTCCGCAACAGAGCGGCTGAGCTGCAGCCTGCATATAAGCGTTTCTTGATAGGTACTCATTGTTTCTATTTGAACGGGCTGCAGACGATGTCACCCCGTGCGACCTGAGGCACCATCCAAGGCAAACATCATGATAATAAGGACCAAGGACTTGTAGGTTGAAACTGCCTACTGCTGCCTGGGTAGAGCTGCTTGCCTGATTGGGTGGCTCTTGCATGGCTGTCATGATAGGGCAGTTTTGAGTGACACAACTTGGACTCGAGTCTATAAAGAAGGAGCTACCTTCTTTACCTCGATTCTCTTGATATTTCCAATCTCATCTCTTTTGTTTTATCAATTATCTACTATCTACTTCAATCTTTTCACACTCAAGTCTTTAACCTCTCCCCAACCTCATACACTTCATCATGGCCGCTTCTCAACCATATGAAGCCGAAGTTAGCGGTGGTGAAGATAACATCTCCATCGTCAGCTTCGATGATCTGCCTTCCAGGACTAGATCTGATTCCAGATCTGTTCCTTTGCCCCAAATGGGCGGCTACCCGTATCCTCCTCCTCCGCCCAGGGTATGGGATGATCCTGATAGCCTCTACCCAAAGAGAGTAACCCTCGAGATCAACGGCAAGGTCCCAGATGTCCTTCATGTCGTCGAGTATCTTGATACGAGGGACCAGGTCATAAAACGTCGACAAAGCACTCGGCCCTTCAAGACCATTCCCCCATTCTCTCGCAACCGTGAAGAAGGTGATGCCGATGGCGAGAAACTTAATGAGAAGCCTGTGATAGAAATCGTCACAGAGGTCTTTCCCGTGAGAAGCACCAGACCCTACAATCGTCACCCTCATCCCCCACGCAACCAAGAAGACAGACCTATCACCGACGTGTTCGAGGGATCTGGCCTCCGATATGATGATGGTCCTATGGATGGAGATCGAGAAGTCGACTCCTATGTTCCTCGCATCTCTCGCCCCTTCATGAACATCCACTCAGCTCATCTCATCAATGCTCTCAAGGCTGTCGTGACCTATTACCCCAAGTTTAATCTTGAAGGCAAGACAGTCGAGGTTGATGCACCTTATCAGGTTCTGTATCATCATAGGCAAGAGTTGGCTCATTACAAGGATCATCAGCCGGCAGCCCATACCTCTGAGTATGCTGCCACCACTGCTAATCATATCGACCTCCTACTTGAGTTCCTTGAGGACAACCTTGGCGAAGAGATTCGTCGTGAGGAAGAACGCCATAAACTCGAGGTTCCTAGGGCCACTTTCGACCTCTTTTGGCTTCTCCTCAAGCCCGGCCAAGTCTTCTACGCCAAACGTCATGATATCTGGGCTCCATACGTCGTCAGCAGTGTTAGAAATGGCCAGAATGTGAACACTAGTTCACGAGATGCATACAAGGTCAACTGCTGGATGCTCGAGTCCAACGGTACAAAAGTCAATCGGTACATGTATAGTTTCGATCTCTCTCCATGGATTGGTGAGCAGGAAATTGGCGGGCTTTCCGTCATTCCTATGGCCTTTTGGCCCGAGGATCTGGAAGCCCAAGGTGGAGTGACAATGAAGGAGAAGAACATAGCACTTGGAAAGCTGTATTGGGAATTACTGAAGCGCCCTACATACATGGACTATGAGGGTCTTCTTGTAAACTCTGGTACGACTCATCGACAGTCCCGGGGTCCAACTGGATTCATGAGCGGCCGTGTCATCTGCGACGCTCCTGGATTCGACAGTTTCTATTTTGATGGAACAGATGATATCCGCCGCGGCCGATACAGGGGCCCCCCAAGACAGAACTCTGCGGTCTATCCGTCTAAGGACTATCTGCCTCGAAACCTCCCACGTTGTGGTTGCGACGTCTGTATGGATGATCGCTCAAACCAAGACTCGGATGGACCCTACAGAGGCTTTGAGGATCTTGACCCAACTAAAGATTCTCCGCCAGAAAGCGATTTGTTCTACCTCGTCTGTAGCAAGACTATGCCGGGATTCATTCTTGGCGATCGGCGCTGGGGTCACTTGAGCATCGCTAATTTGAAGCCTGTCAAAACAGACAAAGAAGCTTTCAAGTATCTTGTTCTTGACGATGAAGTCAAGATGACTGTGAAGGCTCTTATTGGCAAGTTTGCAACTGACATGGGTGAAGGAAGAGTGTCACCCTGGGGTAACGACTTTGTTAAGAATAAGGGTGAGGGCAGAATCTTCCTCCTTCACGGTGCTCCGGGTGTCGGAAAGACATGCACTGCTGAGTGCATCGCCGAGCTGACCAACCGACCTCTCATTTCCCTCACTAGCGGTGATCTGAGTGTCGACTCTTATCACGTTGAGAGCAACCTTAGCTATTTCCTTGAATTGGGTCAACGCTATGGTGCCCTTGTGCTTCTTGACGAAGCCGACATCTATCTCGAACGTCGTCGTTCTTCAGACATCAAGAGAAATGGCCTGGTTTCGGTATTCCTCCGAGCCCTCGAGTACTATCGTGGTGTCCTGTTCCTTACCACCAACCGTGTTCAATCATTTGATAGTGCCTTCCTGAGCCGCATTCATGTCGCCTTGCACTACAAGAGTCTTGGACATGAGGACCGGGAGCGCATTTGGAGCCATAACTTCGATCGCCTGAGCCGAGATTCTAATGGTTTGATCCATGTTTCCAGTGCTGCTCGCGACTTTGTCTGGGAGAGCCAAGAGGTTCGCAGCCTCAAGTGGAACGGTCGAGAGATTCGCAATGCAATGCAAACCGCGCTTGCTCTGGCTGAGAACGAAGCTGAAGAAGAGTCTTCCGAGAACATCACGATCTGCGTGAAGCACCTTCGGGCCGTGGTGAAGATGAGTCGTGGCTTCCGTGACTACATCAAGAATGCGGTCCCTATTGAGGGTTTTGAGGACACCGTCGTTGAATCTGACGAGGATAGCGAGTGATTTCTTTATTTACTGCCATCGTTCTCTTCTTTCGGGTGTGAGTTAGAATGCGTACGTACTTTGTCACGATTTACCAAGCAGGGAGGGTTGTTTACTTTGACGAATCGTGACCACAGATTGTATACAGCTGAATAACATTTTTATCTTCGCACACCATGCATCTTGAGTGACTGGTTGGTCGAGCGGGTGATGGAGTGGCAGAGAATGGCGATCGAGCAATAGCGAATGGTCATAACAATGCTTCTTAACATGATCGCGGCAATATTCGGCAATAAGTGCTCACAGGTTTAATGATGGATATCTCATATTGCTGTATTGCCGATAATATAGATAGAGAAGTTCGATGAGAGATTTACATTGAGTGCATGAATACTCTATAGGTAGACACAAGCAGTGAAAGGTCAGTGACAGTTCAGAATGGAAACAGGGGAGGGACATAGGCATAACCACAACGTAGGGTATCGAATGAATTGACCGTTATAAGCATAAGGGACGAAATATTTTAGTTATCTTATGCTCTTAGAGAAGCATTTAGGCTACTTTATTTTGATAGCCTAAGTCTTAGAGTGCCTTGGTAAATGCATTGTATTTGAGAACTTCACAAGCTTGCCATACAGCACTAGAGGTCTGCCGAATATGCCCTTTCCCGTCACTCAGTATTCCCTTCAGAAATCGATCATCAAATTAACAACTCGACATGTGAGTCTTCACCTTCTGGGAGAAGTCAAGCACCTTGGCGGCGAATTCAGCATCAGAGCCCTCAATCAAGCTGCGGTTGACGTGTTCCTTGACCAGAGCAGCAAAGTGTCGACGATCCTCTATTTCCTTGGCGATGAAGGCCCGTTGTTCCGGTGGTGGGCTGCCCAGAAGAGACATAATGTTCTCTTGGTCCCAGGTTTCATTTTGCGTGTAAGAGCCAAGAGTGTCGATAATAGTGCAATGCTTTTCGGTGATATATTTCTCGAACGGAAATAGGACGCCTCTGAAACCAAACTGACATCCTGTGATATCAACCACCCATTTTTCGTTTGCACCAAGAGTCGCCACGACGATCATGTGCTCTCCTGGATCCATAAAGGTGTAAAAGCCCTTTGGATCAGCAGGGTCCAGGATAGCTGGGTAGGGTGGGTTCGTGACTTTGACTCTAAAAGTCTCCAGATTGCATGCAATGCCTAGGTATAGAACAACCATTAGCAAGTTACTTGAGAACGAAGGGTCGGGGTCTACGTTACCTTGCAGTAGGGTTCGTGTCATGGGCCCAAGAACACACAGTGTCTTGAGGCCCATGCGTTTCAACAGAGCCGCTTCCTTGTGGTCATCATTGCTAGTGAGATGATCTGGAAACTTGATAGGCTTTAGGGGGCTGCAGCGCTTGCGACTCAGCTTGAGTATCAAAGATTTCTCACGAGGCTCGATCTTGGTCAGGTTCCAGTTGTACTGAGCCTCTCGATGGGAAATCATCGTTGACTTGAGAAGCGTGACTGCTCGGAGCAGAGACTTGCGTTGCTTCATTTTGCGGCAAGCTGTTTTGTGGCGAGGCCAGTCGGCTTTCTGGCATTCACGGCTACAGTAGGAGGCAGCGAGCTCTTCTCCATCGTGGTAGATAGGAGCGCCTTTGCATCCAGCGCATCGCAAAGGTGCGTCCTGGCCGCAGTTGTTGCAGCTCACCATGACGAGGACCCGGATATCTGTGAATAGGGGTGGATGTGGAGGAATGAAGATGATGGGGTTGTGTAAAAGAAAATAAAGGGTGGAGGCAACTGAGAGAAGTGTTGCTTTAAGTGCGAGAAGTTTCTACAGGCAGGCACCGGCAGTGCAGTGCAGCATCAGTGTAGTTCAAAGGGGGAAGGAAGATTGGGGGGGAACGGAAGCTTGCACCTGCCGCGGAAAGGCGCATCTAGGCAAACATGTCCAGAATACAGTGACTGAACAGTTGTTGGCCCAAATTCCATTCATTGCTATCCATGATGTTAGATTCCTCTATAGACTTGACAAGGAGACTCGTATAGCCTCGATGGTCGTATCAAAAACGCCATCTTGCATGCCCAAACTCCTTAATAATTCACCTACCCGAACCAGTTAAGCAAATACAGCAAACTAGATATCTTGAAAGAGCCTTTCTCTTTGTTCCTCCATTAACTGCCCCCGTTTCTTGCATTCGACGTCACGTTGCTGGCATGAGCGAGCAGAAACTTACAGCAAGTCAACGTCAGCTTGCACGCCTTGGTCCAACCATCATCTTGGGCGATGCCTAGTTTGATACTCACATCCCCTATCTTGTCACCGTCAATCTTATACGGCAAACTAAGCGGCGTGCCGGTGGCTTCCGTTTGCCGATGCACAAACGCGCCTAGCTGCCTCACAAGCTCCAGGAAGCCCACCATTGCATTGTCGAAACGCCGGTGCATAAAGGTAAGTCCGAGAGGCATGTCTCCGGAGCTGTACAACTCGAGCACATGCTTCTTTGGGGGTGCAGTGACCGCACGACTGCCTAGTCGGCTGGATGAAGGACTCTGTATATCGTATCGGATGATCCTGGACGTACTGCCCATAGGCTGCGGGTCATAGCCATCGAATCTGTATGCCAGTTTGTCTGCAACTGTCACCAGTAACAGCAGTGCATGTCCCCAAGCCGCGTTGATTTCAGGCCAGTCCACAGGTTTGTTCGATAGGCGTCCGAGCCGAAGGCCATTAATCGTTGCAAAACTGCCATCATGGCTAATGCAGAAGGTATCGTTGTACACATTAGACCGCTGTAGCTTCTCCAGAAGCTGCGAGTCGTTACTATACTTAGCGTTGATGCTGTCCCTTTCGGCCTGGAAATCGGCCATCCTGGTAGCAAACTCGTTGCGTTCTCTCCAGAATTTCTCCTCCTCTTTATCCAGCTGTCGTGATTCCTCCTCAAGAGCCACAAGCTCCTCGTCCAATGAAGTCTTTTCCGACTCCAATTTCTTTAGTTCCTCCATGGCCGCAGCCCTGTCCTGTTCGGCCTTTCGCAGCGCTTCCTCCTGTGCCTTCATGTCTTCCTCGCTTGGTTTGTTCGCTTTGACTTCTTTCAGGTGCTTGGCATATGAGTCCCTTTCGCGCGAAGCAGTCTCAAGCTTCTTTTGTAGACCCTCAACAAGCATCTCTGTGCATTCGACGCATATTGGATGATCGATATCAGACCGCGCGGATAGCACAGCAAAGAGGCGGTTGATTCTATCCATTTCACTTCCCATAGGCGCATCGGGGTTATCCGCATTGCTTTTGCTAGAGCTAGCACGGCGCAGTACTGCTGGTGTCGTAGGAGGTTCTGATGGTGGGTTTGGCCGGACCATTTGTGAATCGGATAATAGTACAAAAGACATGGACGAGTCGCGAGGATGTCCTCCATGATTGCGTTTGAACGTCGGGGGTCCTGCATTCCGTGATACCCTGTCATATAGTGACTTTCGCGATTGATCGTGTGGCTGCGCAAGCGTCGGGTTCGGGACAGACGATTTCTTAAGGGTCTGCGGGGATGTCGAAGCTGAAGCTTGGGTTAGAAAGAGCGCACGAGACTTGGTCTGGATAACGTACCAACGAGAACATCAAAGGCGGCTGGGTTAAGATCCTCGAGGGAACCGTCCAGCCGAAGGGGCTGGCGGCATTTTTGGCAGTTCATATTCCGTCTAACAGAATCGCATGGTCTGAGTGTTGATATGAGCTAGGAGTGCTCTTGATAGCGATCTGGGAAGTGAAGGTGTTGGGTATGATGAAGCTGGTAGGAAAGTGAGACAGGGTTGGATTAAGGTCGATCTTAGCGGTGACGTTGTGCTATTGGCAGCTACAGGCTGCTTTGTGCATGTGATCAACCTCAAGAGATCATTGTCGCAACAGCTGATAAGGAATTGTAATTTAGGTGAATACTGCGCCTGGTTAAATATCATAGATCACTTCTTCTGATTAAACTTTTCATATAAAACCTGTATCAAATCGTGCAAAGTCGTCAATGCCAGTGCTGAGGACGTTATGTTATTAACCTTCACCCCACCAAATGTACGATAAGATGGAAACCACTTTACGCGATGCACGGCCCTGGATCGCGTCATGGCGCATCTCGACTCCTGTAGTTGCTCCTCCAACCAACCATAATTCATCTTCTCCATGTCACCATCAAAGAATGCGAAGACAGCGAGTTCATACATAATTCATTGTTCGGATACATACATAGGCAAGCTGATTCCCGGTGACTTACTTCTTGAAATCATAAAGAAAACCAATTCACATGAAGGACCGCTGTGACGATGGAACCACCTACAAAGAAGAGACGGCATGGCTCTTCATCTCACAAAGACGCCCAAGATGAAGAGGACGACGATGAGCTGTCTTCACATCCTCAGGAACTCAAGATCCGCCGGGACCCAGATATTCAATTTGCACTGAAACGAGCAAACGCAAACCAGAAACTTCATGCCACTATGGCTCATATTATCGAAAAGTACAGTCGCGACTTTGAAGGTATTGGAGATGAAATCGATATGGCTACCGGAGAGATTGTGGTGAACAATGGTCATTTGCACAACATGCGCGATGAGGGCGACGTCGAAGGTCTATGGGTGGAAGGCGACAGCAACATTGATGAAGACGAAGGAATTCTACTTGAGGATCTTACAGACGAATACTCTGACAACGAAACACCGATCACTGAGATTCGTGACTCTCAAACGGAAAATGAGAGTTCCCAGGAAGCAAGGACGAAAGAGAAGGACGACAAGGCAGGTCAACCTGGTGGAAATGAAGGGGCCGATGAAGCGATGGGAAATGCTCCAAACATCGCCAGCAGTCAAGATGAACCGCCACAAGACAAAATTACAGCGTCACCCTTTGACCTCCCTCACGACGATGCTCGATCAAGTCCCTCACCCTTTGGACCTGGTCCTTCTCTTAGCTACGGAATGCCACCTCCAGGTTTTGGGCCATGGGGAATGATGCCTGGATTTCCTATGCAGGCTTGGGGTCGCGACGATATCCCTCCTTACTTCAACATGCCACCGAGCATGCCTGGACCATGGTACAACGGAGGAAGATACGACTTTCCCAGCAACAACGGGCAAAGCTCCATTTGGGGTCGCAACTGGGCGAGGAAAACTAAACCAGTGGGTTCCATGAAAGGCTCGTTCAAGAAGGCCTCCAAAAAGCACTCAAGTGACGTCCCCATTGAGAGCGAAACGGAGGCTGCAGATGACGGCCATGAACCAAATTCCAGGTCCATGGGAGAGAAGACTCCTAGACAGGAACTTCCATTGTCTGATCGAACTATCAATGCCAGTGACGAGGAAGACGATTTCCTGTGCTCAGTGACCACAGAATCAACGCCCATCGTGCGTTCCAGTCTGGTTCCATCGAAAGGGAAAGGCCCGGCTAGGAGACGCAGTGTCCAGCCTCTTTCGCAAATATCTCTTGAAGAAACCAACACCAACCCTACTAGAGTTTCGTCACCGCCCAAGGAGAAGGACGACTCTGGGCGTAGGCGCTCTGGTAGAGCCAGAAGGCAGACGGAATATATGGGGAAAATCTCCTGGGAAGATGCACGGGAAATGAGCAAGTCGGGGAACACCGTGAGTGTGAAGATACATAGGGTCGACCCATCCATTCGAGAAGAGTATCAAAGCGTCGATCTGAGTAGCGAGGATAGTGAGGGAGAAGAGCCCCCATCTTCCGAGCAGACGCAAAATAACCAACCGTCAACAGAAACACGAGGTCTGGAACCAGCTTTTTCCAAAATGGTTGTTCCAGACTCGCAAGACACGGCGACTCCATTCAATAGCAGTGCCCCTGAAGCGTCTCAATCCAATGAGAAGACTAAGGAGCTAAGCCCTTTCATTCCAAATACTATCTCGACGATGGAACTATCAGACGACGAGGCACCCCTTGTTCTTTCAAGAATCAGAGTCCCCAAACAGCAGACCACAGCCCCCAAAATATTTTCTCTGGCATCCGATGTGCCACCAAGACATCATGATCGCACTGCTGAACCCATTACTGCCATAGATACTGCGATGAAGGATGGCAGAAAAAGCGCCGACGTGGTAGAGGATGCTGTACAGCCGCTCAAGCGGAAGCCTAGAAGGCCGAAAGGCTCAGCTAACACTACGAAAACAACACCGACTCATGTTTCTCTGGCAGTACCAGCTGAGAAGGTCGAACCTCCATCACCTGCTCCTACTACTGTACCAACAAATGGTGACCTTTCTCAACCTCCGAAAAGAAAACGCGGAAGGCCAAGGAAATCGGAAGTTGTAGCTCCAATTGCTCGGAGTGAAGCGAAGGATCACACACACGAGCTTATATATAATGATCGCGATGCCCCAGAAGACTCCGAGCACGAAGCTGCCGATAAGATTCCAGAGAACAAAGATTCTCAGGTATCGCATCGCCTAGCGCACGAAATCAGATGGCTCCTCAAAACCAAACCCAAGAACTCTGCTTCTGACAGGATACAATGCCCTTCCTCGGATGAGCACGTCAGGCCCCGGAGATCGAGAGAGTCGCTGGAGCAGTCCGAAGATAACATTGCAGAGTCAGAGGATGATGCGCCGGAAGCGATGGAAGTTATCGAGGATATAGATCATGGTACAGAGGAACAAAGAGAACCTGAGAAACCAGAGTCCCCTATACAAGAAGATGACACCATCATGGAGGAGGCACCAGCATATCGCGAGATCTCACCAGAGAATGCCCAAGGCAATCAAACATTACCGTCCAGTCCCGTTTCCCTTGCCCTCGAAAACCGAGTTGCTGATGATGGCAATGAGTCCGCCGAGGTCAATAGTCATGCTGTTCAGTTGACTAGCGACGATGAAGACACCCGGGATCAAGAGCCGCTTCCTACCCTACCTGAAGATACCTCTGTTCAAGAAACCTCAACGCCAAGGAAACCGAAAGATACAAGGAAATCTCTTTTGGAACCACCCTCAAGCTCTCAGAAACCCCATACCCCTCGCCACAGGTCTATCCGTACAAAACGTGCGCCATCGTCAAGACGCTCCCTCCTATCTTTTGTGTCAGATTCCGATTCAGACCCTGAAGGTACCCGCGACGAGCTAACACGAAAAATAAAATCACACTCCAAATCAACAAGTGCTCGACCATCCTCGAAGAAGGTTTGGAGGTCTACAACTCTGACGAGAGACATTCATAGGACGCCCAGTAGGAGACGTGTCCATGATGTGTCTAGTCCTGTCGGCACGGTGAAGACGCCGGGTGGTACAGTACGGGTATGCGGTGTAGATGGGTATCACTGCGGACGGGACTATTGCTTTACTTGCATTTGACAACCATAAAGCTTCATGGGAATACTCGAGGTGGATTTGCCATGTAGAAATTGGTGCATAAACATAGAGTATATAGCAAACAGACAAGCATAGCGCTTTGGTTTTATTGATTCTCACGCTACTAGAAAGACTGACCCAAAAGTAACAGAATGACGTCCAATACGAAGCGACCTAGAAAAAGCACAGTGTTGGTGATTAGATTAGCCCTCGGTGCCAATGTGCCATAACCCCAAGAACCTGGAACGCCGAAACCACATTGTCTCATCCCACATCACCCTCAAATCCATGTCTGGGATCAGGGCTTGTTGCGCGAGCTTTCCCTCTCATTAAATCGATCGATTCGTATATCACGTCCAAAATCGTGAATATAATCACATGGCCACGATTCTCGCGGGTTCGTCCCAGGAAATCCCCCGGGCCAGGACACGGTGTCACGGGGGAAAAGAGTTGAATTAAATTCGGCTGGGAGATTCTCTTCCTAATATTGGTATCCTATCAGGTGGTGAAGACCGACAAAAAGGTAAACCGCCGGTCGAAGGGTATCATGGGTGAGAGGATGCCACAAGATGGATAGTCGTGGATGATGGGTGTCGGGGAATAACGACTAGGGGTACCCTCAAGACTTGTTGGCAGCGCCGTTAGCAGCTGCGAGATGTTGCTTGAAGACCTCGGGGTCGCGGACAGGGTTAAAATAGGGGTGCCCCTGGGCTTCCTTGGCGGTCAGACGTTCCTGTATATGGGTTAAATTCACTGAGCTTCCAAATCAAGATCTCATAAACAAACCTGGTGGTCGTATCGCAATAGCTTATCAAGGAAATCAATGGCTTCATTGGAGACGAATCGCTGGTTCTCAGACGTGACAAAGCTGTGCCAGGGCTTCTTCTGGAATCTACCAAGAATATCGTCGTACTGCGCATCTAGTTCGATCTCGTACTTATCGATGTAATCGAAAAGGTCGTCGGTACCGAGAACCTTAGCGATCTTGACGAGCTGATCCGAGTTGCTGTTGCCGTGGAAGAAGGGTTCCTTGCGGAAGATCATGGAGGCAAACATGGCTCCGAGACTCCACATATCGAGACTATAATCGTACTCCTGGAAATCGACCAAAAGTTCGGGACCCTTGAAGTACCGCGATGCAACGCGAACGTTGTACTCAGTGCCAGGGTGATAGAATTCGGCCAGACCCCAATCAATGAGACGAAGCTAGGAATTGTCAGTAAACGTGAAATCGCCGGTTGGTTTCGGGGTGACCAACTTTTCGGTTCTCATGATCGATCATAACGTTATGAGGCTTGACATCACGGTGCATGATTCCCTTGCTGTGGCAGAAATCGAGGGCCTTCAGGAGCTCGAAGATGTAGAATCGGACATCAATATCGTTGAACTTGGGGTACAAGCTTCGGAAATCGGTGTTGTTGACATGCTCAAAGATGAGAGACGGTGTCTTGCTCTGATTACGGCTGCGATTAGTTGGAGCCCGGAAAGCTAGGGGAGCAGACAAAGGACCAACCTGAGAGTCACGAACAACGTCAAGCAAGGCAACGACGTTGGGTCCACCAGCCAGATTCTGCAAGATCTTGATCTCTCGCTTAATCTTCTTCTTCTTGACAGGCTTCAAGACCTTGACAACGCACTTCTGGTAGTTGACAACATTGATACCCTCAAAGACTTCGGAGTACTTTCCGCGGCCTGCAGCGCACACAAGAGTGTTAATGAGTCAACGATAAATCCGTAGTAGTTGACATACCGATCTTTCGAACAACCTCGTAGTTTTCCAGGAGACCCCAGCCTACAAATGTCGATTAGCTACGTCGTCGGCGAGGCTCTCACGTGGGAGAGGGCATACTGATATTAACACTGTCGTAGTCCCAGTAACTGCGGGGCATGCTCTGGTTGACATCGGCGTAGACGCGCGCCATGATGGGCAAAGGAGCAAGGGCGTCGCAAGAGGCGCCTCTGACGGGTGAAAAGGGTGTTTTGCTGGGTGAAGATAATCGGAGGTAATAGTCGTGATACTAAAGATGCTGTTGGAGGAAGTTCGTTATCGGTATATAGCTTGGCGGGCCCAAGGTCGGAGGCTGAAGAGGAAGAGGCTGGACCTGAATTGACTTGGGTTTGCAAAATCAAGGTGGGATGGCATTTCGAGTCGGGTCCAGCCCAGGATTACCCCGTTGTTTTGGCGGGCGGGCCAGACCGTGATTGGTTGCGGCGCTTATCGGCTCATCCGCGATAAGAGATTGAATGGCACGAGCACCCTGAATTCGATCACAAGGCAAGAGCTTGGTCTGTGGACCCGGTCTCGACTGCCCGTTTGTTTCTGTCCTTGTCTTGTCTCAACTGAATGCAGTGACACCACGTACAACATTTATTATTCACCTGAACTGAAAACGACTGAAGTGACCAACTGGCCTGTTTGTATGAAAGAAAATCTGATCTCGTAACGTTCTGGCTAAATCGTTATGGAAGTAACGACTATTCTGCGTAGCATCACCCAAAGTAGATACCTATTTATAGCAACTCGACTTGAAAGGGAGACAGTTTATTAGAACACTTCCTTATGGAAGTAAGCGGCGGTATTCACTGTCTTTGCATGGTCCGACACTTCTACTTTTATCTTACATATCATGGTCAGACAGGTCATTAGCCGTCAATGTATCAGGATCTCTCAACCAGTATCCGATCCTGTGGTGTATACTGCCAGGGCATAGCGAGTGAAACTAACAGAAGCTCACAAGTCTGGAATCGCTCCAGGCACTTAACGTGTGAGGATCAGTTTGGTGAGACAGGACTAGAAGTCAATAGTTTCCCAGCGAATTGTTAAACACCTATAGTCAAAGGTTAGCGGCCCGAACAAACAAAGTTTTTGGAGTTACAGCCAGAAACTAATATATCTTTCAGAGAGAAGATTAATTGCTCGACATGTCGGGCCTGCAAAGGTGTCAGCATCAGCAGAAGCCGATGCCTCCTACACCTCCAGTCCCGATCCGACTAAGGATGACGATACGAAGGGTTTTCATCATGATGAGGAATGCTAAAAAATAATAGAGGCAACTTACATATTCCTGGTGTCTGGCGAAGTATAGTATATGTTCCCACCTGATCGAGCTCGTCCTGTATCAGATCAAGGATCGGAGAGCGTATTGTATAATGTGACAGTTTATATCCGGCATAACTGCGTATAGCATGGGATAAAGTCCGGGAGTGGTGGCATCTCTCAGTCATAAAGTGTGTTAAGTTTAATCATACTCAAGTGAGTCCAGACCTTTGTCGACAACATCCCATGTTCGTTTTCGAAGGTCGGGCTTCGGTTCAGGACGCTTAGATCCCTTCTTCCGCTTCCGCTTCTTGTTGCTTTGGAAGGATGTTGGCAATGCAGAAGGGGCGCCTTCAGCTTGCGAGAGAGCAGAACTATCGTCGCCCAAGTCCATGCGTTCGCCCATCCTTGCATCTGCTTTGGCGTTAAGCTGTTTCTCCTTCTCTTTCTCCTTGCGCAAAGCCTCGAGTTCGGAGTGTCGGAATATCTCGATTTGTTCGTCCGTTAATGTTCGTTTCACACCATCCGAATAATAGCCTAACCCATCGTCTTCTTCCCAGGAATCGCCAGCGGCGTCATATTGAACTTCATCTTGACTCGGCGGATCAATGAAATCATTCCCAAAAGAAGCGAGGGCTACCTGTGAGAAGTGGGCTTCATGGAAAGCAAAAAGGTCATCCTAGAGCAGTCAGTACAGAAACATGAGGAATTTCCAAGGGAACATACATGAGAGACGTCTGGTATGCCACGCGGACCTGTTGCTGTGAAATCTTTAGGCTGGGGCATATTGAAGGTTTTCTGACGCGATGTCAAGATTTAAAATAGGCCTTGCGATTTGGCGAAATTGGGGGAAGACGCGACCAGCAAAGCGGAATTACGTCACGTGTCGGTGAATAACAGACCCGCGCAGTTTGAGCAAGAACGCTAAACAAAATGTTGTAAGGGAAGTTGCGTTGGTAAAAATGCATGAAGAGTGCAGTGCCAAAACATCTGGCTCATGAGACCAGGTAAAGTACACATTTGCCATGGGTGCGCGATGTATGTCAAAGACCACGAGCTTGCGATTTGCAAGACTCATAGTGATTTGAGAAGAGCCAGCGCATTTTCAAAGGCTCTCACAACTTGATCATCTACATGAAATGTTAGTTTTATAGAAGATCGATTTTCGTAGCACAATCTTACAATGCTGCTGTTTTCGTTCCATTCTGTCTTCGGCGAGGTTCACAAAGCGTCTTCGGGTTTGTAAGCGTTTTGCTGCCCGCTCATCGTCATGGGCCGAAGCTGCAGCTGCCCAGACTTTGAAATACTGCAAATGCCTTAGCTTTGTCACAGATTGTTGATGACATAGAGATCTACCTTTGCAAGGGCATCTGCCTCTTTCAAGATTTCACGCTCCTGTTCGTCGGCATTGCGCAAAGCAGCCTCATAACGCGCTTCGAACTCATCCCAATCGAAAGCTTCAAGAACGCCGGGAGTCTCTGGCGAGTCAGAGATACTGGCTCGTCGATCCGTCTGGGGTTCCGGTGTTCTGCTGTTGGTATACGAATGCCTGTTCATGTTGTTCATGTTGGCCTCCTGAGAGTCTGAAATTTTCACTTCGTCTTTTCTTTGACGGTTCACGTCGTCGTCTTGCGGTGGAAGTGGTGGATCCATGTTAGATAGACACGTCGCGCTGGATCGACAGGGTTCCAGTCGGCCAAGCAACAGGGGTCGTGTTGTAGGTAGTGTAAGTGAGCACTTGAATGTTCGTTTACCTCGATCTGCGTCGGACAGCAAGTGATTTGGAGTCTCTAGGTTTTCAACACTAGATGCGTAGTGAGCTGAATACTTGACTGAAGCATGTCTAAGAGAGTTGAACTTCAAAAAAGAATTCCTTTGACCTTCAAATTGAGTTCAGCAGGCTGTTTTGTACCTGCCTTGATTAATCAAATCATGACAGGGCGGGACTAGAAGTGGATGCTCCTAATCACTTGCTTAAAGATGGGTCCGGGAAGGTGCTG
Organism: Fusarium coffeatum; assembly: GCF_003316985.1. Lineage (NCBI taxonomy): Eukaryota > Fungi > Ascomycota > Sordariomycetes > Hypocreales > Nectriaceae > Fusarium > Fusarium coffeatum. The sequence continues at coordinate 49,499 of NW_022157873.1, read as the reverse complement.
GCAGCTGGGTGCCTGGAAAGGTGGCTGAAACACATGCGCCACAGTTTCTGTCGTTATTGATCACTCGTGACTCGATGTTAACCTCGAAACTTGCAGTCATCTGCCTTTCATTCACCTTTCAAAGGAAACTGACTTGATCGTATAAATATGCTCTCTTTCTTTGCATACTCAATACCCGAAGGCTGAATTTGGCCACTGTGATCAATCTCAGATCAACGGAGAAAGATAAGAACGTCATACCCAGTGGCAACAACATATCCCATGATGGACTGCGATATCTGTCATCGCAGCCATGACGCCAAGCGTCTCCCGTTTCTTTGTGCCGCGGATGCCAGAGGTGCCATTTATAACGGCCGTATTGAGAATGTGATGGCTCTCATCGAAAATGAGACTCTTCAGAAACAGATCAACGATCTTTTGAATGAGACAACTACTCCGACAAAGGATCGGAAAGATTCCCTTCAGGCGCAGCAACGAACAGCGGAAGATAGAACCACCCAGATCTTGGCCGCTGCTGATAAACTCAGAAATGATATAAAAGCTGCCAGGGAGGAGATCCAGGCTCGAAAAGCTGCTCTTTCGAGACGCAAGTCCGATATCGCTGCAGTATCTGATGGTCTTATCGAGCGCAGAGTGAAACGACAAAAGTCGGTAGAAAGGGAGACCGGCATGCACAAGTACCGCTGGACGAAGTGTGCAGATGAACTGGCCCGCACTCGGTCTTTCCTCTGCATGGCAGCAGCCAAGCTATATGGACTTACACGGGTTAGAGAAGGCCCATCTAGTAAATACGAATATCACCTGGGTGGTATCCCGGTTGTCGATTTGACTGCAATGAACTGTAAGCTCTACCGCATGGGTTTCAAGTATTTCGCTGACATTCCACAGCGTCAACACCAGAGATGATATCCACATCGCTCAGTCATATTTGTCAACTTCTGATACTCGCTTCACACTATCTTTCTATTCGCCTTCCAGCTGCCATCACTCTTCCCCATCGAGACTACCCCCGGCCAACAATTTTCAATTTGTCTGCCTCTTACAGACCTGGAGACCCCGTTTTCCCAAGCCAGTCCTCCAGCACCGCAGACATAGAGTCGCAACGTGTCTCGCGGCCAAGGCCATTATTCATAGACAAATCACTCTCTCAACTAGCCAAGGAAGATCCGGCCACTTTTTCATATTTTATCGAAGGTGTGACTCTGCTTGCTTACAATGTCGCTTGGGCTTGCAACACACAGGGAGTGTCGATTGGCGACAAGGCCCTTTTCGAGGACATTTGTAACATGGGTCGCAACCTGTACAGTCTTCTGATAAATCACCAATCTTCCGAGAAAGACCCGGCCACGCCGAAGAACGAAATCGATGGCCAAGGCAATCGGTTCGGGCAGTACTCCCACGGCACAACTTTCTACCACCTTGGTGGAGCAGAAGGTAGCGAGTTCAGCAAATCTTTCAAACTCCCCGGCCCAATGAAACTTGCAGACAAACTCAAGAAGAAACTACTCAGCGAAGCGCCCACCCCTGATTGGGAAGTTCTAGATGATGACGCATGGAAAGTTGAGGAGGAGCCAGGAAGTGGAAGTCAGATCAATAAGGATCTACAAGTTGGAGACAAAAGCTCTCCACGTCGGGGAACAAGCGGTTGGATGAGGGTCAAGAATAGATAGTATTTGTACATATATATATAGCCTCCTTGTTCGGTTGACGGCCACAACCTTGCCCTGATCATTGTGTCTGTGTATGTGTGTGTCTGTATGTGTGCGTGTGTGAAACTCCTTGTCCATTTGATAGTAATAACCTTGCTCTGGTCATTGTGTGTGTATATGTATGTGTGTGTATAAACTTCTTGTCTTTGATGGCCATGACCTTACTCTGACCATCGTGCGTGCTTGCGTGCGTGTGTGTAGTGTGTGGTATGTGGTGTGTGTGTGTGTGTGTGTATAAATTCCTTGTCCATTTGATGGCCACAAACTTGCTCTGATCATTGAACTTGCCATCCATTCCGTCAAGTCATTGTAAAATCTCTCGTGAAGTCCAAAACTCCTTCGCTCATAAACAGATTGTCGTTCCAAAATTAGGGCGGTCTTGCTTCGGTGGTGTCTAGTCTTCACCTCCATCTTCAGGTCGCAGGTCACTTAGTCTTCGCCTTCATTCTCAGGTCGATGACCTGCAACCTGGTCCCGTAAATGGTGCGGGATAGATGGGAGGATCACTAGACCGTTCTTCTTGCCAGACCCAGGCGTACCGAAAATAGATTCGGCAGCCACCCTGTCGCCTGGGTCCTTGATCTGTGGTATCGGGGAGGAGGTGGAGGAGGAGGAGGAGGTTTGTCGGGGTGTGTTAGGGGCCGAGCGCCCTGGTGCGGCAGGCTTTTGGTGGAAGATGCTCGGCTTCTTGTTCTTCCTCGCCTGTTGTTGAGCTTTGATCTGGGCCGCCTTCTTCTTTTCGAAGGCGGCCTTCTGCTCAGCAGAGATGGTTGGGGTTTGAGGTGCTGCTGGCAACTCTGATGTGAGGGTTGTGATGGTACGGTTGCCTCCAGGAAGCATCAGTCCTCCCATCATCACCGGGGCGACAATCTGCTGCTGCTGCTGTTGCTCTTGTGTGTTGTTTGAGCTTGAGCTTGGTGTTGCAGTCAGAGCAGTTATCGACCCCGGGACCAGAGTGTGCACAGCATTTCTCGCTCCCCTGACGCGCGGCTTCAGCACCCTCCTCTTCTCCATCTGCTCCTGGGTGGCCGGCTGGGCCGGATCAGGGGCCTCATCCCTTCTCTGCTTGTCTTTCGATGCGTTGCCGCGTGTCTCAAATGGGAGTGGGAGATGTGCTTCCGCGACCTCCTGCTCAGTCTCGCCTTGGAACTGTTCGTTCCCGGGGATAGGAGGCTGAGACTGATCGGCAGGAGACGCTTCGGCCTGTGGTAGTGGTGGAATCTCGACACGGGCAAACGACATCGGAAAGACTTGTTGGGCAGAAGGAGGAGGAGGAGGGGCAGAGTGGTCCACCGCGTCGACCATCTCGCTGTCGAACTCGGCATCCATCTCCATCGCGAGTTCCCACTGTTCCTGTTCCGACATGCCAAAGTCTGGAGGGGGGGTCTGTGTCGGCTGGAACAGAGGGAGATGGAAGATGGAGGCCGGCTGCTGTGGCTGTGGCTCACGGAACTGGGGGACTGGGAGCTGGGGCAGTGGGAGTTGAGGGACTGAGAGCTGGGCAGACTGGTTGATGGCCGCTTGCGCGGACGCATCGCCGAGCTCAAAGTCGTCTTGGTCGAGCAGATCTGCCAAGGCCGCCCACCACTCCTCGCTGATCTGCTCTTCCTCCTCTGTCGGGTACCCGACTTCCCCTTCTCCCATCATAACGTCCCCAGCCTGCGACGAAGTCAGTACCTGTACCTCACCTTCATCTTGCTCTTCCATCTCAACATCCTCGCATTCAACATCGATTGCCATCTCGTCCCCAGGCTGGTGATGTTCCTCTTCTTTCTCGCCATGGTTCCCGTTTTGGTCGCCAGCCCCCTCTTGGCTTGCGTCGCGACACATGGCATCAAGGCCTGCATCAAGGTCGCTTTCTGGGACGTAGCCAGAGGGGGTGGATAAGAAGTCGAGAAGGGGGTCGGAGAACGGGTCCCAGGCGGAAGATTCGGAGATGTGAGGAGTGGTTTGGAAGAGCCCCTGATAAAGGCTCTCCTCCGAGCCAACCCCGCTTTCATTCATCGGTGTGATGAGGAGTTCCGCTGGGATCTCCGGGATGAAGAAAGCGTCAGAAGCGGCGGCCTGCTCAGGGGGTGATGGATGCCGGACGGGTTCAAGGCCCGCCGCTTCTGGGGAAGGAAGGCTGTCGATGGGAGGGAGCTCTTCTTCGAGGGGAAAGATGGGTTCATCGACGACTTGGGGAGAGGAGACGACACCGACGCCAGAGATTGCGGGAGAGGGCAGGGATGGGATGGGCTCAACTACCTCCTGTCGAGGAGTCACTACGCTAGGCGTAGGCTCTCGAACAGGAGAGAAGTCGGCCCTCTGCTCCTCTCGAGCAGGGGTGATGGGGGAGGGGGAGGGGGAGGGGACGGGGATGGCGGCGGCGGTGGTGGTAGAAGAAGATGGCTTCTTCGGTGTCGTCTTGCGAGTGTAAGGGGGAGGAGGAGTTGATGGGGAGGAGCCAGCGGGAGCAATCTCAGCGGACTGAGCGCTCTGATCCACCGGCACGACCACATAGCGCTGAGCCAATATCTCAGTCTTGCTCAGGCCCCTCTCTTCAGCCAGCAGTTCAGTCTCTTGCCGGTGAGATAGAACTGACTGACGTCCGAGGATGGATTGTGGTCGCCTCTTGCTGATAGCTCTCCAGATGACGTTATGGGTTTCGTTGTTGAGCTTCTTTACCAGCAAAGAGGCCTGCCCCATCTTCTCCTGATCCGCCCTAGCACTCTCCTCTTCCTCCCGTCGAGACTGTCTCTTGTCTTGATCCTCTTGCACCAGCTTCTTCATCCAGGCTTCCGCACCGGATTGACTGAGATCTGAATCCAAGACACTCCCGGCCGAGAAGTCAGGGAACAGAATTTCAAAGTCGAAGCTGGAGTGGGTTTGAATGCGAAGAGAAATAATGGTTTCATCAACGATTCGCACCCACTGACTCACCGCAAATGCGGCACTGGGAGCCCACGAAACAATGTTTGGTGTGGACAGAATGATCCAGGTCTTGACAGAATAAGCCACCACGGGGTTGCCCATACCCCCATGGATGTGGTATTCTTCTGCCCAGATGAGCCGCATGAGGATCATGGGGATGATGGTGATGATTGAGAGGAAGGCCATGGGCAAGTTGGCCATACACTCTGCATACATCCCCGCGACGAAGAGAAGAAACGGGAACGTCGTGAACCTGGTGAGGTCGATCAACAACTTCATCATAGCGAAGAAGATGTTGTGGTACTGCTCGTCAAAGCAGTTCCCCATGTTTAATGGGGAATCCCACTCGCAGTTATCCTGGAGCGGGAGCCACAGCCACGAAGGAAGATCGGTGGTTCGCATCTTGGTGGTTGTCTGAAAGATGTGTTTGTTAGCTTTCCCATCGTCAATATAGTATATAGTATTCACGAAGGCGAAGTGAATCTCAAGTGTGTAGGTAAACACGATATGCTATGATCTGAGGGGAACTCACTTGGGTGTGGCGTGCGAACTTGTTGTTTGTCACGAGCAAAGCTTCTGTGACTGTCGAAAGAAAAAAAAGGGAGAAAGCAGATTGCCTGCGAAGATGTAACCGTCAGTTTGTCCGTCGTATACGAAAGCGAGTATGGTTACTACGATCTCGAGGAGACTTACTTGAGGATAGTGGTGGAAAACGTGTTGGTTATCAAGAGAGAGGCTTCTGTGATGATTGTGGGAAAACAACAGGAAAAAAGCGAATGGCCTGCAAAGATGCAACCGTTAGTTTTCTCGCTGTCACTGCAGTATACGATATGCGAAGGTGAAGTTGATGTGAAGCGTAGTGTAGATATATACGATATGTTGTGATCTCAGGGGAACTCACTTGAATGTTGATGTTGATGCGCGAACTGGCTGATGAGTGTGAAGCTTCTGTGATGATTGTGAAGAAAAGAAGAGATCGAGGAAGGAAGGAAGAGAAATTGAATTACGGTTAGGCAAACAGAAGTGCCAGCAGAATCTGTTTGCTGTGAATCAAACCTCAAGTGTCGACGATTGACATTGGCGAGCACTGCCGTCACTTCCTGGCAGCTGGCTGTCACTGCCAGTACATGTTCAAAGAATGCCACCCTATTAAATTTTTACATTTTGAATTGTGTTCAGAATCATGAATACAGGAACGTTAAATCTTTCTGGGTTCATTAATTGTTCTAATGTTCAATCTCGTAGTGTTCATCGATTGTTCAATACCTAGCCCACCACACTTTGAATTCGAACATCATGTACAAGCATGAACAATCACCAGGTACTCCAGAAGACATGTCAATAGATAGCTTAGCGTGGTAGATGAATGGAAGCGAAAGAGTTTCTGCATTGTTGTTTGTCACATCTATTTATTATGTATCACAAAGCTACTATGCGGTCAATACTATCATGTCCTGACAAAGAGACAAAGCCAAACCTAGGTATCTAATTCGAAACAACGCCGCTTTCTGATTCCCATATGCTACCGGTCCCGTCATCACTCATTATTTACTATGTCTGTAAAGTTGGCTAGCCCTTACGGCCTCTTGCAATCAATCGCCCATGCAATTCCACCATCACATCACTCCACTGCTCCTCACCAGCCCCAACAGCCTTGCCTATCCTTGTCGCAAGGAAGTCAGCGACCTTGGGAACATTGAAGTGCTCGCCGTACATTACTTTAGCCTCAGGCTTGAGAGCCATATTAAGGCCATCTCCACTTGTTTGACTGTGGAGCTCCAACTTGACTTCCACACGACTCTCCAACGGCACAAGCAACAAAGATGTTGTGATTGCTATACTTGAGTCGGAAGTCCTTTGTACTGTAGTAGGAAAGGTGGCATTGAGTCGCTCGATTTGTGACGACACAAAGTTCGCCTTGTCCCAAGCAACCTGCACACTGTTGAGGAGGTGAGAAACCTCGGTGCGATTATGTGGGAGTGCACGAGCGTAATCGCGAATAGTTTGTAAGAAAAACTCCTTTTCCGTAGTCTTTGGTCGTGGGTTTTCTTCTCGATCCACAGCGATGTACCAGAGATCTATTGTTGTGTTGGGTTGGTGCTCTTGGAATGCCGTGATATCAAAAACAATCTCGATTTCACGTTTGTATGCCATAGATAGAACAGTGCCAGAAATACCAGTCACCGACCAGCCATGTTGTTTCTCGATAGCATCAACTCGAGCTACACATTGGGTTAGTAATCATTTATTAAGTTGCCAAGAACACGTACCTTTGAGGCTGTTAACCTCTGTGCTCGTCCAGCCACGACACTCCTCTCGAATTTTCTCAGACTCTGCAATATCATCAATGCAGTTCTGTTTCTGGGTGATCAAATCCTCAACCTCAACTTCTGAGGCTTGAAACTGCTCTCTCAGCTCTGCGATGCGTTTTCTCTTGTACTCAACATCTTCATCGAGAGAGGCAAGCTCATCACGAGCAGCTTCGAGATCAGCAGGATCACAGTCGGCAAGCTCTCGGGCGACTTCCTCAAGATTGTTGCTCTCCTCCACGAGCGACTTGTAACGAGCCACGATATCAGGTAGGACAGAATCAAGAAGACTTTTTTGCTTATCCAAAAGTTCCTTATCGGCTTCCATGCCTTCGTCGATGCCTAGGAGGCCTTGTCTCAAACCCTCTTGTAACTTCATTCGCCACTCGTACCACATAGCCTTACTCAGAAGGCGGGCGTGATTCTTGACGTTCATAAATTGCTTGTCCATCAAGGTCTTGACGTCAGGTGCGGCTGCCATATATTCCTTGAACAGCGGAGGGTTGTCCTCAAAGGTATCGGTCTCGATCTCCTTGACAATCCTACGACCCTCGGAGATATACTTTTTTAATTCACGACAGGAGTGCTGGTATAGCTCGAGCATTGGGACAGTGCAGGCTCCTGCAACAACACAGCGCTCAAGTGAGAGGTCCTCCTTGCCCTCGTCAAGGAATCCATTCTCGAGGGTTCCAGGGGCTTGCGTGTGACGGCGCTTGGTGGTTGTCAGTTCCATGAAGCGGATAGAAGTCATGTTCAAGAAGTCCTGGAGATGGACTCTTTCTCCGTCTGCCTCGTCCTCTGCCTCTGCTTCATCTTCCAGTTGTTCGGCGTCTTTAACAGGCGATTCATCGAAATTGACTTGATGGCCAGCTCGATCATCTGCGACATCCTTGAATCTTCCCTGGTGCCTTGGTGTGGTTGCTGCGTCAGGCTTCGCTGGTGAAGATAATGTCGGTGTGGCCGTGTTAGGCCCCAAGCTTTTGCGGAATGAAAGGTTCAGTCTCCCCGTCGTCTCTTCTTTAGAAGGCGGCTGTTGGAGTCTGATATTCTTCACTGGGCTTCCTTGATGACCCTTGAGTCTCTTCACGCCATCACTCTCTTCGGCCTCTTCCTCATCATCAAGCTCGTTCGGTCTCTTCCCCAAAAGGCCCTTCGCACTCCCAACGTGAAGACTCTTGCGCCCTTTGAGCGGCTTGCGTTTGGGGCTCAGGCTGTCGATCATCTCGCGCAGGTTAAGCGTAGCTTCGGCACCGTCAGCTTCCCGTTCGAGAATCTTTCTACGATTCTCTTTCTCCTCTTCTTCCCAAGCTTCACGGTCCATCTCTTCTGTCATCTCTTTGGGATCCTCGAACATGACACCACGTTTTCCGGGCACGAAGTTAGTAGCCACGTCGCCAATGGAGCCTCGGCGGTCAAAGAGTGCAGTGACCTGCGGTGACCCAAGTCCAGGTCGATCTGCACCAAGTCCCGAAAGTGATCGTTGAGGTGTCAACGTGACTGTCGGTGTCCGACTGCCATTTCTGAAACTGTTCTGGAAGAGCCCTTGCTTGGGAGTGGACTTGACAGGCGACGGAGTCCTGGAACTGACTCTGGTAGTTCTAGCGGATGATGGTCGTTTTGGAGAAGCAGAAAGGGGCCGTTGTGCAGAACGAGGAGTAGTCATCCGTTCTGATACAACTGAGTCGAGCTGAGGTGTAGCTGGTTTGGCGGATGCTGGAGTCCTGACTTTGGCTGACTGTGGTGTTGTTGTCGACTTCACAGGTGAGGGCGTCCTAGAATTTCGAGTGCTTCGTTGAGGCGTTGGGATCTTGGGGTTGGTGGCATTTCGCGAAACACTTGCTGGAGATTTTGCGGGAGACTTTGAGCGTCGGGGACTTGGGGTGGTGGTTTGCATCTCGCTCGTAGCAGGGGGTGCGAGGTAGTCATTAGCAGGAGTTTTGCTAATGGCGGCCTGGATTGCTTCGTCTGGGTGGGCTGCGCTATCAGCTTCTTCCTCCATGACTCTCTTGCCCAGATCTCGGAAGCCATTTTTTACTCTGTTGAGAATACCACCAATAGCAGTAGTCATATCCATGCCCATCGTAGCGTCACCTTCATCTTCGTTGTCTTCTTCTTCTTCGTCCGGTTTTGAGAGAATTTGGCCAACTGCAAGAGTTATATCCATCGGGGCGTCATCGTCGTTTTCATCGTCAGGTTGAGAGACTGTACGCCTTCGGGAAGCAGCGATGCTCTTCCTCTTGTTCTTCCCCAAGACCCCACCCATGATAGTGGTGAGTTCCATGGACATGTCCTCATTAACATCCGAGTCATCCTCTTCAGTAGGTGGTGGGCGTTGGATGCCTCCAATGGCAGTCGTAAATTCCATAGTAGCTTCTTCCATTGGGGCATCATCTTCGTCTTCCTCGTCATCCACAGGGGCGCTCGCTTTTTGAGGTTGGTTGACAATACCGCCGAATGCACGTGTGACATCCATGGACATATCTTCGTCTGCATTGCGTTCTTGTGGGGGTTGACGGTTAAGTATGCCACCCACCACACGAGTAACATCCATAGACATGTCTTCATCTGGGTCGAACTCTTGGTTTGGCTGAGGCTTGATTATACCACCAACTGCGCGTGTCATGTCCATATCCATATCCATGTCCATTTCCATGCTCATCTTTGTCTCTGTAGGATCCTCTGTGTGTGGTTTCGGTTGAGCCTGTTGAGGGCGGGGTGGAGGTGGTAGATTCTCCTGGTCCTGAGCAGCGATGTTTTGCTTGTTTGCGTCTTTACCCCATCCAAACGAGGGAATGAACTCTTCGTCGTCGTCTAGATCGTCATCATCTTCGTCGTCCTCAAGCTGTTGGGCACCGGCTCTTCGCGCAGCCAGTCGAAGGGCTTCGTCTAGTGTGGCCGACTCTCCATCGTCAGAATCAACAGACCGATCTGAGGCAGCTGTTGTTCCAGTCACATCGTCGACAGTCATCATCGTTCCGTCGTCAGACTCGCTGCTGTCATCGTCACCATCTTCTTCAACATCAGCAACCTCTTCGACCGCATCTGCAGGCTCGGAATCTGAACTATAAAGTGTCGTCGCAGTATCGTCGTCGGAGTCGTGAAAGTCGATCTGAGGAGGGCCTGAGCCTCGTCGGTTATTCCTGTCTTCCTCATCCTGTTGTCTCTGCTGTGCTGCAGTAGAGTTTCGTCTCGTCGAATCTGTAGATGTTGTTGAATCTTGATTGAATTCGACTTCGTGGAAGGTATGTAGTGTTGCCTCGGCGGCGAATGATACGCGACGGTTGGCAAGTGATTTGCGACGGGCATCGCGACGTTCCCGCTCCTCACGTTCTCGTGCTGCGGCTTGTTGCTCCTCCTCGGTCTTGACAGCAATCTTAGATCCACTATTCTCTGAGCTGCGCAAAGTAGGAGTCGAAATCTCTTGTGTCGGTGTTCCAAAGTTAATTAGGTCTGGTTGTCTGGGCTTCAAGGGGGGTATCTCGGGAATTGGCATGGTTGGTTTTAGGATTGAACGCGGGGCGGCTCTTGTAGGGACGGCAAGAGACTGAGTTTATTAGTACATGATATAGAATTAAATAACAGAAACAAGAATCATGTCTCACAGCTCTTCTGTTCCCGTTGGTCTTCATAAGGGCATCTAGGCCGCCAGGACCCAAACTCTTGCTCCTTGACTTTTTGCGATTCGCAGCCAGCGAACTTGTGACGTCGGTTGTCGCATTCTCCTTCTCGAAAGCTTTATTAACATCTGTATGCGCACCGATTGATCTGCGCGTGCGCCGCGTGGCGGGCAGAGTGGCATCGCCAGGCGCCATTGTGTGTGAGTAAGTCGCTGAATCTTGTCTGGTACAAGTTCATTCCCCAACATGAAGCGCGATGGCGATAAACTGATAGTGGGTTGTGACTAGCAATGCATTAACTACATCCATCCATCTCACGCGTGTTTGTTTACTTCGGCAGCGCTGTTAGGGGCAGGGGACCCACGTCGCCGAGATATCCACTTTAAAGTGCAACAAGCAACTGGCGCCAGCTCACGTGTATCACACTAGCCACAATAGTATCCTCCATCACGTGTACCATCGATCAAGCTGTGGCGCAGCAATAAATTTTCCAAGCCCTAACCTAGAAATGTGTGTTGATTTTTGCCCTACTTCTCCATCTCAGCGAAAACTACTGTCCGCCTTAGCCAGTCTCAACATCCGCCCAACCAGCAACCTACGACACGCCATCTCGCTACGGTACCTGCCCGAGAAGGATAATTCAAGATGTCAGTCACAGCGAAACGAAATATCCGATGTCGAAAAAACGAATGAGTCGCTAACCTTTCCATCAGGGCGACCGAGTTGACCGTCCAGTCGGAGCGTGCTTTCCAGAAGCAGCCTCACATCTTCCAGAACTCGAAGACCAAGACCAAGTCCACCCGACCGGGCAAGGGTGGCCGACGATGGTACAAGGACGTTGGTCTGGGTTTCCGAACCCCTAAGACCGCCATTGAGGGCAGCTACATCGGTACGTGCGAAAGAATTTAGGACATGGGGAATTTTGAGGACGAAGAACGAACACGAAATCGCCAAACGAATGCACGAGGAAGACGAACGAATGACGGGGTGTCATGGAAGACAAATGATGGGAAAGATTTATATGGAGAGCGCATTGCTGACATTTTGACCTTGCAGACAAGAAGTGCCCCTTCACTGGTCTCGTCTCCATCCGTGGCCGTATCCTGACCGGCACCGTCGTTTCCACCAAGATGCACCGAACCATCATCATCCGCCGCGAGTACCTCCACTTCATCCCTAAGTACTCTCGTTACGAGAAGCGCCACAAGAACGTTGCCGCCCACGTTTCTCCCGCTTTCCGTGTCCAGGAGGGTGACCAGGTCACCGTTGGCCAGTGCCGACCTCTCAGCAAGACTGTACGTTTGGCCCGAACAATTTGGAATCTCTACGTGTCAGGGATGATCGCTAACATGAATTCAAGGTCCGCTTCAACGTCCTGCGTGTCCTGCCCCGAACCGGCAAGTCTGTTAAGAAGTTCTCTAAGTTTTAAGTTGGGACTTTCTTCTGGCATTTTTAAGGCGTGATAAGCATCAGGGCAAATGGAAAATTTCCCCTGAAGGGTCGGACACCGGATGTTGCGTTGCAAATGATTGTGCTATAGATGCAATCGCGAATAAAAAAGGATTCACGAAGACAATTGTTTTGGGTTGATGGTTCAATCGGGCGTGATATGGCTAGGAAAAGGGTCGTCATGATCTCAAGATTACGTTCATACCTTTGACTATTCACCGACCAAAAATACCAGTGAAGAGCTCATGCTTAAACTTGTGAGATGCTGTTGCGTCCGTGATGAAGCTCTTCGTTCATGATATCTAGACATGGCTCGGCTTTGGAAATGAGGTGCTGTTCACTTCAAAATAAAATAGCGATGACAATTGATGACCAAAACCACATCTGGATCAATTGTGTGACATTAGCTGCTTTGTAGTTCTCAACTTTGAATTGCTCTTCTTGATATGAGCTTCGTCTGATTGGCAACGTTGTAAATGTAGTAGACATACAGTATTTCGTACAGTGCCAGTATCGTATTCATACCTCCACTTTATCGCAGTTGAAGCTATGCTGAAAGTTTGGAGGGTCGATTTCGCATCCAGCTCCAACAGATCTCTCTACCCTCTACTTCTGCTAAATTAAGCGCCTCTGTCACAATGGGCTGGATATCTTCGATTATGGGCACCGATAAGTCGGCAGACCCTTTAGCAAAACTCGACCCCAGCCTCCGCGACTTTCTCGAGAAAGAATCTCCCCTCAAATACCCAGCATCCCAACCCACGAACCCTCCCCGAGCGACTCAGCAACCCAGCAATTTCGATGCCGCAGTAACAGAATTACAAACTCCAAAGCCAGCTGCTCCTTCAGCGAGCTTATATCAAGACGGACGATATGCGCACCTATGGAAGAACTACCGCCCGTTGGCCGAAATTGAAGCCGAGACGGCAACCGATCATGAAAAATTGATGGGTGTGTTGGAAGCGTACAAGGAGCGAAAGGAAGCCATTGGCAAAGCGGCGTTGGAGAATTGCGCTGAGTATCAAGAGGAGTGGGTGAATTGCATGAAGCATGGAAGTTGGGACGACCAAATACAAATGTGCAGACATCAAGTGCGCAGATTTGAGAGATGTTACATGATGCAATCGGTATGTTGCTCACGATTGATATTTGATGCTCCAGATTTCTAACTATATACAGAGATTCCTTCGTGCGTTGGGCCACGGATCAGTAGTGGGCAGATCACCCCAGGTGGAGGAGGATATCCAAATGCATGCCGACGCTCTCTACCAACGGATGATGAAGCACGAAGAGGCAGTAGAAAAGGCCAAGGCCGAAGGTCTTCCCGTTCCCGTCTTCAAATCTACACTGCCCAAGGCCAAGGACGACTCCGTCGTGCCCACAGAAGAACTCCAGCAACAGTGGAAGGAGCAATTGGACAAGCTACCGGCTGAGGAGCGTGTGGTTGAAGAGGCTGCTCTTCGCGCCGATCTGCAGGCCAAGGCCGAGGTCGCCGGCAATGTCCAGAAGATCTGGGATAGCCAGGCAGAGCAAAGAAAACAGAGACAAGCTCAAGGTAACTCTACATTCGGAGACTACATTACTTCTCTGTTTGGAAAGTCTGGAAAATAAAATGGGAGGGCCAGGAATGGAGACTTGTATAAAATCTGTATATCATGATAAATGCGCATCAGGAAATATCACTACCAGGTACATACTTGAAGAATTAACGTTAAATCAATGACTATGTTAAAAGACACAGAACTGCAAGCTTCAGGTTGCCGCTTCGTTTATGCTGTGATTTCCAGAACAACGTTTGATAACTCAATGCCACTTGTGTTTTGGTTTGGGTCGAGCACCGCAACTGTACGAAAACAACATGCACCACAGTTTGAATATTTAAGTATCTAATATTAACAACTTATGTTTACACTTCTTTTGATATGTTGGTATGATTTGCAACGTGTATCAAAGAATTGCTGCGAGCAAGATCATGGCATCCCACCTACCCTACATCGAAGCTCGACGAGCATGCGAGCCACCAACATGGGCCCAAAATTTTGACCGTCAAGTATGGCATTTTGTTAACACCATGAGAGATCCCTCTTCGAACCCGGGCGGAGCCACATTTTTTGCCCAATATAGCCTTGAAGACTGGTTGACCTCTTCATTCTGGCCATTTGTTGGCCCCTTTCTTGTCAAAGGCTCGAATAATTGCTTCACCTGGACAAATTCTCAGTCAGAGTTGCTTTGCAGATTCACAAATCATTTTGTGTTTGCACCAATATCTCAAGAGACCAGCCTATATGAAAGCTCCCCTGGAGGACAAGACGTAACATGAGAAATAAAACATGTACCCGTTCGTTTGCCATCTCAATCGTTGAGATGGCCGACTGAAAATTGCAGTGTAAACTCAATTAATACTTTTACTTTGCGATTCAACTCATCTAGTGAATAAATCTCTCAATTCCTTCCATTTTTAACCAAATATCGTCTGCTTTAGCTTCTCCTTCTCTCCACTGCTATCGCACATGTCGCGGAACACGCCCTGTTGCTCGTAGAGCTCCTTGGGCGTTCCAAACTCTGCGACTTGACCTTCGGAGAGGACAAGGATACGATCGAAGTCAGCAATCGTGCTAAGACGGTGTGCAATAACGATCAACGTGCTATCAGTAAACTCCTCTCTGATGCTGCGCTGGATGAGTGCATCAGTAGTCATGTCGACAGCTGAAGTGGCCTCGTCCAACACCATAATCTTGGGCCGAGCTACGATGGCACGGGCCAAACATAGCAGCTGACGCTGACCTTGTGAAAGGTTACCGCCAGATTCAGAGATGGGGCTTGATAGGTCTCGGAAAATGTTTGTGTTCTTGACAGCGATTGTTGACGTTGCTGGCGAGGAGGGTTCGTTCGCGGGAGTGGCGGGCTGAGAATCGACAAGGTGGACACGACTGAGTGACTCACGAAGCTCATCATCTGTGTTATCCTCGAATGGATCAAGGTTAGATCTGATGGTGCCTGAGAAAAGCACAGGATCCTGAGGAATAATAGCCAGGCGGGATCTCAAGCTATGCAAATCAACCTTGGAGATATCCAGACCATCAATCGTAACACTGCCAGAGCGAGCTTCCAAGAATCGGAACAGAGCAAGGGTCAGGGAGGACTTTCCGGCACCAGTACGTCCCACAACACCGACTCTCTCGTTGTTCTTAACATCAAAAGAGATTCCCCTCAACACGGGTGGCAAATCAGGTGCATAAGAGACCTCCAGGTTGTCGATCTCCATGGTTCCTGATGTAGGCCAAGCGGCAGATGGCTTCTCTCCCTCAAGTGACTCAGTCTCGAGCTCCGTATATTCAACAATTCGCTCCGTTGCATTCATGTTCAGCTCCATAGTCGCGTAGTTTCGAATGGTCCAAAGAATGCTCTCGGCGAAGTCCATAGCGAAGGACAAGGTGAATCCGGCAAGAGCGGCGTCCATACTAGGACTGACGATGACAATGATGCCAACAGTTATCGAGAAAATTGTGCCAATGAGACCCATGCGCAGACCCATCCAGCGATTGACAAGCCACATATAGGAAGTGATGATGGCCCATGTGTCAAGTTTCTGATACATCCTGTCCATGTAGACCCGGGACTTCTTGTATCCTCGGATCGTAGAAACACCCGCGAGTGCTGCGTTAAAGAGCTCGAAAACGGGCGACTTACAAGTACTCTCAAGTCGCTTCAATGGTCGTGCACCGTAAAGGAATCTATTGCCCAGAATACAACCAAGCCCCAACAAGGCTATGGCCAAGGGAATGACAAAACCAGAGGCAAAGAAGGCGGCGACACAGACACCAACTAAAGATAAAAGGTTGGAAATGAATTGTGTCCAGTCCATAGTGATGCGATTGTCGACGATGTTGAAATCTGACGAGAATCGGTTCAGAATTCTACCAACAGGAACGGTATCAAGCCATCTCAGGGGAGTATGGAGAACCGTGAACAACATCTTCTCGAAGAGCGATCGACTCGCCTTGATGGCAAGGTAGTAGGCCCAAAAGAATCGGAAAGTACCAACAACTGCTGTGACACATGAGATTGCAATATAAATCCAGAGATAGTATTTCAAATCGTAATGAGATGCGGCCTTGAACTCAGGTGCAGAGTTGTATGGGAAATGTTGCAGTGAAAAGACCGAGGCATGGCCGTGCTGTTGATGAATACTGCCAGTAGAAACACTCTCGTCGACATCACCAGTCCAGATTCGAAGCCACCATGCTCGAGCTAGAATTGTTAGCAAGACAACATACTTGGATACTTCGAGACATACCGAGAATTCCAAATTCAAAAGCAAGGAAGACGATAGCACAGATACTCCACATCCGGGCACCGCCACTGTCTTTGAGATAAGTAAGATAAACGTGTTTCTTCACCATACCCTTCTCTCGTGCTTCTTCCTCAACAAATTGCTTAGCGGCCTTGGAAGGCACCTTCTGCAATGGGTTGTTTTCATTTGTTTCAGTGGGGTCGGTGACAGAGGCATCTGAGGAGTTGACAGCAGTAGATGAATCCGTCGTCTCATCTTCTGTAGCCGGTTGTGCACTCTCTTCATGCTGTCTGATTTCATCCAGAGTTCCATCACGAACAAAGTCAGCTACTAGACCGCAGTGCAGAGCCATACCTTCACCAAGCTCGACAATGTACTTGGCCTTCGACTGGACCAGAGCAACGTGATGAGTAACAAGAATCCTCGTTCGTCCTTTGCAGATATCGCCTGTGACACACTTCTCGAAAATGTGTCGACCAACATGTGCATCGACAGCACTAAAGACATCATCCATAACCAAGATCTCAGCACGCGAGTAGATAGCTCGAGCTAAGGTTACTCGCCACTTCTGTCCACCGCTGAGATTGATACCGTTGGCGCCGAGCTCCGTCTTATCGCCATCTGTCAGAATCTGTAGGTCCTTCTTCAGAGCGCACACTTCGACGGTCTGATTGTAGCGTTCCTCAATGAAGGGCAGGCCGAACAAGATGTTATCACGGAGAGAAGCACTTTCAAGCCACGGGGTTTGACCAACATAAGCGACGGAGCCGGGAAGAATCCAGTCGCCAGGGTGAGCCTGTGCATCATGTCGCTCCTCAGGGGAGACGGTCTGGGGCACACAGACAGAGCCCTCCAAAATGTCTGTCTCGCCAAGGATAGCAGAAAGCAGCAAGCTCTTTCCTGTACCAGTCTTTCCTGAAACAACAGACAACTCACCGGTTGGAAAGCTGAAGTTCAGGTTTCTAAGAATAAACCTATCCTCATCGGGCTTTTCGTCGTCCTCAGGCCAAGCGATAGTTGCATTCTCAAAGGCAACCTCTGTTCCTTCAGACAATGTCTGCTTCATCTCAGGGCCGTTGAGGTATGTCTGAATTCGTTTTAGAGAAACATAAGTGTCGACTCCCATTGTGATAAGTTCCGGCAGTACACCAAGTGAGACCTCCAGAGCCTTGAAGATTCCAATACTGACGAAAGCAACCGATGGTAGGAGTTGACCATTGACGATAGCGTAAACGGCAAGAGATGTCGCGGCGAGAAGGATAGGACTGACGACCCAACACCCGAAAAGGCCGGTATCGATGACAAAGAGTCCCCAAAGAGTTTTGAGTTCCCTCTCTCTCATAGTCAGAATACGTTTTTCCCAACGACTTTCCAGCGCAGCAAATTTGATCTGTCGCATGCCGAGCAGAGCTTCGTTGACCACGGCAAGCTTCTCATCACGAAGCTTCATGAGCTTGTCTGATCTGCCCAACAGTTCTTTCGAGAAATAAGCGTTGGCAGGAAGGGTAAGACCCCAGGCCGTGAAACCAGCGATGAAGGGAATCCAGCCGATGAGTCGAACCAAGAAGAACGAAAAGAAGAACAACTTGAAGATGCTGTTGAAAATCAGGCATTGAAATCCTGTGAAGTTGGAGATTCGTAAAGCATCAACGCCGACGAGGTTAACGATGGCTTGTTGAGATTTGAGCACGCTCGAACCATCGTCAGATTCATCTTCCTTTTTCTTGTCAGGCGTCTCTTGCGACTCGTCTGCCTCTTTTGACTTTTCTGCAGATTTGACATTCTTGCGTCGAAGAGATTTCTCAAAGATAAGCGTTGAAAGCTGAGACCGAATAGGGAGAGCGATGCATGAGAACGAGTACCAGAAAACCCATCCCTCAACCCAAGCATCCAGAAGGTTCAAACCAGCCATGGCAAATATTAAAACCCAAAGCTCTAGATTTGATGACCCGGCCAGTCCCACATCACGCTGTTCAAGAATATTGATGACTCGTAACATAGCCCAGAAAGGCAGAAGAGCCAAGACATTTCGAAAGGTGGTGAGAGAGAACTGGAACACAAATGGGCCTTTGTAGGCCCAAAATACCGAGCGTACAAGGCTAACCCCAGGTTTAGTTGCAAACCAGTCTTCTTTCAGACCTTCAGCTCGCAGAGTCCTGTCCGGATAAGGAACATCAGTTACGTCGAGATCTTTCTTTTGAACAGCAAACTTGATGAGAGGGCTGATCCAGGACCAAGTGTAGCGGTTGAAGGCAGATACAGTCCACTGGCCATCGACCTTGCGATCTTCAACAAAAACGTCAGGTCGGCGTGGAAGTAATACGCTGAAGAGGCCGAGAAAGAGGGCAGCGCCGACATTCACAGAACGAAGTGCAAGAGTAGCGGGGGTCTCGTGCGAAGCATGTTGGGCTTCCCTGCTTAACTGGGGTACAGTAATAGCCGCAACAACAATTGAAGAGGCCAAGAGCCAGAGTCCAAGGTCGTGGACCTTTACAGGTGAGTGGTGGGCACTTAATGAGATGGCATGCAGAACAATTAGAGCCTATGTGAGGAAAATCGTTAGTTTCACTTGAAAATACTTGCGGCTTCAAATTACTCACCCACGCGGCTGCGATAAGCCAGTTTCTAATAAACAATTCTCCAAAAGGGGCATAAAGAAATGATAGCACTGATATGGCGGTTGATGTTCCAAAGCCGGTAACAGAAAAGGCGAGAATAAAGAGTTTGGGTAGCCGGTTCGAGAAGGCAGCAATGCTCTCTGGCGTACTTTTCCCATCGACGTCTTCATAAAAGTTATCCTTGGGAGTGCGCTTCCGCAGTTGGTTGATGGCTGCGACTAAAGCATGAGCAGTGGCCAATCCTACGAGACCAAGGCCCGTGCCAGTCAGAGCAATATCGATATTATTGATAGCCATCATGACCGATATGTAAGACCACAAACGAAGCGCTCTGAGAAACAAAGGCGGTAACCGCCTGAAGGCGATATTTTGTGTTGCTCGTTCTTATAATAGCAGTTATGCTTGATGATGCGTTGAGATCTTGTGAATGTATACCGAAAGCAGTCTCTAGATCGACATGCCTGAAAACGAAGGAGATGAGAGAAGTAGGTTGCAAGAAAAGTGGCAAGGGTTCAACAGAGACTTTATGTGATCCTCTCAAGTCAGTCACATTCTGCACATGTAATGAATAAGCTGGCTGATGCCGCTTCTAGGATATGTAGAAAAAGCCGGGGCCCATATTATGTTGCCGTCTTCCGCGCTTGGGTGGATTGAGTCAACGAAATAAGACGGCAAAGTGTGATTTTTGGGTCAAGTTCAAAAGTCTTGGTGCTTAATAATAACAATCAACCGCTCAAAAATGGTCTTGCATGGATGAATTGAGGGGTGTTGTAGGGATAACGAGCTGGGTTGGGTTGCTCAAGATACAGTATTGCTTGTAGGCGGTGCAACATCATGGGTTGGTTGGGAGTCTAACTTAGATGGTTAGTGAATTGCAAAGTTCCTCAGATAGTGAACCAGGCTGCCTGTGACTCTTCACGGCGAGGTGCCACAGATCCACAAAGAGTAGGATTTTACTGCAAGGTATGATGTATGGTGTGCAGAACGAGTGTACCTTTGGGTACAGCCGCATTATAGATTCAACACCGGCATAATAGGACAATGTCCTTTGTCGAGCCTTATTGTGTCCATTGTGGTAGTTCCCAGAGGTAAAATGAGGCCGGCATTCAGACCGCTCGTCAGCCAGCATAAGTGACAATGCAGGGTCTTTCCGATCTAGCCAATGGAAGGACTGACGGAGTTTGAAACAACCCTGCGTGGTTGGCGGAGAATCGGAGTATGTACTGTGTTGTACTGTAACGAGTATCGCGACAATCAGTAGCAGCCATCTTGAGTGATAGTGAGATAGGCAGTGAAATTGAAGCCTTAGACAGAGCGGAGGGTCGTTTAGGCATCAGTGTTCTTTTGTACGCGGTTGCCTTGATAGCTTGGGACTAACAAAAGATCATGAACATGAAGATCGAGAATCTCTGCCAAGAAGACAAATGATACTGAACGGTCAAGCTGTAGCTGTAAGTAAGATGCAAGGAATCTGGGCTACCTAAGGCAAACCCCCACTCGGCGCCGGTGGAGTGGAAGGAAATACCGTCTGAACCGTTCAGACCCTACCCGGGACGTTTGGCCCGTGCGGCGTCGCTTAACCTGGCATTGGAAGGTGGGCCCCCGGCCAGCCGATTAAGGAAGGACCTCCAACTTCTGGCAGCACCACTCCACTGAGCTTGATAAGCAGCGGCTCAATTCAAGCACCTCGAGAACCACAGCATGCTACCCTGAACCAGGCAATATATATTGTAGGTGGATAATAGGTTTCGATGCCTATGTAGGTTCTCTCCATTGATAACCCTCAGGCAGCATGGTGCTCAACAATATCGTGTGAAGATGCAGCCTGTTGATCCTCAAAAATAAGAACATCTTCAGTTGCATACTTCGGTACCGGTTTGATCGACAACTGCAGTCACTCTTTTCCTCTGTCCAACCCTCCCATAAGCCATAGAGTCTTTACATACAACGGTGTGACTCACCAGCCGACCTTGATCTACTGCGTAGTATAACCCCAGCTGTGGCGCTTCAAGACATGCATTATCTGTAGTTTGCGAATGATGCGAAACCATCGTTCACCCAATGCCGACGTCAATGATTCATAAGACTCGTTGACTCACTCAGAGATTAAAGATATGTTTTTGAAATCGTGACTTCGATTTCAGGTACTATGTGTTCCCTGCTCCCCCTATTGACACGCATACCTATTCTTACCTTTGCGGTGAACTACTAGGCCAATCGCTGTCCCAACTGTATGATAGGAGAGGGTTGGGCCTGGTGCACCAAGGTCTCTAAAAAGCAGTAATTCGTAATTGAAAGTTGCCAGAAGCGGTCAAACCATAGGGCGAGGCTATATGCCAGGTTGGGACGTACTATAATCTCACAGTATGGCTTACACGGATAGTCGCTGACTTTAGGAGCTCAACTGACAGGGGCAATCGACATCGAGAACTACAGTAACCAACACAACCTGAATAGACCAAGCTAAATGAGACACAACGCGTGTGTTCTTCATATAGTATCATAGCTGCTCTTAGAACGCAGACGAATTCACCAACAACCGAGATAGGTATGCAGCATAGGCATGAACGAAGCCCCGAGAAACGTAACATTCGTTCTTGAATTTACAGCTTTACCCGTTTATCTTCTGGACTTATATATCCCGTGTTCATCCTGCCCGCTCTCGCTATTGAGGGAAAGTATGATGGTTTCGCCGCAGGTACCAATTATCAGATATCGAACTATGCCTTGACAATTATTCTGTAGGTACTAGAGCATCTTGGAGAATGCAGATACCAGCGAGAAATCCCGTAACATTCAATCTTTTTTCTGTTGCATCGCAAGTTCTTCATCAAGGGCTGAGCAAGTGTCCAGAATTGCCTACCCAGAAGCAACTTCGGACAGAGCTTTGCTGTGTCATGGCGCAACAGCAAGCAAATCTTCTTGAGAATACAGAAAGATGTGATTCTTCTGACCCGGGTGTCGATATAACGGGGGCTATCTGCGCTCACCAATAGATAGTATGATGTTCAGCATGTCTGGTTGCCGCCATGAAGATTCATCTACCCCAATCCGAATAGCGCCCCTACTCTATATGAGTCCAAGGGCTACCATTTGGGAAACGACACTCTGCTCAGAGCTGCTGACCGAAGTGGGAAGGCGTCAATTCGGCAGTCGAATAGTCCTATTCTCCGTATGTTTCCGAGAAGATTAATTTGGCAATCATGACATCTCTAGAGGCTCCCACGCAAGTCTAATTGGCCGTGCTGTCACTACATACACCGGAACGAAGCTTGACTTGGCTTTCTTTTACAGACATAGCTCCTATCAGAGGCCCATGGTTTTGTGTTAAAAAATGCCAGCCCGTTCTTCTAGTTCCTTCTTCATCCAATTAGGTACTTGAGGAGGTATGTTACCAGACAGTTTTGACTACAAGATAGCAGTTCAGCCCTCCTGGCCATATTAACGAAGACTAAGCAGTATGGAATCTGGAAACTTCCTGTTGAATCATCTTTTTCTTGCTTCTTGTCGGGATCTGATAGTTCCCTGAGGCACTGGTATAATGATGGCCATTACGAACTCTGCCAACACTCCTAGTCTGCTCACTTGAAGAGTAAGGGACTGATATGAAGACGCCCTTGAAAACCTTTCGAGCCCTTTGTTAAATAGTTATATCGACACATAAGAGAAGTGGTTAAAAGCATCAGTGCATCCACTTGTACAGGCCATCGCGAAGGGTAGTCCCTTGGCCATTTGGTAGCAGGAAATGGTCTCGACAGCATTTCCAATTATCAAAAATCAGAAACGGAACTTATATGCGGATGCTCCAAGCTAACACTTACAGTGACTTGTAGGCAAAGATTTATATCTCCCTGATAGTACCTGGAGCATACATCTCATGCACAAGCCTTATAGCCATGGGCTCAGAAACATCCAGAGCTTTCAAGCGGCAACCGATCCGTCCCTATCGCGGGCATCTTTCGGTTTGTTATGGAGCTTCTTGACTAAGCGCCTCTTTGGTACGTGTGTAGTCACTGCTCAGATACTGACAACTTTGTCTATATATGCGATAGCTAGGTGGGCAACAGAAGAAATATCCTCTAAAACTTAGGCTATAGAAACAAAGTAGAATAAATGCTAGCCTAAGTTAAGAAAAGTTGACCAAATTATTTCATCTCTTATGGTTTTAGCGGTCAATTCTTCTAGCACCCTGCGAGATGGGTTATGTTCGACGTTGCCATTCAATAGGCAGTAGCTTTCATCCAAGAGAGCATGTAAGCAACCATACCAACTCATTTAAACAGGCATGACCAGGTATGTATCTTTCGGGTATATACGTTGGACTAACCGTGAGCCCATGGGAAGAAAGATAGCACTTGTAGTATTAGGCAGCTTATCTTTGTCTCACCTCCGATTTATGCCAAACCCATGGGGAACTCGTACTGGACCGTCACCGCCTACGGGAAGCGCTGCAGTATAATTTGCAATGCTATTCATTGCCACGTGTATTACTAGAATGTCCATGGACGACAAGTCACTGTCTGCCTCATAGGACTATGAAGAGGTGACTGGGCTAATACTGTGACGTTGTACATATACGCTGGCCAGGAAACATGTATATTTCATATACCTAAAGCAAGTTTCAGTATATATATCAAGATCACCGGGCACTCATACTCGTTAAAGATGACAAAGTAATATTTCTCGATTCAAGGAGGTGTGAATAAAGTTCAGTAAGATGTGCCTGAACTCAATGCCCGTAGTGTGGCCGAGAAGGCGACAGGTAGGTTTTAAGAAACGGAAACGAGATTACAGTTCATGACGGCGAGAATGACCAGGAACCGAATCATGCCTCAAAATCACTCCTGAAAACAAGTGTTGAGAATACTAGTTTGCACGGATAGACCTGGTCATTACCCCTGCTACATTTCTACACAAATTGATTAATACGGTCAGAGGATTCTGACAGCAGGACAAGACATGTCGTGGTCTCCATAGTGATTGGGATTCGGGCCATTGATAGCTCTGCGGATGATCAAATTATTCAACCTGATTGGCTATTTAATTGACGACCAACCTCTCTCATCTAACAAAGGTCCAACATTCTCAGCTGGCAATGGACGGACATGTTTCTCCCTCCCCCGCGTACAGTACAGTAGGACACTCCTACCCCCCACTTGGCTAGCACGTTCAGTTGACTGTCATGTCAGTTGGCTCGAATACGATATGATAACCTGCTGATTTGGGGCTAAATACAAGTCTTTTGTTTACTCGAGGGGGACGTTAGTACACATTTGGGAAGCCAAGTGTCTTTAGACACAGAGAAAAGGCACAAAACTCAAACCAAGACCAAAGTAAACGCCACGTACAGATACAATGAAAAGAAACATGAATCCATGTCTTTAAGAGGCAGCCAACCGGAATCGAAACACTTGTTTTACCTTTCCCTTTGTGTTTCCAGCGGCTGGTTTCCGTACTGTACTTTGCTTGTCATCGGATGTTTCCATATACGAACGCTAACTTTCATACGACAGAGGTAAGACAACGGCAGCACGATAGAAGAGAAAGGGGGCATTAGACTTTCTGTTCCTTTGATGAATCACTTATTTCATGATTTCACGTCTGCAGTTAGACTAGTCCTTGTCCGATGCGCTGTACATTACAGACTCGCCTCCTTTCTGGTCTGATGAGCTTTGGCCCCCATCAATCACCAACTTGGTGCTACAACCCAGCCCGTCTCAGCACCTGATGAACCGTCCATAGGATCCTAGCAGAAGACGCAGCCGCTCTGACATCCATTTCGCTGACTACAGGGCAGCAGTTGCTAGATAGTCAATGAATGCTGGATCGTAATGCTGTACGGCAAGGTTTAACAACTTGTTGGTGCAGCTTGGCTGCGACGCAAGTGTCTCGCGATTGGGTTCGAGAGCTGTAATCATTCCCACTGAAATACATCGCTAAACTGACTAGAGTACTGTATCCGTTAAGGTACCTGACAGTGCATTGCATAGCCTAGCCTAGTACCTAGCATTGCGTTTGCGTGTGTTCCGCTGCCCTGCTTTTCCCCCTCGTGACATGCATCTCCTGTATTGCTCTCCATTGGATCTTCCCCCATGTATGTGATCGCCCGCGCGTCCGCCGCAACTTTACTAGGCAGAGGTATGTAACTAAACTTGGTCTTGGTCTTGGAGTGAAAACTTCCACCTACAGCGCCCTGCATAGGCCAAACGCCCTGTGCCTCGTGCCTTGTTCCTATGACGGGAGAGTGAGATGGAATCGGTTACAGCAAGTGTCAGAGTAAGTAAGAATCGTGTAGTTGGTCGGAATAAACCTCAATCGTGCCGTTTTACTCTTCCTTACTCCTCTTTTCTCTCCTTTCTTTTCTTTATTTCTCCATTTCTCCCTTTGACTCTCAACCGAAATCAATTCACGCTCTACCTACGGATACAGAGTACTCTACTTGACTCTTACCTGCTCTTTCCCCCTTAGAACCCAGCTTGGCAATCCGCCTAACCTAATCAAAGGCTTCTAAAAGGTCCACACCAGCTCCAGCCTGGAGCTCTCCACCATCAAACTCACACCCGACCCGTTGTTACTCTACAGACTGGAACCCATTAGTCTCCAGCTACTAATACCGGCCTGCCGATTTCCATCACTGCCGATACCATCGATAATAGCTACAACCAAAGAAAAAAACGAGTCCACTTTCGCCTTGACTTTCTTTTTCTTCTCTCAATTTCCACTCCCGCGTCTTCACCCTCGATCGTCGACTTCCTTCATAACTCAAAGTGTGGGAGCAATTGAGCATCTTCCTTGTCTCTTCTCCCACAGCCTCATCAGGCCTCTCCCTACCTATGCAGCTTCCATCATATCCTGATCGACCAAACGAATCCTCACGATGAAAGCCGCTCCTCTCATCATCAATTGGCATGACCAAAATGCCCCTGTCTACTCAGCTCACTTCGAGCCCTCCGGAAAGGGTCGTTTAGCTACAGCTGGTGGTGATAATCATATCAGAATATGGAAGGTTCAAGTTGACGGCGAGGACCGAAAGGTCGAATACCTTTCAACTCTTTCCAAGCACAACCAAGCTGTCAACGTTGTTCGTTGGGCACCCAAGGGTTGGTCTATACTAACTCCTCTTCTTTCTCCCCACTAACATTCTTCTTTTCAGGCGAGCTTCTAGCCTCCGCTGGCGACGACGGCAACGTGATTCTCTGGGTACCAAGCGAAACACCACAGACAGCTTTTGGGTCTGATGCTCCGGAAGACAAGGAGTCATGGCGGGCGAAGCATATGTGTCGTTCTAGTGGTGCAGAGATTTATGACTTGGCCTGGTCTCCTGACGGCATTCACTTCATAATTGGTAGCATGGATAACATTGCGCGAATCTACAATGCTCAGTCAGGTCAGCAAACGATTACCACCGACTCGATACCCAACAGCCTCTAACACAACAAATAGGTACATTAGTGCGCCAGATCGCCGAGCACAGTCATTACGTCCAGGGTGTTACCTGGGATCCTCTTAACGAATACATCGCGACCCAGTCATCCGATCGATCCGTTCACATCTACTCTCTTAAGACCAAGGATGGCCAATATACTCTCAACGCAGAGGACAAGACTCCTAGACTTGCCAGCCATATCAAAGCCGATCTTCCTCCTCGACGTATCTCTTCCAGCAGCCCAGCCCCTCCCGACTTTGGCCATCGCTCTTCGCTCTCCGTCCTCGATCCTCCACCCTCCATTGGATCACCTGTACCTTCTGCGCCAGGTACACCCACCTCGTTCGCGCTCCCCATGAACCCTCCGAGTGTTGTCAGCCACAGCCGTCGATCTTCGTTCTCCTCTCGACGATCAGTATCACCGGCACCCTCTATGCCTTTGCCTGCTGTCATGCCCATGGATCCTTCTCCAAAGCCATCATCAGCCATGAGCAGTGGCTTGGGAATGAAGAATGCCAACCTCTACGCCAACGAGACCCTGACGTCCTTCTTCCGACGTCTTACTTTTACCCCAGATGGTAGCTTGCTGCTGACTCCTTCTGGACAATATCAGAACCAACACCTGAGCGAGAGAGACGCGAAGCCCACTTACGAGGTGATCAACACTGTCTATATCTACACTCGTGGTGGTATCAACAAGGCCCCAATTGCCCATCTGCCCGGCCACAAGAAGCCGTCCGTCGTAGTCAAGTGCTCTCCCATTTACTACACTCTACGACAGTCTCCTCCAGTGACAAGGAATATTACCATTGACACATCTTCCTCTGAAGAGCCCATACCGTCTCTTCCTGAGCCTCTGTCGAAGCCATCACCAGCTCTTTCAGTCATGGATCCACCTCCACCACCATCGAGCACGTCTGAATCCAAAACATCGAGCTCGGATGCAGCATCATCTACCCCAGGCCCGAAGCCTGCATTCTCACTCCCTTATCGCATGGTCTATGCAGTAGCCACGCAAGATTCGGTTCTACTTTATGATACCCAGCAAAAGACTCCCATTTGCGTTGTTAGCAACCTGCACTGCGCGACCTTTACTGATTTGGCATGGTAAGTTTAATCGTCACTCGGAGAGCTGAAACAGTACTAATATATCAACTAGGTCCAGCGATGGTCTGACTCTGATGATCTCCTCGTCTGATGGGTTCTGTTCTACCTTGTCATTTGCAGCTGGGGAACTGGGTGAAGTCTACAAGGGCGAAGTTGGTCCTCCCAAGACTCAGACAGCTGTGTCGTCCAACCAGAGTACTCCTATGCCCACGCCGACAAACGCGTTTGCACCACCTTCACCGTTCCCCAATGGTTCACATCACCAGCATCGCAACTCGGCAAGCTCTTTTACGGCGCCGTCTCCTCCTCAGTCGGCTTCAGTTGCTTCACAACGCCCATCATCACCTACGAGATCAAATTCCACCTCGTCAGTCGCCACTGTCACTACACAAGCCAGTACCGTCCCTGCTGCTGGAGTAGTTACCAACCCCACTCTTATTTCTGGCAACGTTCCAGGTATTGCTGCAGCAAACTCGGGTAAGGTGACGGGTGTTCCATTGACCACGCCTCCTGAGACACCCCGAAGTGCGACTGCCAGTGTTGCAGGCAACAAGCGCGATGCGAGCGACTGTGAAAAGGAGGAGAGCAAAGAGCCCAAGAAGAGGCGAATCGCACCGACTCTTGTGGAACCCAAGAATTAATCGGACTTTGAAAGAAAGTGTAATACTGCCTTCAAAAGTGTGTTTTTCGTTGTTTTTGGAGTGTTCGTTCAGGAATGGAGTGATTCAATGCGGATATGGGAATCCGTGATTTAGCAAGCATGGAAAGGCGTTTGACGAATCTGATTAAGATGATTTTGTTTGAGCGTATCAAAGTTACTGGGCAATTGTCTGGGTCAGCCTACAGGATAGGATCCTCGTTAGGTATGGAATAGATGAGCTATACAACCATGCACGGACAAGGTAAAGGGGAAGCATGGCACAAGCCTGGTAAATTATATAGTGTAAACAATGAAATTTGATAATTAAATGTTCCGAAGGTATCCGTAAAGAAGTCTTAGTTCAATACTGGCCTCCAGCCTTTGCGCTGAACGAATTGGTCAACTCCCTCATCTTTGAGGATGTCGGCGCCTCTACGGCCCGTCACAACGCTACGCTCGTAGTCTGATCCGCGGACATAGAATGAATATGTCAAGCGTCCATTTTGAGCCTCTTCGTTTTCGGTTTCTGCAGAGTCCCCTCGTTCCCAGAATGAGCGACCCTTAGTTCGCTTTTCAACAAAACCACAGGCCTGGCGGTCCAGAGAAAGATACCATCGACGTTGATGTACGCTGCCAATGGTATTGGATGCCCCTGGATACGAATTCGTCCTACGAACCTCTTCGTCCTCAAGCTCGCGTATCTCACGCTCCATAGCTGAGAGGTTCTCCGTGTTGACGCCAGAGTCAGCATTTGCAGGAACGTCCTCACTTTCATCATCGCTATCATCCTCGTCGCTTGTCTCAGGTTGCGTCTGGGCTTGCATCCCACGACGTCTTCGTTTGCGAGGTGTTCTCCCACTTCTCGCTCGGCCAGCTACGTCTTCTGATTTGGTCAATCGAAGGTTCAAGACATAAGGATCGGGTAAACGAGATCCATGGAGACGGACACGAATCTTTCGATTCTGGAAAACTTCGTGTAGAAGAGCTTGTGGTGTTGATGTAGGGGATGACACGGGCGAAGAAGGCTGTGATGCTGGATCTTCGGATGGCGAGTGCTTGCTTTTGCGAGGCAGTATACTGTATGTTCCGGTATCCCATATGAGAAGAGAGCCAGTTGAGTTTGATGCTGTCTCTATAAGATGGTTCTGAGATGAAAGTCAGTCTATGTATCAAGAAGAAAGGTTGTCCACGTACCCAGAGGCAATGTATCCGCGTCTCAGTCGCGTTGCGATTCAATCGGGTAGAGTTTGGGTCTCCCGGAAGTCCATACATGATCGCCCAACTGACACTGCTCGTCTCATTGATCTGAAGGCGGAGGTCATAGTGCGTGCCTGCAACAGGATGGTCATGTTGATGGATGACAAAGTGAGCACCTTGCTGACTTCCAGCGTTGGCAGTATATAGTGAAGCATAGTCAGATATTAATAATGAGGCTGGAGAAATTATATGCTTTGAGAGATGGTTCTTGAAACGGGTCAGATGGTCGTCTACAGTAGCTGAACCGGACTCTATATCAGCGGTCGTGGGTGGCTGTGTGGACGATACTGAGTCTAACGTCCATTCTAGATTTCGTTTCTTGATGAACGGGTTAGGGATAAGGCCCGGACTTGATGGTCGTTTTCCTGTCATGATGTTGTTTGTTGTTGTGGTTGAGTTGATAGTAAAGTCGTTGTATATGATTGGCTGTTAAACTGTTCATCCGGCACTTGAACAAAGATATTCGTAGTCTGTTAAGATTGTGTTTCATTCACTATTTCACCCCTGCATATGAAGCTTCATCTTATGATAACCTAACCTCTGATCCAGTGAACATAGTATGCATGTTACAGAGCTCTCAGACGGCCTCCCCATAAAGAGAATGATAATGCATATTATTACTAACCCGCCATGCAGGCACGGTTAAACTTATGAGACCTCATTTTATGACTGTCCCGTGAAGTCCAGAATGGAAGGGCTTTTCAAGAACCAACAACATCTGTAATTTCTCTGTTTCGAGCCATGATGAAGTCTGTTGGACTGACGTAAACTTGCTTATGATTAGCACTCAATGGGGAGGCCGAAGGTTTGTGGCGAAACCGGAAAGCCTCAGCGTCACATGGAAAGTTTTCAACCGGCTAACGGGCAGTAAAACGGCTTTGAACGAAGCAAGAACAGAGTGACTGCAATTGGCGTTTGACAAGATTAAAGGCTTGGTTTCTGATCATATCATATCATTGACTTGGAAATCATTGGAAAGAATAAACTACTGTTTAAACTTTGGATAATCACGACCATCTCCAACGGCAAGCACTCCGCACTCCGCACGAGTCGTTCGCTACTTCCTCAAAATGGTAAAAATAATGAGAGTTGGCGGGTAAGTTAAAGCGGAGCCTACCTTCTAAACCTCTAATCTGCCGAGGTCTGGCTCCTGCTTCGGTCCCCCAGTCTCGTGTCGCCCCCGGATTTTGCTGCCCTTTTAAACTTGGACGCGCCTGCCTTTCCAGCTCCAGGCCTAGGCCTGAGCTCCACTATTTTTCTATCTCTAATCAACTCCATCTTTCTCGGCTTTTCTCTCCTTCTTATCTCCTCCGACGCCCACGCCTTGTCGCGATCACATTTATCGTTCCTTTTCCCCTTCTCGAGACTGCGACAACTCGACCCTTTATCTTCCTTCGCTTTCGGCGGTACTTTTACCCGTATCCCGAGGCAACTCCGCCGTCCCCGCGCGACCACGGTAACGCTAACTGGGGGTTGCATATAATCACGGAGTCAGTCTCCGATCTTGCGTCCGGTACACTTCCCGAGGTCCACCACCCAACGTCACGAGGAGTGGCAACCAAGCGAGTAACCAAGCAAAGTCAACTCTCTCCAGGAGGCTCAACAGATCAGACGTTAGGATTTCTGGTAAAACGATACCGTTGTTCGGTAATTCATTGTCCGGCCCCGGTTTCTATCCCCTTCCTCCTTACGACAACTTTTTATCATCACTTCTCCATTGGATCTAATGGCTTCTCCGCCCAAGCCCTGGGAGCAGCCTGGCGCGGCTGCGAACGCTACTGGTAAGTCGCGATCATCCAATTCTCATTCTTTCATCCTTCTCCATTACTTCTCTGTCATGTTCCATGTTCCATGTCATTTCCCTACATCTGATCCGCCGCATCTAAGCGCTCGCTTGCTTACCATTGACACTTAGCCCCTTCTATCTCTCCTTCAGTTGGAACCACTGTCGCATCGACAACCGATTCATCTAACGCACCTCCGCTCCCCAATCGCCCTGCTTCTCTCAACTCTACCGTCAATCAGAACGCTGCCAACTACAGCAGGATGAATTCATCCCCTTACAGCTCCATGGGCGGCGCCTACTCGTCGGGCTATTCCAGTCCCTACTCGCGATTCGGAATGGGTGGCATGGGCGGCATGGGAGGCTACGGCGGTGGTTATGGTAGCATGTACGGCGGAGGATATGGTGGCTATGGAGGTGGCATGTACGGCGGCATGGGAGGAGGCATGTATGGTGGTGGTATGGGAATGCCTGGCGACCAAAACAGCTTGACAAACTCATTCAACAACAGCACGCAAGCTACCTTCCAGATGCTTGAGGGCATAGTCACAGCCTTTGGTGGTTTCGCGCAGATGCTCGAAAGCACATATATGGCCACTCACTCCAGCTTTTTCGGTAAGTACTTGCTCATCTCTTGATCCAATGGTATAGTTACTAATATCTGCTAGCTATGGTCTCTGTCGCCGAACAATTTGGTAATTTGAGGGATACTCTGGGTTCAGTGTTGGGTATCTTCACTCTGATGCGATGGATCCGAACTTTGATTGCCAAGATTACCGGTAGACCGCCGCCTGCCGATGCCACAGCTCTCACGCCCGCTGCCTTCGCTATGTTCGAAGGACGCAGCGTTGGTCCCGATGGCAACCCTCTTCCTGCTAAGGCTAGCAAGAAGCCTCTTCTTTTCTTTGTCCTGGCCGCTTTCGGTATTCCTTATCTTATGTCCAAGATGATAAGATCACTTGCTGCATCGCAAGAGCAGGAGCAAAAGCGTCTCCAGGCTCAGGCCATGGAATCACAGCAACCAGTCGACCCTTCCAAGCTCGAGTTCTGCCGACTCACCTTCGACTTCCTTCCCCAACCCAACACTGGTATGGAGCTTGAGGCTCGCAAGGGCGATCTCGTTGCCGTTCTCAACAAGAACGACCCCTCAGGCAACCCCAGTGAATGGTGGCAATGCCGAGCTCGTGATGGCCGCCAAGGTTATCTACCCTCCACCTACCTTGAGGTCATCAAGCGCCCGGCCCAAGAGCCTAAGAAGCTCAAGGCTGCCCCCAGCGAGAACAGCCGCGCAAACTCGCTGACAAGCTCAATTGCCCACCCTGAGGGAGGCAAGGAGTACGCTACAGCCGACGGCATGCAGAGAAGCCACTTCTACTCATAAAATCTCTTGCAACATAAACCGAAACGTCGATAATACCATGCGAAGACGAGAGGATGTACGATTCTGTCTTGGATAGGGCGAAGGTGCATTTGGTGATTGGATTACAAAAGTCATCACGGAGTTGTGGTTGGATTTTTCTTACACATTAGTTCCTAGCGTTCGGGTTCATTATGTCTTGCGATGCCAAGGGAGGTATAATCCCACGAAGATACACATCATATACATTCACTCATCAAGCCGCGGTATAGAGCTTGGTTAGCGCTTTGTTGTATTGCATATTTAATCATCAAAGTCATTGTCTCCCGTGTGAAGTATTGTGCGTTCCAATTGGAAGTTGGAATCAGAGTTCCGGACTTGGAACTTCCAAGTGTCAAGGTCTAAGGGTCTCGTGAGCTAGACTGGACAGCCTCGTAGTCATTACTTAAACCCGAGCTATGGTAGATCTCTGGCCTGACCTTATGCATAGATTGCTTCCCCAGACTTGGCATGGTTCAGGTGTTCCGAGCCGTCGATCGCCCAAGCGTTCCGTGCTGCCGGGCAATATATTCGGTCATGCCTCCGGCACGGACCTGAGTACTGCACGCTGAGATGCAGTCCCAGTATTGGTTATAGGTCAGTGACTACATGTAATGTTTAAGTAGTTTCAAAAGAGTGAGGATCGTAGTTGTGAGTCATCTGGTTGTGTTGAGCGGATCTCTTTACGGTTGTTAACTTGACATATGTATGAATACTAGTATCAACAGATATAAAACATTCCTATTTGTGGGAATATGTCCCGGAGTTATATGTCCTTCTCGCAGCGGAAGCTTCTTAGAGAAGTCCGGACATTGAAATGCATATGTATCACTTACATCGTCCCCTGACTAGACCTGCCTCCCCACATAGCAAAGATGTGAACCAAAACGAACAACAAATCACTTAACCTTTTCTTTCACACTACCGTACGCCGCTCGCCTTTTGATGCAATTCTACTAACCCTCAGCCTCGTACGCATTGGACTTGTGCTTTGGCTGGAACTTGAATGTCGGGTGGACGGGACCGAGGAACATCTCGCTGTGGACACATCTTGTTAGCACTTCGATCAACTGAGCACAATGATGGATTGCAACTTACCTGATCTTGATCCAGTCTCTGAAGTTGTTCGACGCCATGAGGGTCTCCATCTCATCTCGGCCCTCGTACTTGGGAGGACGATCGTTGAGATCAGGAGGAAGATGCTCGAGCAAGCCAATAGGAACATAGCGGTGGGCAAAGCTGAGCCACTCAAGGAGGAAACGGCGAGTGAAGCCGATGCCAAGCTCATCAGAGCCCCAGGCGTCCAAACCGTAGCGCACGAATTTCTCAATGTAGCGGAGACGCTCACTGGACGACTTGTCAAGGTATTGGCCCTTCTCAATTTCTTCGAACAACCAGGGCTTGATGAGGGCACCACGGCCAATCATGACGGTGTCAACACGAGCCTTCTCAATGTGCTCATAGTACTCGACATGGGAGTAGCAGTCACCATTACCGAGGAAGTACATACGGCCATCCTTGTTGTTAGGGAGAGTGCTGGCGTCAGGCTCAGCAGCAGTATCAGTCAGGGCGTCCTTCTCCTTGTTGTAAGTCTTGATGAGGGCAGCACACTCGCTGATGTAGCCCCAATCAGCCTTCTTGGTATATCTTTGCTCACGGCTACGACCGTGAAGGGTAAGGGCAGCACATCCGGGAGCTCCAAGGCGTTCTCTGTGCTCTCGTGCTCCGAAAGCCAGCTTACCAATGAGCTGAGTAGCGGTAGGGCGAGAGTTCCGAATACCAGTGCGGATCTTGGCAGTAATGGGAACCTCTCCTGATACGGCATTCATTCCTCGAATCATGCGCTCCAGCTTGCCAGAGTTCTCAAGAAGGGCTGATCCACCGCCAGACTTGAAGACCATATCAATAGGACAACCGCAGTTAAGATCAATGAGACGAAGGTGAGGACAGTAGCGGTTAAGGACATCGGCAGCCTTTGTAACAACCCAATGGTTATTTCCGGAGATTTGGGCACCAAACTTAAGATCCTTGGAGTTGTCGTAGTCGTCAAAGATGGGAACAGAGCCTGGGTTGAACTTGGGGGGAGTAAGCTCGGATTCGTGAGCCTTGAGGAGCGTCCAGTCGGCCTTTGTTCCTTGAATGAGGGGCATACTTAGAGCCATCTCAGAGTAGGTGAGTTGGGCACCAAGCTCGACGCAAAGTCGACGGAAAGGCAGGTTTCCTTGCGTAGTGAGAGGTGCCAAAGTGGGAGTCTCTGCGCCAAAGTAAAGACGACGCTTCTCGGAAGGCTTAAAAGGGGGGTCGACAAAGCGGGCACGAAGATCCTCAATGCCCTCGTCGGACTGGTTCTTACGACGGTTCATGAACTCCTCGCTCAGCTTGGCTTCCTTATTCATCCAGGTGATGATTTGGTCAGACTGTGTGAAATCAGTTCGCTTACGATTGAGGGCGATCTTCTTGTCCATTCCGACAACATTGTAAATGGCGGGTCGCTTCTCCTCAGATGCCTCCTCTGTAGGCTCGCCATTCTCACCACCATTGGCGGCAGTGCTAATAAGAACCAGTTCCTTTCTTCCATCCTCGTGTTCGACCTCCTTCATGTGGCTCTTAACAAAGCGGCACTTCCAGCCCGCAGGGCAATGGCCGTGGGCCTCGAACACAGGACATTTGCCCTCGAAGGTCTCGACATCACCTCGGCGTCCCTCCTCGAGGTACTTGCGAAGATCGTGGCAGAGGTTGCAGCGATCGCCAAATTTGCACTCTCTGGGTGAAAATTCGGGGTAAAAAGCTCGGCTGTTGCAAAGGCGAAAAGCGTCGTCAAACTTGCCGAAGTCACGCTCTGTATTTTGACCCTTCTTCTTCTTTTCCTTCTTGCCCTTGCCCGACTTTCTGTCACCATTCTGTCCCTCGTTTTCAGCAGTGCCACGCGCCTCAGCAGCATCGTCGTCATTCACGGTATCGGTGGATGTATCCTTGTAGGTTGACATGTCAACGAGATACCTTGCCGGAGTCAGTATACTTCGGTTCACTACAACTTAGGCAACTTACTCCTTCTTGATAGGAGCGACTCCCTTGGTACGTCCATCAACATGTTCCGGCTTGGAGTCCGACTTTGACTCTTCGGTCACTTTTTCCTTGTCACCATTTGTCACATCGCCGTTTTCTTTGGTAGCAGGCGCATCATGTAGGCCCTCTCCAGGCACAGACTCGGAGGGAATCGAGTCGTTCATCTTAACTCGCTTCGAAGCCCTCTCTCCGTCCTCGGCGGATGTTGTGATATTGCTGGCATCAGCCACGAGCTCGGCGTGCTCATGACCTGGGGAGACACCACCCATCTTGGCATCGGGTTGCTCACTCATAGTAATGGTATACTGATGAAGTGAGGGATTCGACGAGAAGTTGAATAATTGAGAAAGTATGTGAAAGTTCGAGGTTTGAAGCCGAAACCACGACTGTAAAAATGAGTATGCGATCTATGAAGTGAGTGGATGTGTGTAAGAGAGCGGAAGGAAAGAGGCAGGTGAGGTTGCACGAGAAAACTTTCTCATTCGCAAACAGTGCAAGTATTCGAGATGCTGCCTTACCGTTTAGACAATCACCAGTTAGGTGCTAGTAAAATAAACTTGACAGTGTTTGCCAGTTGCCCCCGCTGTTAAACGATCAATTGTCAAACTGAGATCGATTGTACATAGAAAAAATTCCTCGATTGGGTCGTCTCAGAGACCAAACCAACCCCAACCTCAGCTGCACTAACAGCTCTCTTTCCGTTCTAGGCTATGAGGTCAGAGGGGGCACAGGCAAGTACCTGGTACTTGCGACACCAGTGAGCCTCATCCCCACAGCTATCCACAGGGGCCCAAGCCTCACTAAGAGCGCTCTAGATTCAGGGCTACAATCGCTAAGACGTACTCGGGTACTTGGGACTCGACAGAAGCCAATTGTCAGACTTGACCCTGGACAGCTCTAACGTTGCATGAATGGTCCTGTCCTACCTGGGCTTTGGCATATGGGGCATTCCTTTACTATCACAATCACCATCAATAGCTCGCCTATCCTCCTTTCCCTCGCTTTACGGCTTTGGCGCATCGTCAATTGGGGTGTTTTTCTGGTTGATTGCTCTTTATCACATCTTATTCGACCACTTGTATACGTATTGTGGTCTTTGCTCTCCCACTTAAGCTCACCTCTTCCCCCACCTCGCCTGGTCCAAGTCACAAGCTCAACGCCTTGTCCACAGGCTATGAAGAAGAACCTACGAAGTCATGGCAGATCCGCGGAGGTCTCCCGATAAATCGCTCCTTAATGCAAGAGGTGCTCAACCACAGCAACGATCGCCGGCTCCAGCACCTCCAGTCCGAGGAGGGAGCTTTGTTGACGACGATTCCGACGATGATGACGAGTCAAGCGACCAGATGCCCTTGCCGAGAAGCCATACGCCAGGTCATCTCGCCAGTAAAAGCATACAAGCAAACCGTCGAAAACCCTCAGATCTTTCTATCCGACAACGCTCCCAATCCGCTTCACAATCTGCTTCAGTACCCCCCTCGCAGCCAGCATTACAACCCGCTTCACAAGGAGCAACCACGAGCTCAAGGACAGCCACTCACAAACCCCCGCCTACCTCATTGAACAACAACGCCGGCGATGCATCGAGCGAGGGGGATAGACGTACTCGGCGACCTACGGCTTCACGTTCGACATCCGCTATAACCAGTCGGACAACTGCGCAAGCTGCCGCACGATATGGAACACATAGATCTCGCATGTCTCAAGATACATACACAGCATATCCCTTACTGCCGGACCCGAAGTCAGCTCCCAAGGTCGACGTGGCGCCAGCATCCGGCATGTACTGGTCCAGGGCGCCCGTGTCGGGTGCTTCCCATACCTCATTACGTGCACACACGACAACTATCATTGGCTCAAACGTTTATGTCTTTGGCGGATGTGACTCAAGAACATGCTTCAACGATCTCTATGTGCTGGATGCGGACTCCTTCCACTGGACTGTCCCTTATGTCGTGGGTGATATACCTGTTCCTTTGAGAGCTATGACGTGTACGGCTGTAGGCAAGAAGCTCATCGTGTTCGGTGGAGGTGACGGGCCTGAGTATTACAACGATGTTTATGTTTTGGATACGACAAATTTCCGATGGACGAAGCCAAGGATCATAGGGGACAAGATGCCATCAAAACGAAGGGCGCATACTGCTTGTTTGTACAAGAACGGCCTCTATATCTTTGGTGGTGGTGACGGAGTCCGGGCTTTAAATGATATCTGGCGACTAGACGTTGCTGATGTCAACAAAATGTCATGGCGATTAGTTTCAAGTTCTGATAAAGCGAGTCCCGGGACCAAAGACTATCGTCCTAAAGCAAGGGGCTATCACACAGCCAACATGGTCGGTAGCAAACTCATCATTTTCGGCGGTTCCGACGGCGGTGAATGCTTCGACGACGTGTGGGTATACGACGTTGACGCGCAAGTATGGAAAGCAGTGGCCATCCCTGTTGCATATCGTCGTTTGTCGCATACGGCCACAATAGTCGGCTCATATCTCTTCGTTATCGGCGGACACGATGGAAGCGAATACTCCAACGACGTCCTGCTCCTGAATTTGGTTACAATGACATGGGACAGACGCAGGGTTTATGGAAAGGCGCCTTCGGGCCGTGGCTATCATGGAACGGTGCTGTACGATAGTCGTCTTATCATTATTGGAGGTTTCGATGGAAGCGAGGTGTTTGGCGACGTTATGCTACTAGAGCTGGCCGTTCATGCGTATTACTCGCAGATCAGCCACTTCACCATCGAGGTGTAATAGCAAAAGTTATTGCAGCTCTTTTCTGGATATATTAGTGTGTTTTACTTATTGATTTGCTGTTATGGGACGGTAACTAGACCCTTAATCAAGGGAGCTAGCAGGGAGTCGACGGTGCAGATCTTTTGTTTAGTATAGAGAAATTTAAGATGCTGGATCATCTTTTGTAGTTTTCTAGATTTGACGTGTGTAGTATTCATGAAAATTCGTGGTATTTTGTTGTCATGGCTAACTATGAAATAATGAAAGCAATTCAAGTTCCACCCAAAACCTGCGCCAGAAGAACCTTCGACGAGGTCATGATGATTTCCACCCACGCCATGGAAATCATAGTAGAAACACACAAATGAATAACTGGCTCTAGTGTTTGTCCAAAAGGGCAATGGCAGGCCAATTTTCCTCTCTGGCTCGACGCTTTATGAAACTCCCGACTCATACCACCATGAGTGTACAATTTTCCCCATTCTTCTCTCCATATAGACTCAATTGATTCGCTTCGAGCGGTATTAATGATAAATGGCTCAAGGTGATTTTGTGATGTGAGATGCTTTTGAGTAAGGCAAGTCTGTCGTTTATGTATGAGACAAAGACTCATTTAGGCCTTGCTTGCTTGGCCTTCCTTCTTTGCGGCCAATCGTCGCTCCTCAGCAGCAACCATATCTATTACACGAATTAGCTTCATTCTCTCTTGCAGAATTGCATATGTAACTTACCCTTCCAGAGGTCCTGGCCCTCGTACTCCTCCTTGTGAATCTTCTTCTCAATGAGACGCTTGTGCTCGGGGTCGTTGGGGTCAACAACCATGACGGTCTGCCAGCGACCCTCACCCTTCTTGGCGTCGTTCACCTCAAAGATCGCAGAGACGATGAGAACTGCGAGAGTAAGGCCTTGGGCGTACACACGGGCCTGGACAACCTTGTTGGCTGTGTTCATGGGCGAGCGGCTGACCATGGCGAAAGCGACACCCATGGAAGCAAGCCATGAGACAAAGACAATCGAGTAACGATTCTCCTTTCCGTACTCCATGAATCGCTCCATGGTAGTCTGGTTCTCGCGGACAATTTGCTGAGCGCGCTGAGTCTGATCCTCATAGAAGTTCATTGGGTTCTGCTTCTTCTGGAAATCCATGGACCAGCGATCGGCGTTGATGATGGCGCCAAATGTACCGGCGGATGTGACGAGGAAGGTCCTGAAGGGAAGAGTGAGGCCGCGGAAAGCAGGGTATCGTCTTGAGGCAAGGGCAACGCCTCCAAGACCGATTGCAAGACCAAGACTGCCTCCGACAAAACCACCCTTGAGGACGGCCGAGTAGTGCGCCTCTTCTTCTTCCTTTGTGAGAATCTTCATGGTTGCGATGCGATTGGTGACGAGAGCGGTTGATTAGGAGGGAAAGACGGTCGCGGGAGTGAGGATTATCTATTCCAAGGCGCGAAAGGTTGAGATTCCAAGATCAAGATCGTATGACGAGGAAACGATAGCAGAGGGTGGGTTGCAGCGCGGTTTAAACCCAGTGTGGGTCAATTCAGCTCTCACTCGGTATTCTGTATCTGTATTCCGTGGTAAGAGGTACCTAGAGAAAGGCGCAAGAACGATAAGTGTATTGGAGTCGCGAGGTTTTGTTTAGTGAGGGAAGTTGCAATGGTTGGTGTTTTCTGCAATCAATGAGCATTCCGAAGCATCCTTTTTTACTTTATCCTGACGTAGGATATACGATATGGCAAATGAATTTTGACGTCGGAATGTACTGTACCTCTTGTCTTGCATGACGGCTTTCGGCCATGAATGATGTCAGACTCTTCCGAAGCCGTCCGGCGCAAACAGTCACCGAACTATGCCCGAGTCGTCGGATGGTTGATAGACAGTGCAGTTCGAACCATCTTTTGTCTGCGAGTTTTTTTCGCATCATTTTGGTCAACATTTGCATGTACATGGACCGAGATGTGCTGATTGTCAATAACGCAAAGCAGAATAGTCAGCAGTAAATCGGCTCATCCGGACAATTCGCCGTGAAGCGAGAGTATTGGGCCATATTGTGTAGCAATTCCCATCATGGATGTACTTCTTATAGGGTCTGTTATAGAACAACAGACCCTGACAACCCGATGTATACTTACATAGACTGGACTGTAGCTTCAGCTTCAATTCAGCTTCAACCCAATCTAGTGAAATCCCTACATTACCCGCGAGCGCGCGTAAAGGGTGGTGGCTGATTAAATACAAACTACAAACCTCACTCGCGCCGCAAAAGGCCGTATTATCTTCATGAGCGGCAGTAATTGCGGCATCTTGCGGGCAGTAGGCTACCCGGTGCGGCAATCATACCCGCCTCAGTTCATTCTCGTGGCATTAGCATCTCCGGCCGTATGATTCAGATTTCAGGGGTGTTCTTCTAGAAGAAATCGATAAAACTAGCGGCTTGTTTCTCGGCATCACCGTCCACAATATCAAACCTCAACATTTCCAATTGAGACATCTGAGATAAACTAACTGACTAATTCTCCGTCAACTTTCGGTGCGTCGGCTTGAAACGGCACGCTCCACCGGCGTTTAAAACATATCTCGGCACGTTTACGTGAGGCCGCCGTTCTAGATCTGTACATTAGGTAGTCTTTCCTATCGCCTCAGCTTGGTTGAGCCTTGTATCTATACCTAAGCCTACTGTACCTGCCTGTTCCTTGAATAGATGTGAGATCGGAGCGCTCCGAAGAACGCCTCATGGCATGACGAGGGGAATGTGCCGGGAATGGTTGAACCCTTGTTTAAATCAAAACCAACATGATCAACAAATGACAGGCACCTATGATTGGCTATTTCGGCAGTGCGCAGAGCTCTTGTGTCCGGTCGTCAGGTAGTCAGGGTACTAGAAAGGTCAGCTGCTACAGATCTGAAAAATGAAATAATTCAGACACTTTACGCCAGCTTGAACCAGTACTTGAGCTGCTTTATTTTGCTGCCCAGACTAAAGAGGATGTTGTTTCTGTCACCTAGTAGCTAGCTTACCCTAAACTTGTCTGCAACTTTTGACGATAAGTTGTCTCATTTTCTCAAACAAAGGAATACTTCCCTTCTCATAGAGCACACTCTACTTTTATCCGTTCCATGATGTAGGCAATAAGCGGCTACGATCGACTGATTTCGAAACAACAACTCTGGAAACGGGATGATAGCTTATAAGTCGAGTTATCAAACAGGTTTGGATAGTCGTGAACGATACTTCGCACACTTCCGAGTGGACTCAGTGCCATTTAGTCGACATAGCATCCCTTCGTGGCTGTTCAAGCTGGTCCGTTTCCGCCTTGTTTTCGACACTTTGGGCACCTCGCAGTATAAGTGCCAGCAAAAGTTGGGCATGATTACAACACTAGACATG
The DNA here is from genome assembly GCF_003316985.1 of Fusarium coffeatum. Classification (NCBI taxonomy): domain Eukaryota; kingdom Fungi; phylum Ascomycota; class Sordariomycetes; order Hypocreales; family Nectriaceae; genus Fusarium; species Fusarium coffeatum. The sequence continues at coordinate 7,789 of NW_022157873.1, read as the reverse complement.
CGCATTGTTCAGCCCATGGCCTCAACAACCACATCTAAGATGAGATCCACGAAACACTGGTCCATAGCCCTCATAGGTTCCTGGCGTTAACGTTATCTCTCGATACCCATCAAGTGGGATTATTCATCGCCGGCTCGACTCTAAAAACGTGGAGAAGCTGAACCCGCTGTAAAAGCTCTCGAGCGGTCTGGAATAGCACGATCCGCGTCAACTGGACTCTTCCTTAGAATCGCTCCGCAATTGTCCTGTTTCTTGAGTCGCCTGTGAACGTTGGTATTCCTGTCGTTCATCTTTTGAGGCTACTAACTAGGTAATCAGCCTAAGCCCCGTGGCCGGACTTTGGACGGGGCTACCGACCTCAGTACTGCTCCTAACAGTACCTAGGCAGGTACATACATAATAAGAGTCCTAGATCGATTCCATAACAGTACTAGGCTCTTGGAAAAGTACTTTTCGCTTTGTGACCAATGTGCAACGCGAGGCGCGAGCTTTACCACAACTGGTGGCAAACTATAAACCATAGCAATTGAAATCTGAGGCATTGCTATGATCACCACGGTCAAGACGTAAGCAAGAGCGAAGGTCGAGACAGTGCTTAGGCGGAGGTGCATGTATTCGAACCACTTTGCCGGATGAAAACAACGAGAGCCTTAACACTTTGCTCCGCCGATCAGATAGAGTCTCGGAGTGTATTCAGGAAGTACAACTTTGTAGCTTCGTACTAGGCATAGTACATAGGGCTCTTGGGCTGACTGAGCTTCTATAACCTCGGCAGCCTTGCTTTGGAAAGATCTGCGTTGATAGAGATGATCCAGCCTGAACTGGAAGCTTAAAACACCAACACCGCGAAATAGCATCCCAACACCGCTTGCATGCAAAGCATCAAGCCTACCTGCCAGGAGGGCTGTTGGGCCACGTCTCCCCCCAGATTTACCAGGTTCAGTCATTTCATCATATCCCTCCATACGAAAGCGAAAACCGACTCGTGGAATTACCATCCTTCTGACCGGAAGAATATTCTGAAGCAGTAGTCCGCCGGGATCGTACCGACTTGCTTGAAAGAGCCTCCAGATGTTGATCTCTATGCAAGTACCTGCACGTTGTAGTGCATTTTCGCAAGCTATGATGAAATCAGTGCCATCTGTGATGCAACTCATAAAGTCCTTTGCTTATCGAGATCTGACTTGTGTAATGATTGTCTATAACGACGTCGATATTTTGAATAGCACCCTAGCACTGTCCTGCATCACTAGTTACTGCCAGAAAGCGAAGATCAGCAACGTTAAAGTGACGAAGATCGTGATGACATCAACAGCGCTAGAGAATGTCCGTAGCCCGTACACTTGTACGCAGCATGGTAGGCTCGCGATCTTCTGCGACGCATTGCCTAATGGACTGATTTTTGAAAAAGATAGAAGAACTTGTCTTTTTTCTCTGCACCAAAAGCGAGTGAAGCCGCGATGCAACCACCAACCAATGACACAGTTGCACAAAGAGAGTTCAAGAAGCGACAATATCGACATGTTCGACCTCGAATCTCATAGTTTGGACATCTTGATAGCAGATGAAGCACTTGCTGATCTGTGGAGATCGACTCCATTTAGGAGTGAAAGCAAGATCCGTATTGTTAAAGAGCCAAGAGAACAAGCGCTGCCCACTGGGACCCTGCATCGTACTGGATTCAGTCTGTAACTGTTTCGCCTTTTGTTCCATTTGAACATGTGTCGTTTCGTCGTATTGTCAAAGCCATTGTACCGAAACCGTTGCAATTCGGTCACGCGATCAGCATCCTTAATGCATAGGTATGCATAGGTAGTCAAATCCTCAACGTGAAACCAGCCATTGGCTGTACTAGCCTTTTTGATCACATAATGCGTTTAAGCATTTGTGCGTACTGTACTGTAAGAAGCAAGCGCAACGACGTCTGTGAGGAAGTATTAACTATTATGTAGTTCAATCCACATGAAAAGCGGCGTCGCCCACGCCGAGGAATCAGAGTAAAGATAATTACAGCACGGCTGACAATGGGAGGCTCTGTATGGAAAGCGCCAAGGCGCTTGATCCATTGACACTTTGCAACCGGTCAGCCCACTTAGACAACCCTCTAGCCAAATGGGCAGGGTCGTTCTGCGTTGGAAGCTCCATCGCGGCAAGGTTGGTCGTGTTTTCCAACTCAATTAGTCGCGAAAGAGACTAGCGATGTGATCCAAATGAGATTCACAATCCCCTTGGCCGCTCAGGCACGGTGAAATGTGGCCCTATCCGTTTCCGCCAATATGCTTTGCTCATGGCCGAATGTGTGTAGAACATTTATAGGTATAGGTCGAGGTTTTGTTATATGGCCGAGTGTGATCGGAAAACGACCCAAAAGCGGCTGTCCTCATCGTTTGGTCGTCCTAGATGTAGCCAGTATTGAAACTGACTCAAACTCGGCACATACCATCCATCACTAGAACCAAACAAGTCTTTTAGCTGTCAGTTGGACACCCAAACAAGGACAAGACCTCGGAACGTTGTCGTTCCTTGGAACGCCGTCAACTATTCCAAGTCCGAATCACCCTTTGGGTTGAAATCAGGGACATCGATGCCATCGTCATGTCGTTGCGCGGTGGGAGTCTGTAGTGGCCCGTTGCTTGCCCTGGGCAAACGCCCCGGTTATGCTCTGCAATGCAGGATACTGGCTTGAGCATGATCGGCCGGGACTTGACAACTTTCAAGATTGACAACGGCACCAGTTTCCTGGATTAGTCCAGTGTTGGGTCGGGCCAACATTCGGCGTCCGATGCCCCATTAGCACATGTCCGTACGGTACTTGGAGGGTTGAATTAGGAACTGAGCCAGGGTGCTACCGTCTGGTACTGTACCCAGGCACTTGCCGTCCTTGATGATAATCAAAAGAAGCTTTCATGGAAGCTTTACTGCTTCCACAGTGGCGGAAACCAGTAACACAGCCACATGGAAGTTATGAGGGGTGCGTTTTGAGTACAGGTTGGCGTCAATTAGCTGACCGTGTTTGAGGGGATTTGGATGGGTGGACTGGGTATGAATGCTTCGTTCGTGAGAAGGCTGCTTGCTGCTCATGCTCGCTGAGCCCTTGTTCCTTGGTTTGGCTGAAAGCCTAGGTGACGATGGCACTGAAAGTGGGTAGCTTGCAAGTTATGGTGGAGTACGGTAGTGTTGCGGGACAAAAATGGATGTGCAGGGCTCGAGGCGGCTGGTAATATTAGTCAATGAATGAACTGGTTCAGCTGAGGTTCAAGGATCGATCGAGTAACTGATGTATCTACAGTACAAGTAGAACAATTGGGAAACGTGGTGAGTTTGGGTTGAGGTGGGAAAAGTCCGTCCACTGTGTTCCTTCCTCAGAAGTTGTTGACTGACTCTGACCCCTTGAAGGAAGTTGTAACCGCCAATGCTCCTTCCCTAACCCCAGATCCCAGTTGGGGTTCACTTTGACGTTTGACTCTAGAGCCAGTTTTAGGATTGCATCTTATTAGCTAGGCAATTATCGAAGCCCCCGATACGAAACGCCATATTATCGTTACAATGTAACGGTAATGAGATCTAGTGGGCGCAAAACGCCTCCATCTCGTCGTCCCTTGTTTCGCAAAGCATGGACCACTACCGAGAACCACACAATACATTAGCAGTGTAGCACTACTAATACCACTAAACCACACTCGCTACAGTACGAGCCCGGCAACTGAATGCCACGTTGTGGCCGACGTCAAAGCTTCTGGACAGAAGTCAATTCGAGTCATGAAGTCGAAGCTTTGACGCAAGGCATGAAGACGTGCAGCAGACAGACACACTACACTGCGCGGAAACGGAAATTAGATCGCTGCGTTGCATTACAGCGTTGCTTTACCTTAGCACACAGTGATATCTACATGCAACACTAACATCTACAGTACATCTCATCAGCTAATTTCGGCCGGGATATCAGATTCAGAGTTCAGTCTAATGCATATCCCGTTACGCTCTGACGTAAGGACTAAAGCACGATCCAGCATCTGTTGTTCGATTCGAGTCGTAAAATCATGATCCAAAGAAGGAATGATAATCGTCGTTTTCGTAGAGAAGCCAATGGATATAGATGCTCAGGGTGAGGTTTCTGGGCTAGAATATATCTGGCAAAAATTGGAGCTGCTTAAACGAAACCCGAGATAGCTTCATCTGTTAGCCAACAAGCGAGGAACCGGATGTCATTGCTAACCTTGCAAGATGCAACTAAACTGCCTTATTGCCATGGTTCCGCTACCGGCATCCAAACACAACACAACACTACATACAACCACAATCACTATGTTCACGAACCTAAACAGAGACTGGGATTATAGCTCAGGAGCTTGCATTTAGCAAGCCTTTTATCTCGAGAAGGCTGAAAACGTGCCTCTAGCGGCCGACTTCAAGGTTGATCTGTGGAGATCCAACTAGGAAACTCGATCAAAAGAGCCTTGAGAGCTTCTTGGCTATGGATACACTGAACGAGATGCCTTGATGCGATTTGTCTCTTGGGTTCCAACTCCTATCTAACACCATGTTGCTTCCCTCCGTGACCATTTTCTCTGATCACGATCTTCGTACCTGACTCGAGGAAGCTTTCCGTTAACCCGAGAAGACGAGGCATAGGAGCTCAACAACTCCCTCAAACAGGATAGGAAACCTTGTGATGCAGTCTCGGCCAATGAATCTGCCAAGGTTTCTAAGCTGGCGGTTGTCTCCCCTATTCACAGGCGCAGAACCTATCTACTGCACCTATCTAGTTCACGATGCGAGCTTCATGAAGTTGAGGTTCGTGACTCTAGACCCACTTGAGAAGATGGACTTTCTGGCCTTTGCCATAGATCGCGAGACAAACCGCATCCTTCAGTACAGCGAGTTCTTAGTGGCTGAGTTGCGCGCAGCTGTCTCATATCGCTTAGACGCAGCACGGCGGACCGACAGAGTTTCTGATCAAGGAGATATTGGTCCGCTGTTAGTTCGATGTCTTACTTCAGCCTTGTAATCCCTACAGGGGGACTATAGTGAATCGAGATGCCGCTTTGCCTGTGCAGTAAGATCCTACATACCTATACAGTAGACCAAGCTGTTGATCATCGTGTTTTCGCCATTGAGAACTCGTAGTTTTGCTCCTGACTCTCAAAATGCCAAAATCTCGATCTCGTGCTGAAAATTTGCACGGCTGTCAAAGGTTTAATACGAACACGATTTGTATGTACTGCGTGTGCCTCTCCATACGCAAAGAGATATGCGAAACTGAAGCTCTTCTGAGAGATATGCAACTGAGTATTTCTTGGCGTTGATGGATACTATCGGTGGGCTTAGATGGGCCACTTATCTTCCGTGCCTACTCCACTGACTATCTGATATCGGCCTAGCATACCGAGGTCTTGTTCGGCATTGAGATTCACAAAGTACCATTCAGCGTGAGCCAGCGCCAAAATGAGACTTACAGACTCTGTGAGACTATGGAAATACACTATCGTGCCACGTTTTGATGGTGGCATGTGTGGAACCTTTCTACACACACATCGCATAGCTTCGTACATATCATCCCTAGAAGGGATATTATAATTATTAGCCGCTGCAGCGTGATCCAACGAGCACAGAGTCAAGACTGAAGAGTTGCGATTCTGGGTTAGTTTGTTCGCCAAGTGCGAGTTGTCTCAGACGATCAGAAGCCCTGCGGTGAAAGCGGCTGCCGCAGGTACCGCAAAAAGCTTGTCTACCTTGGTAAGAAGACACAGCCGAACTCATGACTTGAGGACCTAGCCTTGTATAGGAACAGTTTCAAGAGAACGCAGATGCGTCTAGCGCTGCGAGGTCTGGACGGAATTATGTATGTATGCACCATCGTAACAATGTAACACTGCAACTGGAACACTGGGACTTGAGCTGGAATTAAGACTGGGATTAGGACGGGGACTGGGGACTGGGTATGGGACTGGGAGTCGCAAGCAAACTCCACCTCTGTTGGGTTACTATGTCATCAGGTTCTGGCCTAGCTAGGTAGGAGTTGAGCCTCGACTTGGCGACATTGTAGGGAAGGGCTTGGAAGAGACCTGGCTCATCGTAGAGGCAAAAGGTTATCTGGGTTATACTCTTGGCCACAAGTGACATGTCAAGTGCTTAGTGTAAACTTTGGAACAAGTATCTTTTGCGGCATCGATATCTCTGCCTGCCAGCAACACTCAGACTCACTCGAGAGGTCGCACTATGAATAGGTAGTAATCGCATCTGTGCCGTATCTTGCCGCTCCGGATCGAATATTCCGGTCTCGACGACAGAAGTCGATGGTGGAGGAATCCAAAAACACCAATGACCTTTGATGAAGGGGCATCTAAGACCGCGTTAACTGTGGGTTGATATGCAGCCTATGTGCAGCGTTACTTTAGTTCATCATAGCATCGAGTCTATGCGTGATCCCAATAAAGCATCAGTCTGGAGCAGGGTGCATATCGATGAACAGACATGGTCTACAGTACTGTACGTGCACTATGTAGCTGGAACCCCCACATCACTCGATGAATTACTATGTAGATTCTTTTCACTCATTGTCGGTAACTCCCCCTCTGTCAACAAGCTAACCCCTGATCCTGGATGCATCGATTGGTTCTTGTGCTTTGTCCTGGGATTCCAAGGGCGACCCTTGAACCTTGCATCATCTCTTGCTAAGGGACCGAGATGGAGACTGAGACTTGGACCCTTATTGTTTAATGCAGACCGAACTATGTTGGAAATGGGCGTAGTAGGTTTGGACAATGCAATGACTGCGAATGCAAAGTTCAAGACAGTATTGGATGTTTGAGTCACCAATCTTAATGACAGCATGGCGATACTGGGGAGGAATATATTGTACGCATTGTCGTGCACAAGATCCGTGGGAAGCATTTTGCTGCAGGTGCCAACCAAGGAACTGATGAACCAACATCCGTCAATCAGATCCTATTTTGACTAGGTAGGTAGGTAGATAGGTACGTAGGCAGAGTAACAAGACATGGTACTGTCAAGCCATCTCCGCTAGAGACGTAGTGGTTGTGTGGGCGTCCAAGAGATGCCCCGTCGTATGTTGTCATATCTTGAGTCTGTATTTCAGCTAAGAAGTAAAGTAAGCAGTATATTATATCGATGATTTCGTGGCCACGGCTTCTCAAGACATCAACTCTCTACTACTGCAGCATCAATCCTTATATATATGCAATCGACAAGGAATTGGTATCCTTCGCACATCATTCATACATCACCCATCGAACCTCCGGACCAAATATCTGTGCCTTTACATCATCGTTGTATCAATACGATTGGCCCTGCACAGCTGCAGAAACTCGTCTGGCGACCAGCAGCAAAGGAAAACACGAGCATCGAGAGACCGGGACACATCCGCTCTTCCTCACTGAATCATCCAATCAACGATCTTGCGCACGACAGTTGCTAAGACGGCGGCGCATCCATTATCGTTAGAGTTGGGTCGAAGCAGCAATTTTAACTTTGGGAGCTCTCTTTGCCCCTCAATTGCTTCGAATTATAGCCTGAGGAAGCAGGGAAGCCTAGCAGTGGCAGAAATTACAGCAGCAAAACAGTCATATACGCGTGAGAGTTGCGCATCTACAGCTGCACCTTGACCGCCGAAGCTTCAGCAGAGACGTTCATCCAATACCCAAAAGAAGGCCCGCACCCTCGATCAGACACACGCGACCTAGTTCCACCTATAAAAGCAGCAGAGCCACTGGGAACATCAAGAGAGCGTAGCTCTCGATTCGAAAGTCTGGTCTCCTTCCCTCCCCCC